>NC_140663.1:28291646-28620119 GCF_054131305.1 Coturnix japonica
ATGATGCCAAAATTATGTTCACTTATCTTCACAGACTGTACTTGTTCTTAACTCATTTATCCTCTGAGTATATACCACAACAGCGAATTCACACTGATTACTAATGAGTCATCAATTTCACAAACTCTTGCTGTAATATATAGTTTAAATGAGAACTGAGCAGAGAACTGCACTGGAGATTCTAGCTTTTACCCTAGCTAGGAAACTGTTTTTTCTTTAATAAACGTAAGGAGGAGGAGCGAGGTCCCTTCTTCAGAGGTGTGGGTGCCTATGTCCTTCATCCTGACCTTTCACTCCACAGCAGAGCTTGCAACAGCAGCATGGTGACTTCTGGTAGTTTTGGGTGAGGAAATTGATCATTCACACTGATGGGAAGACAGCAGAACATTTTTCAAAATACATAAATAAATATACAAATACATAAATAAATAAAGCAAAATCCCAGTTTACTTGCTGTGTAATGATATTCATGAAAATTCTCATCCGCTGACATTTTTCATGTCTTGAATCCAAATGATTTCACTTCCCTGCATGTATTTGTATGTTTCTCACTTAACAAAATATTTGGGGTTTAGATAAAATTACTAAGAATGAGTGAGCAATGATATGCCCTTCGAGCTAAGAAAGCTACCAGTAGGTTGTGGAAAAACCCCAGCAGGGTGTTGAGCCCCAAATATCTCCTAACTCACTCTCCTACAGTGGGATGGAGGAGGAAGGTAAAAGTGTAAGATAAAGAAAATTCACTAGGCAAAGCAAATGCTGCCTACGGATAACACCAAACAAGGAAATTATTCACTGCTTCCCACTGGCAGGCAGAGGTTCAATCACTTCCAGGAAATCAGAGCCTATCATGTGCAATAGTTTCTTAGGAAGATAAATGCCATCACTACAAATGCACTGTCTGTCATATCTTGTCCATTCCATCCCATCCTCACCTCTGTTGTTTGTTCTTTTTCCCCCAGCTTCAGTTCCTAAGCATGACATCACATGGTATGGGATATACCCTTTCTCCATTTTGGTCAGCTGTCCGTGCTATGTTCCCTCCCAGCTCTTTGTGCACTCCCAGACTCCTCATTGGCAGTGCAGCTTGGGAAAATGCAAGGTTTTTGTCTCTGCAAGTACTGCTCAACAGAGAGTAAAATGCTAGTGGGTTATTAAAAATATTCTTAAGTCCAAAACATGCCATGGTGCCAACTACTATGAAGAAAATTAACTCTATCCCAACCAAAACCAGGACACAATGTCCATGGTTGCATTATAATGACAGTCATAGATCCATTTGAGTTGAAAGGAATCATTTAAGGCCATCTAGTCCTAATCCCCTGCAGTGAACAGGAACATCTACAGCTAAATCAAATTGCTCAGAGCTTGATTCAGACTGACTTGAGGGTCAGGATCACCTCCCTTGACCTGCTGACCCCATTTCTTTTGATCTAGTCCAGGACAAGAGTGGCCTCCTGGGCAGTGAGAGCACAGTGATGGCGCATGTTCCACTGAATGGACATAAAGATGATGAAGGGCATG
Organism: Coturnix japonica; assembly: GCF_054131305.1. NCBI lineage: Eukaryota > Metazoa > Chordata > Aves > Galliformes > Phasianidae > Coturnix > Coturnix japonica. The sequence goes on from NC_140663.1 coordinate 28,293,171, forward strand.
GAGCACCTTTCTTATGTAGAGATCTGGAGAGAGCTGAGACTATTCAGTCTGGAGGAGGCTCAAGGGAATCTAGTCAGTGTCCATAAATACCTGAAAGGAGGGTGTAAAAAGGACAGAACCAGGCTCTATACAGTGATGCCCAGCAGTAGAAAAATAGGCTATGGGCACAAACAGGAAGACAGGAGGTTCCCTCTGAACATCAGGAAACACTTCTGCACTGTATGGGCAACCAAACACTGACACAGGTTTCCCCGAGAGGATGTTGATTATTCTCCTTGGAGATCTTCAAGAGGTGCTTGGATGTGGACCTGGGCACCCTACTTTGGGTTTTCCTTCCTAAGCAAGGGTTGGACCAGACAGAACCAGAAGGCCCTGCCAACCCCGGCCATTCTGTGATCCTGTGATCCTGTGAAAAGATTAAATATGTTGCTAGGGAAAACATAACAGTTATAGTTATTAAATGTGACTGTTTAGGGAATGTCTAGATGAGAAGCTCGAATGGAATAATGACTTTAATTAGTAGGTACAAGTAGTGGTGTTGTGTGGTTCCGTAAAGGATCACAGCAAATGCGCTTCATGTCCATAGCTCAGCTTGCTACAGTAAAGGTTACTACAGTTTCTCTACTCCCACTTCAAACAAACGATCCTTTCTTATCTTATTTACTGCAGGAGAAAAAAGGAACAGTTGTGATGAGGTTTTAATTCAGAAACATAAGGAGAGATGTGTGAATCTACAAGCTCCAAGATGAACACTACAAATAAAAATGAATGATAAATCAGCAGGACAGGATTTTCTGCAGTTGTAGCCTACAACAGTATGTAACTATTATTAATGTAAAAAAGCTGCAATTTTATGACATCCAATAGGATATAAAACTTATATCTCATTTGATTATATTCTAGTACTTAGAGAAAGGAATAACTGACGTAGAAGCATCTTGTGGAATGACTTAATTCTAAAGCTACTAGTGATTATAACTTTTTTTTTTTTTTTTTTAATGAAAACACAAAACTATTTTTAAGCATGTAGATAAAATAAATCAAAGCACTGATACTTTGCAGACCACTTAGGAGATTGAATGTACTTTATTTGCAAAACAAAGTAATTTAAAGACTACTACTGACACACAATAGACTTTTATTTTATTTATGATGACTACTCTTGTAATACCAGGTCGAACTGCCATCTTCATTTAAAACTAACCTGCATATGTAGAACATGTACAGATAATATAATAAAAATCTAGGAAATAGATTAGCTTCAGTCAGATATGGTAGTCAGTACTGCCTGTATACTTTTATCATCAGAAACAGTCCTTCTTGTAACTACATCAGGTTTGAAGATCAGTCTTATAAGAAGTAGCAAACTGCTGAGAAGGGAAGGAAAAAATCAGTACAGAAACCAACTGAAGGAAAGATGATCTTGATTCAGACTGTAAGATACAACAGTTTCCCCAGAATCTATAAATTTTTAATTGACCAGGCAAGAAATTGAGTGTTAAAACTGAATTTTCTAGTAAGTATGGAAAAAAAGAAAATCTTAACAGCATGATACAGTTTCCTAACATAACTATGTTCCTGACATAACTAACAAAAATGAAGAGAGGGGTTCCAGAATGCTTCACTGATACAAGAAATCCTTGACTTTGAAAATAATGAGAAGGGAGACTATAAATGTGCAAATGACATATGCTAATCCTCTGCACAGCAAAACAAGGGGTCACGTGCTAGCTGAGAAAGAGAGTGAGACTCAGAAGGAATAGCAAAACACAGAGTGCCTACAGGTCGAAATGCAAATTATTGTTGTTAATATTATTTGCATTTTAATTATTATAAATATAAATATAAAACTGCACAGAACGCTCGCAATACTTCTTATTGATGGTCCTTTTTGTTTCTTGCCTAAAATGGTAACTGCAAGAGCTAGTGAAAAGAGTACCCAAAGATTTCTGAAGTGATACTTGTGGAATATGGTCTTAGGATACTGGTTTAACAAAGCATTTATAGGTGCTAAAGAACTGGATAAAGAATTAGTTAGATTTTTACTGGCAGAGGGTTGTGGTCAACAGGTCCATGTCAAGGTAGAAGCTGTTCACAAACAGTATCCTCCAAGGGTCTGTACTGGGACTGGTGGTCATCACGTTCTTTATCAGTTATATAGACAGTGGGTTTGAGTGCATCCACAGCAAGTTTACTGAGTCACCAAGTTGAGTGGTGCAACTGACACCACATAAACTGACATTTAGAAAGAAGTGATGCCATCCACTGGACAAGCTTGAGAAGTGGGCTCACATGGATCTAGTGAAGTTCAACAGGGCCAAGTGCAAGGTATTGCACTTCGGTGGGGGCAATCCCAGATATGGGTAATGACTAAGAGAAGAACACAGAGAGATTGGTCTTGCAGAGAAGAACTTGGGGCTCCTGGTAGATAAAAACTTAACATGATCCAGCAGTGTGCTCTTGCAGCCTGGAAGGCCAACTGTATCTTGGTCTGTATCAAAAAAGGCCAGAAGGCAAGGGATGTGATTGACCCCCTTTGCTCTGCCCTTGTAATGACCTACCTGGAGTAATGTTGCTAGGCCTGCGGCACCCAGAGTAAGAAGAACTGTAGGTGCAGATCCATAGAAGGGCTATGAAGATGATCAAAGAGCTGGATAACCTTTCTTATGAAGTAGGTTGAAGGAGTTGGGCTTGTATAGCTTAGATAAAGCCCTGGGAAAATGTTGCGGCCTTTCAGTACTTGAAAAGAGCTTATAATCAGGAGGGGTACTTAATTTTACACTAACAGTAGTTGGATAAGGGGGAATGGCTTTAAACTAAAAGAGGGGGAAAATAGATGGGATGTTATGAAGAAATTCTTCATTCAGAGAGTGGTGAGGTACTGGAACAAACTGCCCACAGAAGTTGTGGATGCCCCATCCCTGGAGGCATTCAAGGACATGTTGTATGACGCCCTATGCAGCCTGATCTAGTGGGTGGCTACCTTTTCCATGGTAGAAGATGTGGAACTTCTTTAAGGTCCCTTCCAACATAAGCCTTTCTGTGATTCTGTGATTCTATGATGATGACAAGGTATGTTTGCTCAGGGTATGGAGATATTCAGGATTAAACCAGATCCTGAAGGAACCTGCAGCTTCTGCCATTATCCAGTCTCTATGGTCTTTGTAGGAATCATGGGTTTTGCCCTAGTATCTTCACCTGGACTATAGTAAAGATTTTGGAATAGATTTTGTTTGGAGAGAGATTTCAGAAGGCCTGGAAAACTCTTTTTTTTTTTTTTTTTTTTTTCCCACTGAAATTTGTTCTACTGAAAACCCTTGATATCCAAAAAGGATAAAACCAACAGTTGCTTGGATACAATATATTAATATAAAAGTTTTCTGCAAACATCCAGCCAGCACTGCTAAGAAACCAAGACATGCAGGGCATGATGAACTATCACTCTTTTGAGATCATCTATCCAGCTGTGTATTATATCTCATCCATCTCTAAGTCTCGGGTACTGAAACAGATGAAACACTGCTAATCACCCCAATCAATTGAAAGAAACAGCAGCTTTCTTACTTTGCACACGCGTCTTAAATTCATATCTCTGTTGTCTTTGTAAACATTATCTGGAAAACAAGCCAAAAGTTTTCCACCAGAAATAAAAAGTCTATTATCAATTTTAAAATGTCGGTCTACTGGAGTAGCTAATATTTTGAACTAATGTAAAGGCACTATAAATAAATATTAAGGGAATTCATTTTTTTATAGCACCTGGGAATTTAACTAATTTAACAGTTTGTAAGACATTTAACGATCACCAAATGAGAAAGCACTCTGGAATTAGTAATCTCGTATGCAGAAGAGAAATTCATTTTTCTTTGACACTTCTTCAGCTTAGAAATTATGATCTGTGCCCTAGGCTATCAAACATCAATGCACAAAATTATTCACAAAGGGTTTATGGTTCAAGTGGTAAATCCAGTCATTTGCAAAGTGTTGACCCAAGTGAGTCAGCACAGAAAGCTTGATCTTTCAGTTTGATGAAAATGTAATTTTATGGATGTCAAGTCGAAGTTCAAAAGTGACATATAGTGTCATACAGATAAATAGTTTTGCCGACAGCGATGCCATAATTCATAAGTGCTTGTCTAGCCAATAGTAACTACTACAATGATTAAGAAGGCTGCTTCCTAGTAAATGCACATTTTATCTCATTTTACATATCATGCAAGTATCTAGAATTAAAAATTAAAAGAGGTCTGGTTAAGAACTGCATTTAACACTTTGACTTCACATTTCACTTAATTATAATGAAGATCTATGGAAGTGTTTTTAAAATTTATTATTTTCATTATTATTATTTTATATGTACTTCCACAAGATTAGAGAAAAAATACAGTCACTTCAGTTTTCAACCAATGTCAAAGTAAAGTTAAAATGCTGTGTCCAGTTATGGCATTAGTTATACTGTAGTTGTTCACAAGTAAAACTGAAATGAGAGATCATTTCTATTCTGAATAATAATAATAATAATAATAATAATCTTGTGACACATGAGAACAGTAATACCCTTTGTATATGATCTCTTTCTCTTCTCTTGAATTATTTCATTTGTAATGGAAAAAGTTTATAAAAGTAGTACATAAAGATATGTCACTTCCTTTCCTTCCTTCCTTCCTTCCTTCCTTCCTTCCTTCCTTCCTTCCTTCCTTCCTTCCTTCCTTCCTTCCTTCCTTCCTTCCTTCCTTCCTTCCTTCCTTCCTTCCTTCCTTCCTTCCTTCCTTCCTTCCTTCCTTCCTTCCTTCCTTCCTGCCTCCCTTCTTCCTTCCCTCCTTCCCTCCTCTCTCTTTCTCTTTCTCTTTCTCTTTCTCTTTCTCTTTCTCTTTCTCTTTCTCTTTCTCTTTCTCTTTCTCTTTCTCTTTCTCTTTCTCTTTCTCTTTCTCTTTCTCTTTCTCTTTCTCTTTCTCTTTCTCTTTCTCTTTCTCTTTCTCTTTCTCTTCTCTTTCTTTCTCTTTCTCCCCCCACCCCCTTCTCTTTCTTCCTTTCTCTCTTCTTTCTCTATTTTTCTTTTCTCAAAACATTCACATTTTCACCAGGGCAAAGCTGAGATCTCTTCCAATTTTCTACACAAAATGAGAAGGCATGACCTACTTGGCCCTGCTGACGTAGATGGAATTTTTTGGGGCTGGGTCCTTGAACCCTGTAAGTTTCTCGTCACCGGGGTGTAGGGATCAGATCAGAAACCCTCTCAGGGTTTGGAAGTTTTATCGGATAAATGCTGCTATCTGAGGAAATCCCAGTCCAAATCAGTGCACACAGAAATTTGATGACATAGCCTGAGACTTTACTCAGCAAATTATTCTGACTAATTAAAAATCCTTCCAGAAACAAGTTTCACTGTCATGACATATTCTTACTAAATTTATTGGCCTCAGTGACCTAACCTTGTATGACATGCAACAGTTTTGACAGCAGATATGTCACCAGTTTTAATTTTGACGTGACTTACTTTCTCTCTTAAGTTGGGACAGGTAAGTTAGAGACAAAAGATGGTTGGAAGACCAACCAGCTGAGATTCCAGAGGTAGCCCAAGATTTTTCCTAGTGGATATGCTAAAAGAAACCTAACTCAACTCAGTGCAATTCAGAAAGTAGGTTATTAAATATTGCCAACATTGCCATTTTACTTATACTTGTACCTTTGGCACCATAGGTATTAACAACTGTCCTCAGTGACAGTCCTTTCCAGGACTACGTTTCCCCTGTGTAAAAACATTTGGCTTTCAAAATCTGTAGCATACTAGCTCCTCCCTACCTCCTCCTCTTCAGCCCTAAAAATCTGCCTACTCTACTGCCTTCATTTCAATTTCTGCAAATTTTTCAGCCTCCTATAGCTGGGAGGAACTATAGTTTTTTGTTGTTGTTGTTGTTTTGTTTTGGTTTGTTTTTTTTTAGTTATTCCTTCCTAGCTTTTGTAGAAAGTAATTTTTATTTACTGATAACTGAGTGTTTTTCTATGTAAGAAAAATGAGACAAGCAGAATGCAAATATTACTAGGAATTTTCTCAAGGCCAACATTTACTCTCTGTGGAAAAAAAGAAAAAAAAGATTTTTCACAGATATCTTCTATTATCTATAGCAAAGTTTTCCTTTAGTTGATTTCCTAATAATCGTAAATGTCTTTGTTTATATTTTAGAAATGTTATTTGTCATACCACTTTACCTGTGTATCTTTCAGCTCTGTCATCACAACTGTAATTGCAAATTTGAGGATGTTTGGAGGCATGTAAGATGTTCCACTTTAAGACTCTCATTTCTATTTCTTGCCTTCTCAACATTAAGAAATTGACTCAGTATGAGTTGTGAAGTTACAGTAATAACAATCTGTGAAGCAATCCTACAAAATTCTCATGTAGCTGTGAGATTAAACTAAAAAGTAGAATTGCAAGAGGATGCTAATATTGCAACTTCCATAACTTTGCAAAGTTTGCAGACTCAGGTATGTCATCTGGGCACTTCTGATTGTCTAAATCCTATCAGTCCTGAACGAGGCATCCTCTGAAATATTCTTAGAGCACTCCAAAACATCTGATTTAATATTTCAGGATGTAATGCACCTATTTAACTTATTCTTTGGATGTTCCATCTCCTGGAAAAGTTTGCTCACTAATCTATATTTTTAACAAAATATAAAATTTCTCTACATCAATCTGACACACTGTGTTAGATAGTTATTCCACATGACCTAAAAACATCAGTGTAAGTTAGGAAGCACTGGATTTCCTGAACTAGTTTTTGCTCTTTTTCTGGTGTGTTTTAAAATGAGGTGTTCTGTGTTTCTGAGAAAATTTCCAGAGGAAACAAACATAAAACTACACTCATAAGTAGTCTTAGTAAATATTATTATCATTTCATGCAAAAGTTTGCAAATGATTTAGAGATTAAAATTAGAAACTTTCACAGAAATCTTACACTGAAGAGCACTATTTTCATCTCCTTCTAGATGCATTTTAATAGTAAAATGTTATCATTACTGTTTTTCCAGCACAGAGTTCAGTAACAGCCCTACTGCTTTTCAACTTAACTTAAGAAAAGCATCAGTCTCAAGGGAGTTCATTATCCAGATACTCCACTGACTCTGTCTCCCAGGTTATCTGCCTGTAGCATGAACTAACAACAGCAGATGCAATAGAATTGACCTTGCCTTTGTTATTGATACCCATATAATTATTAGACTGAAGATAAATATATGATTGGCTGACCTCTATCTGACTAAAATGTACAGCCATAACATCAAATATTTTCCTTACCTAGAGTTATGAGTAATTATAAGCTTATTTTGTTTTGGCTCAAGCAGTGTGAACCAAGAAATTCTGTTAATTATTAAGCTGTAATGAAAAATAGGATTTGCCCACTTGCAGTGATATCATATGCACATGATCATTCAGAACTGGGAAAAACTTCAATAGGTATGAGTATATTCAGTTGCTGCAAGGAATCACTTCAAACATGTCAACTAGAAGTAATTACCAGTCCACGAATATGATTAAAATGACTTAAAATTAAGATTTTAGCTTGCCAAAGTTATTTCTATGCAAATATGCTATATTTTTTTTTCAACCAGCATGTAATTAAAAGAACACTAAAGTTTTGAATAACAATAAAATTTTAGAATTCATACTGTAAAAATAATTATTTGAGCCTCAGTTACAAATGAAAGTCATATTTTTTTGATTGCTGGATTTGTTTTCATTCCTCCTATCCAATGAAAATAGACATTGCACAATGAACTATTAAATTATATGTTTGCTGAGTTGCTGCTTCAAAGTATCTTTCTATTTTTTTATAATGACTAGCTGTAATAGCTCAAAGAGGTATGCTATACTGCAGATTTATTTTTATATCTAATACATATGTCCTCCAATATATGAGTTGAGTGATTTAATCTTAAGTATATGTCATGAAAATTTTGTTGCAATTTGTGATAGGAAATAGAAATCACAGGAAACACTTTTGTTGACTGTATCTACTCAGGCATATTTGATTGACAGTTTGAGCTCTTCTGAAAGCTGGTTTAATATCCTTAGTGCCACATGGAGATCAGTCTGCTGAATACCATGTATAGTGCCCTCTGTGAAAATTATCTATTTCTCATATGCTGTATATCATAGGCCAGGCTCCATAAAGTAGGGCATAATATATCTGCATAGCTCTCGTTGTAGGTTGACCTTGCTCCAAAAGAATAGGGTCATCAAAAATCTAATGATTTTCATGAGTTAGCATTCCTTTGACCTTCCAATAAGACAACTAACAAAGAAAGACATTCAGATATTTGATGAATTTTCATATTTTCTTCTCATCTGTTCCTCATTATCTGAAACAACACATTACTATATGTGACTTGATTCTGTGAATAATTTGTTGTTCCAAACCTCCATTGTTCAGTAAACATGCTATTTATTCAAGAAGATCTCTTCCCACTTTTTACCACTGGCTTAAATACAACACAACAGCACATTATTAGTTCATATTTTGGACTGTGAGAAATACGCTGCTATTTTTTGCAAAATTCTGTGAGAGATGGCATTTTGAAACAACTCTATAAAGCCCTAATAGTTCAGTATTTAATTTAAAAACTAAAGGAACTCTTAGTAAGCTAAAGAAAGTCTGGTACTAAGTCTTACTTAGCGTGCAACTCTCAAATTTGAACTAATGTAGTTTCATGATCAGCATTTTCTGAATAAATTAAGTGGAACCATAAAAAGCTGACTATTAAGCGAGACCAGCTGGTATATGATGTTCTGCATTCATGTTTCTAAATGCTCTTATTTTCTAAATCAGTATGAATGAATGCAAACTGAAATCAGCTCTCACCTCTGTTTACTCTAACACACACATACATATACTACTTTGGAGAATGCCAGTTGATCCAGGAAAAAACAAAAAACAAAAAACAGCAATGTGTGTGCCAGGGAATATTTCAACAATTCACAGTTGACATTGCAGGCATTAGAGACATATTATAGACATAATGGACATATAGACACATTATAGACATAGGTAGTGGCTGAGCAATATTGTTACCCAAGTATCAGTCCCAACAAGCTCTAGATTCAGACACATCAGGGTGCCACTGTGTTCCATCAAAAGGCTTATTCACCAAAAGTTTTGACAGGAGAACACTAGTTTCAACAAAGAGTTATAATTAAAGTTTGGCTTTCTTCTTCCCTACTGCTATCTGATTACCTGTCTGTAACAACCTTTTCATAGCTTCTTTATGATTAACGAAACAGAGTCACAGGTGGTTTACCAAAGTGTGGGTAGTAGAATTGGTCAGCTTTTCTCTCACTGACTCCAAAGCTATCATGTGGAAGTGGGAGATATTCAGACGTCGCTAGCATCATTCATCCTTGTTTTTCAGTGATGTAGTAAATATATAAAACAGAACATAACAAATATTATTTACATTATTTTTTTTCCAGTCCTCTACCTATGATATGAACTACAAACAGGAACACAAGGGCAATTAATTACATCCTTTTGTTATCAGTGAAAAATTTTTGTTTCCTTCAGCTCTTAGCACCTATAGAATTGTAAACGAGGAGCCCTTGTTTTGTTTTAAGGATCACATTATCTTCAGAAAAAAAAGATACATACATATTCCTGATGCATGAATCAGATTAATAATTTGGACTATATATTTGCATGGTTAACTAAAAAAAAATACAGTTATAACTTTAAGTACTTAAGGGAAGCAGATTGATATTTGGTTCAGGGAATTTTAATGCTAGGTAGTTTTTGATGTTCCCTTACTACATATGATTTACCTGTTACTGGGCAGTACATGTGACAAGGGCTTTTCACTGGTCTTAGTTGCTGTATGTTGCTATCACTGAGACAAACTATGGTATACGACAAAGATTAGACTGAACTTTTCTGGCTTAAAGGGTAGTTGGCTGTTACTACTGGTGTTCAACAGTATGTTCTTTCAATCCTCCATATAGACCCTGCTATTACTCAACTCCTCTCCTGGGACTAGTTTGCAAAAGAGAATATAGGGAAAAATATTTATTTGGGTGCTGCTTACGGACATGTCTACATGCCATGATCTGGGCACATATCCTCTACATAATGCGCACTGAGCATGACAAAGATTGACAATTTTAAACCTTTATACAAATTCCTCAGAGAGTAATGCAAAAATAAATTGGAACTTCTACTTAATTAAAATCACTTTTCTCATAGTGCTAAAAAAAAACCAACTTGGGTAGGTAATGTTGAAATGTGTCAAAAATGTATCTTCTTGCTCAAGACCAGATGTGACATATTTCAGCAAAAATATTTTGAAATACTATAGTTAGGAGCAAGGGAATAGAAAAGGGAAAGGCACTTACCTGTTAACGCTGTCACTGCAGTGCTGCAAGGTTGTTCAGTCTTTGAGAAGTAATAGTTAAGTAAAACAATGAGAAATAAGTTTGTGCAATTTATGGTGAATGTAGTGAATTCTTCGTATTGATACATACAAGAAAGTGTGTGTGCATTTTTTTTAGTAAATGTTATAAGTAAAAAACCTTTTGATAGTAGAACAAGTTTCCTGCTGTTCACAAATGTCAGCTACAAAAATGTTAAGGTCTTAGTATGTTGAACTTTTAACAGAATACCGGCAAGCATACTGTTCTTAAATTGTTCAAGCTGATTCAGTGGTATTGTCTTAGAGCAGATGAATTGTAGTATTTGGATTTTTTTTAAGATTTAAAAGTAGGAATTGATCTTGTCCAGACTAAAGCGAAGGGTTTGCACTGTGTGATATTCATCTCTGTGGATGCGTGAAATAGAAATAACACAGGAAGCATAAAGTGCACGATGATCCGTAGCTCTATATTTGATTATCCTATTAAAAATTGTAGTGCAGGCAATTGTCTGTGAGGAAAAAATTATCTTAGATACTTACACAGAGAGGGAGAAAAAATACTGCCAGCATAGTTTAATATGCTTTTCCATAAAACTATGTTAATACATAACAAGCAGTGAAGCACTGGCAATGCACGGTCACACATACATATACACAATTTCTGTTTTGTTTTATGATCCTTTAATCACTGGAGTACTTCTATAGGCTCCTCTTTATGATATTCTCTTTCTGTCTTCCTGGTTGACTAAAACTCATACCAAAGGATCACGGCCTCCAGGTGGATATAACTGAAATATAGAGGAAAAAAAAAATCTGAAAGTACTATCCAAAGTTGTTCCAGGTCATGGCATTGAGTTCTCTGCCAATTAATAACATAGATAACTATGGAGGAACAAAAGATAAAATTGCAACTGAAATTTTCTAAGCTGATTTGTTTGGGTCAAATTCTCAAAAAGTAATATAGCCAGAGTTTAATACATGAAGTTTATTTTTACCTTTCTTCTGAAAATATGCATTAGTAGAGGTGTTCCTTTAGTTCAACAAGCAGAATGAAAAAATAATTAAGATTAGAACTATGCCAGTATTAACTACTGTTTCTAGGAGAATACCATAATTTGAGATTAAATAAACTGAGTGCTGCAGTAGATAATAAACTAGATTTTGGATAAGGTAGGAAAAAAATAGAGAAATATATTTTCTATTTATAGAAAACACATTTCCTCAGCCAGTGACACTTTTTAGTGTTGCAATCATAGATGCTATGTGGATCAGCCAAATTTATCATGACACATAGTAAAGACTATAAATGGAATTGTGAAAATGATTAGCACCATCAAACATGTCAAGAACAATAAAGAAAGGGATAAAACTGGGGTTATGGGTTCTATGTATTCAAAAAGTTTCCTCTCAGTAAAGGCACAAAAATTATATGTTAATATAGTACAAAAATTGTAGTATACCTTCAAAGAAATGCACACAAGTGATGAATCTCTTCTGTTCAGCATTTCTTCTTTATATGATAAAACCCTCTTATGTTCTAGTCAAATTTAGAAGTGATGCTGTTCATGTTTAATTTAACCTGGAAATCCACATTGCATTGAAGTATTTATCTAGAGGGTCCTGGAGAATGTTATTGCCTTGAACATATTATCAAGGAATCGGACTATTTCTTGTAAATATCTGTTGGTTTCTCTTTTCTTTCCATACTCTTTAGTATATTCAAGTTCATTTTTGGTTTGGTGTGATTTTAGGTTCTAATGCTCTCCACTTCTGTGAAAAGACTGGGACTGAGTTGAAAGGAGACCAGTGCATTTAGCATATTCCCCAAGAAGAAAAGAATGCAATTTCCATTAGATTAATTCAGCCACTGCTTCCGTACTTGCATATTATATGTTAAAAGATCAAGACACATATTTTTAAGAAAGTATTCCATTTATTATATCAACCCAATTCAATGCATTTGTATTTTGCAACATAAAGGAGTATCTACCAAAGATGACAAATAAACACTTAGAATAATCAGTTAAAAAAAAAAAAAAAAAAAAGATAGAAAGATAGAAAGAAAGAAAGAAAGAAAGAAAGAAAGAAAGAAAGAAAGAAAGAAAGAAAGAAAGAAAGAAAGAAAGAAAGAAAGAAAGAAAGAAAGAAAGAAAGAAAGAAAGAAAGAAAGAAAGAAAGAGAGAAAGAAAGAAAAGGAAGCCAAGACAACTTTTGGGTGAGGTAGCAGGAGTCTGTGCTATAACTCATAGTTAGCAGTCTTTCACAAAGAGTGTTTTTATTCTTTGTGGATTTTATTTGTTTGTTTGTTGCTTATGCCATTTGGTCTTATAGTAATTCCATTTGTCACCTTTCCTTGTTCTACTTCTCTGACGTATAATCTGTATGTGTCTGCAGTTATGCTTATATCACTGTATCACTTATTTCATGAAATGAAGTAGGTACATCAATCTAGTTTTTTCTTGGCAAAATTGCAAAGAATCTTAACAGTCCTTTGCTGTACCAGGGAATTTATGGATTGATTGATTGATCGATTTCAAACCTTCACATTTAGAAGTATACAAACTGTAGTAGTTTACTTTTTGTCAATGCCTGCTACAACACTCCTCCTTTCCGCATGTCTATATACACTTCTTTCTTCCATTTATCTAGCAGAGATACCACATAATTAAAACTCCTATTGATGCAAACTGCATTCTTGTTAAGACAAGTAAAAGGTAAAAAACAAACCAGAACAAACCTACGTAGAACTGCTGAATGACACCTGGCTAAATCTGAGAAATATGGGATATGAAAGTAAGAGTGAGCAATTTGAATGAAAACTCTGTAATCATCATGGCTATGTCAAATTTTGGCCTACAATGGAAACTAGGTAGCCATCGAAGTATATGCTTGAAGGGATTAAATAACTAAAAGTATACAATATACACCTAATTCCATCTAGTTTTAGTTATATTCTCCTGGTTCAGAGTTTAAACTCTTGATTTTCATCCTGAAAAACAGCTGAGATTTTGAATAATACCCAGGTGTTCCTATTTCATATAAATACTAAACAATTAAATGGATGCACTGTGAATTTGCAGTGTTATGTTTTCCTTGAAAGTGTGTTAATTACATTTTCTAGTCAAAGAAAAACTATTTTAAATTTCATTAATTCTTACTGTAAATTAAAATAGTCACTTTGCTTTGAAAATCACGTTTAACTGTAATAAAATTTATTACATTAATTGAAATATTATGAACATCACACTGGAGATATAAAGGTTTTAGCTCATCTAAAAGAGAAATTTCATTAATGATTGCATAGGACTCCGTGAAAGTCTCAGAAAACATTTACATAATATTTAGCTTTCAAGCAAAGCATTAGTGTCATTAAAAACTCAGCGAAGATGAACATTTTGCACTAACAAAGAGCTAATTGTAGAAGCAGAGATCAGGAACTAAATATTCTGCGTATGTATAAGCTATACTGCATTTTAAAAGGTCATTTTTCATACATATATATAGTCAAGTTTTTATAAACATATATATTGTTGGTTTTTGAGAGTTTTCTCTGTTATTCTATACCTTCAGAAGTCAGGCATTCCAAAAATATGCAATGCAAACTGGCAAAATGTCATGGGTCATGAAGAACAGGCTAGATGAAGTAATTGTCTTTTGGAACAGAAATTCATAACAATCCAGTGGGCAAGATACAATAGTCCTATATGTAGCCCTGAATAGTTGAGGAATTAAAAGTATCAGGTTGAAAGAAATTGTTAGCTAAGCCTGAAGCTTCCAGAAAGACACACGATAGGGAGCAAGCAGTGTCAAGTCTTTTGTGAGACCAAGAGGTAGCTTTTCAGAATTCTTAACTTGTTAGAATTTTACAAGTTGTCTGCTGATTCCCGTTTTATCAATATATCTTTTATCTTGGCTCTCAGCCATACTGTAGATGAGTTATTTGTACATTTGGTGTCTCCTTAGAAATTCTGCATATTTTAATACTCAGACTGCTAAACACTAAGTGTAACTGTTCACATATGTTAGTCTTAAATGATGATTGTGTGGAAAGTCTGAACATTTGTATAAAGGAGAGTTAAACTTGCCTTTCAATTTGCTCCAATTTATTGTGATTCTATTGAATTTGATTTTACTTGCAAACCTAGGAATGTATTTTGCTAGATTTAAATGTAACTTGCTCATTCAGCACATTTATCTGAATCTTACTGGTTATGCTTATTACTTTTGGAGGCTTTACCACTGGTTTGATTACAATAATAAAAGAAAGATAAGTTTTCAGCAACAATAATATTCAGGATAAAAAATCCATTTTTTTTTTTTGTATGTCCTCATTTTTAGAGTTGGAACTTTTACTGTGGTGCCAGTAAGTTAAAGAACAGTATACAGGCAGAAAATATTCATAATCATATGTATCATAGAATCTCAGAATATCCTGAATTGTGGAAGGATCCAGAAAGATCATTGAGTTCTACTCCTGCCTTCACACAGAGCAACTCAAAATTCAAACCCTATGTCTGAGATCACTGTCCAAGTGTTTCTTGATCTTCAGCAACTCAGGGCTGTGCTTACTGCCCTGGGCAGCCTGTTCAAGGGCCTGAACAGACCTTGGTGAAGGATCTTTCCCTTACACCCAGTTTAACCCTCCCCTGACACAGATCCATGTCATTCCCTCCAGTCTCATTGCTGTCACTGGATTGCAGAGATCAGCACTACCCCCCTGCTCCCATTGTGAGGAACTGTAGGCTGCTATCAGGCTAACCCTCAGTGTACTCTTCCTTAGTCTGAACAAATCAAGTGATCCAAGTCTTGCCCTCCAGACCCTTCACCATCGTAGTAGCACTTCTTTAGATGCTATCAAATAGATTTATGTCCTTGTTATATATAGAAGGAGATTAAATTTTTTGAACTGGACTTTTTCCCCTTAAGTACTTTTATACATGTATACGTATAAGCAAATGTATATTCTAGGGATTAAAGTCATGCAATTTTTGTTTTTATGTTATTTTAACTGAACACCACAAAAGGAATAAAAACACATATCCAGTTTTTATTGCACTAGACATTCACTAAAGGAACAATAATATGTGTTTGTTTTTTATTGCATTAGACTTATGATCAAAAGGCAGAAAATATAATGGCTTACCTTTCTGATATGTTTCAATTAGACTAGTGTGGCAAAGCATGCACAAACTACCAGCTTCTTAATCAGCTACATATTTAACCTTTACTGAGTGATCAGTCTGATGCTTACTTAATCTCTCGGGAGCACAACAGTGTGAGTTTTTAAATGTCCTTTTCTGTAATAATGATATGATGAACTGTTGATGAACTGTCTTTTATTTTAAATTCTGTACTCCAGTAATTTCAAAACTAGAATGAAAAAGTAGCTATTTCTACTTATTGAAATTAGATTCGAACAGTACTGTTACATGCTGGAAAAGTAAGTGATAGATGGGGTCAGGAGTGTAAAAATATAATTAGGTAACTGGCTATGTAGAGGTATGTCTAAAATAATGATAGTCTGTAAAAGGCCACCAATTATAATATAAAAATGTCAAGTAACTGCAAATGCTGTGATTACAGTATTCAATTGAGATGCAATCCCTGGTTGGGAAAAAGGTAGCAAAGATTTCTCTTTTCTGACTTCTTCGGTTTATCACCTGGCTGATGTGGAGTATTTCTCCATGTGTATGAAAATTTGTTTGGAGTTGGAGTTATTGTGCAAAAATACAGTCTCCTTTTATCATTAACCTGGATAGCTTTGGTCAAATAAAATTCTACTGCAACTAGAGGCTGAGATGTATTCTCATGATATCTGGGTAATGAGCTAGTCCCGGAAGCACCTGCTAATGAGAAAACATGGCACTTGTGAGACACTGCTCATAGACATGCTCTGTCCCTGTTTATTATGGGGGCTGCTGTGAAAGTAATGTCTTCTATTTTATTATGTTGGCTCATGACATCAGAGGCAGATGTTGGTTGTAAGGCAATAGAGGTTGAACCTTCCCACCAATTTCATTACATTTTGATGCCATCTGATAGCAGTCTGACAAGGAAGTGTATAGGAAACAAAGATGTGTGATTGAGTTCCTCCATGCAGAAAAAAAATTGCACCCACTCACATTCATCATCTCTTGCTGAACATTTTGTGGAGACTAAACAGTAGATATGAGCACAGTGAGGAAGCGAGTGGGGCATTTCAGCAATGGTGACAGCAATGTGAAAGACAAACCACGTTTTGCACTGCTGTGCACAACACTACAAGGTGGATAGTATCTCAATCAGCTCGTCTGCATAGATCAGTGGATTAAGAACAAAGAACTGTGTATGAAGCTGAATATTGTTTCACTGAGTTGGAAATGATGGTGACAGTGTTGGCAGGTAAAGAGATGCATGCTGTGTTTTGGGATTTGAGAAGAGTGATCCTTTTGGATCTCCTGTAACCCAGACAAACCATCAACTCTGATCTCTGCATAGTAACAGTAATTAAACTGAAGGCTCCAACTTCCAGAATCAAGCCAGAGAAGAAGACAGTCCTTCTCTTGCAACATGATATTGTCAGGCCCCATACCAGTTTAAAGATGGTGGAGTACACTGCCAGTCTTGGCAGATCTCTAACTGCAGCTACTACCAAATAGTGCTATTGTGCTCTTTGTCTCTGTTGTAGTTTCTGTGGAAAGAAATAGGAGACACTGCATTTGGAGTCACCTACCTATTTTATTAGTGTGAATGTAACCCCTCATTGGCTGCCATATTAAACTGCAGGGCATAAACATGCTCAGAGTTATTAAGCTATAGCCTGGATGAAATATAATGCACATTCAGCTCCCTCAAGATTTAAAATTTGCTTCTGGAAACAAGCATGGGAGAAATATATATGTTTTAATATGAATCTTGTTCCTATTTTGGTTAGATGCTGAAATACTCAGTGAATGTGCAGTCTGGGCTCTGCCCCTCCATACCTGCCTGACCAGTACACAGGTGGTAAGTGGGCTGCAGATGTGGCAACCCCAGAGAGATGAGGTGCAGATGATAACTGCACCCTTGATCACAAGCTGCTGGCACTGGGAGATGGACAAGTCTCTGATATTATTGTCTAGTGTGAAGAGAAAGCACACACATTCATAATCACATTCAAACAGGTCTTTCATTTGACCCTAAGAACCTATAGCCTCCCCCCGTGGTTTTGGACTGCATGGTCAGATTAGTAGCCGTGGCACAGATCCCTCACCTTTCCAGTGTTCTGTCTTGACCTGTTGTCACTCTGGTTTCCAGACCCCTTACCTATTTCTATGCCCATGCTGATCTGGTTTGACGTTTGTGAGTAGCTCCCAATGCTGACTAATGCACCCAGACACAAAATACACACACTTGTCTCTCCAGCTGTTGTTACCATAGGCCCACAGGAGCCACAACCTTTGTTCACTCTGGCACTCAGAGCTTATAGTGCATGAAATGCCACTCGTGAATAACTACATACATCATGTAGCTATGTATTTCCAAAATGCTTTGTTTGATTACCTTCCCAATTTCAGACAATTCTGGGAAAATAAATAATGTTGCAGCCATAGTGATTGAGTTACACTCATAAGAGAAAGTTTTTTTGGGAAAATATGGAGGAAATCTAACTAGGAATACTAGAGAGGAAGCTGAAAAAGAAAATCAAGCTCAGAACGTGAATCACCTTTCAACCCCAAATTTACAATCATTACTATAATTAAATCCTCATAACTTAAGCTATGCTTCATTCAGCGGAAAATTGATGACTCTCAAGCTTAAAAGGGAATTTTACTGTCTTCCAATAATCTGTTTTGTATAAATTAAGCCTCCAGGGTAAAATAATCATTTTAAAGCATACATTTATTTGGATTTCCTTTCACACTACAACAGGTTTCATTCTAAAAGTGGTTAATGTTCTCACAATTTGGAAACAAGGCAATGATTTACTGTCCTTGGTATTAATTAAAAAAGAAACATGCAGACAATGGGAATCTTATCAAAATGGGGGAAAAAAAAAAATGTTCTTTAACACTAATCCCCAGCACTCTTCAGCTCATCATCAGACTCAATTATTTTAGCCTAAAACTTCATTATACATGTTCAAAAATTTTTTGTTTTCTCAGACATAATTTTGTGTTCAAACTTCTTTATCTGATAGAGCACAGCCATGTTTTGTGATAGAACATCAGGCTGCCATTACTGCTGCTGATGCTGTCTGCAGCCATCAGAGAGAAGTGTATTAACAGCAAAGTTGTTGCTGCAGTTCAGACAGAGCAGGAAAGCAAATGGTAAGACTGGTGGAGAAGGTGTAGGCAATGGTTTTACAGTTGTTTGCGTTCTCTTATTTTATAGTCATTTTTGTCTGCCCAGCTATCTCCTATAACACAGGGCATCTCTCTTCTTAAATAACACTTTGGGCAGTGTCTTGTTTTTCTCAGCCTTTGAGAGACATTACCTGAGAATGCTGTTGTCTAGTCAGAAATTGACCTGAGTATCAGAGGCTCCCAGAAAAGGCCTCTGAGGTTGTTCAAATGTAGGAGTCAGATGACTCCCTTTGGTATCCAATTCATGCAAAGTGGAGATGACACAAGCTTTTTCCATACCAAATTCTTAGGACTTTGGCAAACTATTCAGAGAAGTTCACCTCTTTGTGAACACCTGAACCTACTAACAGCAACCAGTTAATGTACAAGGTCTTCTGATTGGTAATTAATAAAATCTTCATGGAATTCCTTTCTAATCTGTAATAAAAAACTTGTACAGTTGGAAATGCAGATGATTTCACAGAAACTGCCAATTCCATAGATCATCCTCTGTCTCTCACAGAAATTGCCAATTCCATACATCATCCTCTGTCTCTCTGTGACTCTCATGATTGCTGCTACTCTCCTTGTGGCAAAAAAAAATGAGAGGCCTTCCAACTGTAGGAAGCTCTCCTCTAAAAGAATTGTGGGGTATTTAAAGACATGATATTTCTGTTAGTATTTTTAGCCACAAAGCCGTACAGGTATAAAACCTCATGTCAGAAGTTAAGAAGCAAAAATCCATCATTTTGTGGGGGAAAAAGAAAAAAATCAATCATCCACCCTCAAATCCCAACCCAAAAATAAATAAATAAATAAATAAATAAATAAATAAATAAATAAATAAATAAATAGATTGTCTTTATAAAGTTTGGAGCATAAAAATGGAGAAATAAGAGATACTGGTGACATGATATGTGGTGATAAGGAAAGGTGATATACCAAAAAGTTTGGTTGGTGTCTGTAATTCTAATTTCCCTTCTTTTGAGTTTTGACCTTCAACATTTCTGGAAACAAAGAAATACCTTAACATTCTGAAGTACAGAAAGATTATAAAAGCCTATCTGGTAGAGCTACCTGAAAGTAACTGTTTAGTTCTTCGTTTTTATGATGAACACTTTTATACACAGCACCAGTAATACTGAAGAGGCAACACCTATACTATACTTAACATTAAAAAAAAAAAAAGAGAGAGAGAGTGTATATCTCTTCTGAGTTACTGCTGAATGTAGCATATTGTACAATTCAGCTGTCACTAAGCCTAGGGGACTTGAGTTGTTTCATGATAAAATCTGCCAGCAAATTCTCTCTAGGCAAGCAATCTAACTGCTTCTTTACTCTCAGACTGCAGTTTTAAACATTCAAAGTTTCCTTGACTGAATTCTCAGGTCATTTAAATGTTTGTAAGTAACATAATTTTGAAATACGGTATTCATTAGCATGCTACATATCAGGCCATAACTAATGGAAAAGAATAGATTTTGAGTCATGTTTTTTTTGTTTCTTTGTTTTGTTTTGTTTTGTTGTTTGTTTTTTTTTTCTTTAGTCATTTTAATAGTTTGGAAGTGTTTGAGGAAAATATTACAAATCAGAGCTCCAGCTGAGGTAAACTGCCTTTGGCTGTCACTGAGTCATATCCTTTTCTTTCAGTTAAGACTTTCCTTTTGGACTGCTAAATATGTCCATGCTAAGAACTATTTTGATTACAATAGCTGAAGAAGTTGTTAAAATTGAAATTTCCTACCCTTCTATAGTATATCTTTTGCCATTTCCAAATTTATATTACTTGCGTAAAAAGATAATTTGGTTTTGGTTCTCACATGCTGAAAGAAAATGAATGAGCTTGTAAATGTGACTATATTAGTAAATATCCTGATTCCTAACATTTTCCATGCTGATGTAAGATGGTAAGATGAAACTAGTCACCTGACTAGAAGAAAGAGTGACCCCTGAATGCTCTGGGAGTTATCCAAGCTAATATAAGATTTTCATATAGGGAAGTAAAAAGTATTGAAAAGGTCCCCATGGAAAGGGTAACATGGAGTCTAGTGTCATAGTATCTTAGTAACAAATGGAATGACACAAAATATTTTAATGCTTTGGGAAAATAAAAAGAATACATCAAAATCTCTTTTCACTGCTTTGCTGTGTTCCCATGTGCTGCAACAATGGAAATGGAGTCTTTAATAAAGAGACATAGCATCACTTACACAAAACAATTGGGTAATTAATGTCTCTTTTATTGGGAAAAAAAAAAAAAAAGCAAATTCTTGCTTTTATCACTATTCAAGATATGCCTGAAGTTAATCCATATGGTTTTGTGTTTTTGGTTTTTTTTTTTTTTGTTTTTGTTTTTTTTTGGGGGGGGGGGGTTGTTTGTTTTTTTTTTTTTAAAGATTGTTGAAGGTCTATGATTTAGGAGCCCAGCCTACTACACTGAACACCTGATTTTCCAGTGCATTTATGGATGAAAATTGTTTCTTCAAGACGGTCGGTGTCTTTATGATAGACCATATCTATCTGAACAACATATAAATGATTAAATTTGTATATGAGAATAGGGTCACTTTGTGACAATGGGATCAGATGCTGTCTGGGGTTTTGGTACTTAGATATTTATGGCAATTCCACACATAGCCATAAGGTATATACGTTCTGCAGAATTAAGCACTGAATGAAAGCCTAACAATACTAATATCTTGCACACAATAATCACAAAAATAGAAAGCATTTTTTAAGTGTTATTTTGATCATCGACTCTCCCAAGATCTTCAAGGAATGAAAGACTGTAGGAAATAAATCTCTCATAACAAACTCATTGCAAACTCCAAGCATGCAATCCCTCTTCTTAGTGTCAACATTCACAGGACTAGATATATTCAGAAACTGCTAATTGCATGAGGTCCATCTTGTCAGTAGTTTCCAAATTTTGGTGTGCTGTGGAGAAGATCTGAGAAAACTTAGGATATTCTTAAAAACATGGCAATGAAATACATCTTGTAAGAATAGTGCTGACTTAAAAAATGAATTACTTATAATTTATGTTTCAGTTCCTATTAAATGAACAGTTGGGCAATCACACAAGTGCTCAAGAAATTATAACTGCAGACAGCAGTGCCTGTAAGAGATCAAGCATCTTAAACAGCTTCAGAAAGGTGGTCCAAAAACACAGCCTGCGTGTGATGCAATTCCCTGAAGAATTCACTGGGAAGTAAAGATTCCTCAAGATCCATATTTTTATTAATTTCAGGAAATAACTTGCATTTTACTTGTATTTATTTGTATTACTAATAGAAACTATATAAAATTCCTAAATTGATGTGTCAGGCAGAATAAAAGCTTTTAGGCAAAGATGCATTGATTTAATGCTACTGTCAGAATTCAATAAGTCAGAAATTAAGATCTGACGTAGAATCAATAAAACTGGCAACAGGAAGTGCAATTAGCGATACCGATCATCTGAAGTATGCAGCCTCAATAATGAAAGCTATGAAGATGATTAAGGTCTTCTGTTTGGGGAAAGGCTGAGAGACCTGGGACTATTGAACCTGGAGAAGACTGAGAGGGGATCTTATGAATGCTTATAAATATCTAAAGGGCAGGAATAAAGTGGATGGGACCAGGCTCTTTTCAGGGCAATGGGCACAAACTGAAAAAAGAAAGCAAATTTCATTTGAACATGAGGAAAAATATCTTAGAAAACAACAGAGCACTGAAACAGGCTGTCCAGGCAGGTTCTGAAATCTCCTCTGGAAATATTTTAAACTCTCCTCATTACTTTCCTGTGCAACCTGCTATAGGGAACCTGATTAACAGGGGTGTGGACCTGATGATATTCAGAGGTTGCTTGTAACCTGTAAAATTCTGTGATTCTATGGAAAGAATATGACTTTTAATTTTTCATAAAACATACATCTAACATCTAAATCTGATTAATTTGAGTTGCAAATTTAAAACCTACTTGAAGCACTTTAAAATAATCAGTTCTCCATGGCAAACATAATCAGGAGGTTTATTTCTTTATTTAGAGCTGATAAAAGCATATGTAAGTAAATTGTCATGGTTTTGTGCTGTAGATGCAAAGGAAAAACCTCCAAAAAGATTAAAAGTGAATATTTCCTACTCTCATGGCTTCTGCTCAGTTTTACTTTTGTACAAAGATAAACATAAAAATGAAGGGCAATGAGGGTTCCAAAACAGAAATTCTCAGGTACAAGTTGTCTAGCTTTAAATGTTCTTGCTTAGTCTAAACTCATACCCAGATCTCTAAAAACTTGAGATAGTACAATGAGATACATTTTCATTCGTATTCATCAGCTGTTGCCTCGAAGCCATCAGAACCTACCTATCAGTCTGAACACTTGTGAGATTACCACCTTGGAGAGGAGATATTTCCATCCCCAGTCCTACATGTAGAAAAACAGAAAAGGACTGAAATTTTTTTGAACAGAGAATGTCAGCTGAGCTGAATTTAGGACAGTGCCCATGTCTGAAATATATGGCGGGGAAGGATATGTAGATCTGAGTAATGTAAGGAAATCTGATCTGATCAATTTAGATCTGATCTGATCTAAATTGAGTTAGCAAATATTCATTATCATTCAAAAATATGTAAGAAACTGAGTAGGTAAGCATGAAAGCAGAGAATAAAGGTAATATATTGAACACTCAAACACACAAACAAGAAGAAAACAGATACATCATCAAAGGCAGAGATCTCAGGTCAGCAATTAATATAAAAAAAATGTTAATTTTGGAAATTCAGCTATTTCTCTGTAATGATAACAAGAGAGGGACAAGATTACTTACTCTTGATGCAAATGGATGTTTGCTTCCTTGTGTGATGTCTTAAAGAGAAAGTCCAAACTCAGGGAAAGGGAGGACACTGCAGGAAACATGAGAAAATGAAGAAAAGGGGAGATGAGAGTGTCACGGGCTACTTAGATTTACCTATGCCCGTGACAGGGGAAGCCACCCCGTGGGCCCCTCCGGGGCCCGGAAAGGAGGGGGAAAAGGGGAATGGGATAAAAACAGCGACAATCTAAGGAGGAAAAACTTATTTTGCTAAATATGATATCGAAATACAAGATAACACAATATAATATAATTGAGGCTAACAAATCGAACAAACAGAGAGAGAGAGTCCCCGAAAACCGAGAGACCTACTGTGAACTCTGGGCGACATGGCTGGAACGCTTCCCACTCTCCAAGAAGTTCGAGAGAAGAAGGAGGGCACTCCAGCCTGGGAACGAGATTATATAGAGTCCTGGTCCCGTGACTTATCACTAACTGTGTTGTTCTCTGGGATATGTAGTCTTCTTCTGTGGACTGCACATTCAATAGAAGTATCCATACTTTACATGATGTTATGATGTGGAATACTGATAGCAAAATTACAAAATTACAAAACCATGACAGAGAGGTACCCATGTCTGACTGAATGATATACTTGATGGCCACAATCTGTGCTTTCTATTATTAAGCCTAATTTATACTAGAGTGGAAAGTACTGGAATTAGGCATATAAATTTTTAAAGTCATTCTGAATGACAAAACAGTCTAGATAAAGTTACCTGGTTACCTAAAATTCACTCTCCTATTATACTTTTGGAAAACCTATTTTATTTCTTAAAGGAAGTTAAGTAGATGAAACATAAAGTTCTCTGAAGGTCTTGCTCTGTCATTTGCAAGCAAGTGTTGACCATTAGCCATTATTACTATGAGCAATAAACATCTACACAAGATTTAGGTTGGATGTTAGGGGGAAGTTCTTCACTAGGAGAGTGGTTAGGCCCTGGAACAGGCTGCCCAGGGAGGTTGTGGATGCCCCGTCCTTGGAGGTGTTCAAGACCAGGTTGGATGGGGCCCTGGGCAACCTGATCTAGTAAAGGTGTATGTTTGGTGGCCCTGCTAGGCAGGGGTGTTGGAACTACATGATCCTTGAGGTCCCTTCCAACCTGGGTCATTCTGTGATTATGTGATTCTGTGATCATATGGGTTTCTTCAGATGCTTCCATTCCCAGGATTCTGTAAAGAACACTACTCTTTCAGTTGGTACAAATTCATTTTCTTCTTGTCAACTGGTAGAAAGAACAGGAAAATCAAGGAATGACTAATTCCAAATAGCCCATGCAGAATTAACAGGAGGGAGCATTACAATGAACTGGCATGTTAAGGAAGATTCCCCCATATGAAGAGGTTTGTTGCTGAAGGAATAAACCATTCCCAGAAGCAGAGCCAAGGACCATGAAGGTGAGGATTAGAGTGGAACATTTAGATTTACTGACTTTGAAAACATACACAGATTATGCAAAGTGCTGTGAGGGATTACTTTTCTCTAGATGAATATATCACATTTTGAATCCACACCAGTATGAGTAAGGCAGGACGAATAGGGGCTGACCATCACTGATTTTTAACCTATGCCTCTAGTCAAGCTGACTACATTTGTGCAAGTCATTTTTGGTAAGTCTCTTTCCTGACAGAATATCCATGAAGTCTAGGAGGCATGAGGAAAACACTAGGAGCAAATATCTGCTGCAGAAATCACAGCATCCATCTGAAAGAATAACATTCTTATGTTGTATTATAGCAAGAGAGAAAGAGAAGTGCCATGGTAGACAGCCACAAAGACGTATTGATGGGGAAGGAGTACCGCAACAGTGACACAATGAATCCTGATAGGGTAGGAAGGAACCAAAGTGTGTAAAAAGTAATTAAATTAAAATGGAACATTGGGAAACATAGGAAAATCTGATCATATGAATGCCAGGAGCAATAATTGCAGTATTTCAAATGGTGCATTATGCTCTGTGTTTATATTGCTCATAGTTGTAAACAAGAATGCTTTTCAAGAAAAGGAGACCTTGTTTCATTTGGGAATAATAAGTAAAGCACACAGACTCAACAGAAAGGTGTTTCAGATATATAGCAGTAGCAGCTGTTTCTAGAGGCTGAGAATTTGGTGTCTGTTGAAAATTAGTACAGCAGGTAGTTATATAACTTATAAATTCCAGAGAACTGTGATTGTTTAGTCTGGAGAAGAGGAGCCTCAGGGGAGACTTTATCACTTTCTACAACTACCTAAAAAGAGGCTGTAAAGGGATGGGGTTCCATCTCTTCTCCCAAGTAACTAGTGATAGGACATGAGGTAATACCCTTGAGTTACACCAGGGAATGTTCAGGTTGGGTACTAGGAAGAATTTATTCACAGAAAAAGTAGTAATGCATTGGAATAAGTTGCCTTGGAAAGTGATGGAGTCACAGCTCTGATGGTTTCAGGAAAACAGTAGATGTAGACTGAGGGACATGGTTAGTGAGAATGATAGTGATGGGACTAGATGCTCTTAGTTGTCTCTCCCAACACAAACGATTCTGTGATTCTATGAAATATGTAAACCTGCTGAAGGTAATTTGCTTATTTATTTTAGGTAAGAATAGGTTATAGGTAATAATCTTGTGCGGGTTGGAAGGGACCTTAGAGATCATCGAGTCCAACCCCTGGGGCAGAGCGGCATTTCTATCACTTGCGCCATAGTGGGGATTCGAACCTGGGCCCTCCGGTGTTGCAACGTGGCATTCCTACCACTGCGCCACCGGTGCAAATAATGAATAGCTACATTCCAGGGCAAGAAGGTAAACTCTCTAAAGTTGTATTTTATTTTTATCTTGCTGCCAGGTTGCTGAATGCTGAAGCTCATCTGGGCTGTTGAGCTGCTCCCAGGGTTGTGGAGCAACAAGGCTGTGGACAGAAACACCTGGAGTGGTTGCTCCTCCAGTTTCTTTCTTTCTCAGAGTCGCTCAGGCCTCCCAGGGGATTACGTTGATTTTAATTGCCCAGGTTAAGATGTGAAGGTTTAAATATTCCAGGTTTACATTCAAGAAAGGTATAAAATCAGAATAAACCCAGTTCCACTGTTATATGTTAGATGAGGATCTGACCTACTATTTTCATATTAGCGTCTGTGTGTCTTATTCTTTTGTTTACATCTTATCTGCCTCAAAGCAGCATAAAGAAACAAATACTGTGTTGTGTTTTTCTTTTCCATATAAATAATGCATTTTTAGCCTTTATATATAGATTTACTTGCATGTTATCTTTTTTTTTTAAGAAAATAATAGTACTCCGAAGCCTTTTTTCATTCTAAACCAGGAGATTAAGCAATGCAATGCAACATGTCTATATTCCTCTCTTCATCCAAAAAAACAGTGTGTTTGACCATTTTATTTCTATTCCCCATACAGTGTTAGCAATCTTTTATTATAAAAATCCCATCTCCATTCCTTATAGAAGTTTTAAAGTCATTTCACAGCTGAGTGGAACCCTAAACAGAGCTATCTTAGTGTAATGAAGCAGAAAACGATTGCTCTTTAACAAGACTAGTATATAGTGACAAACAGCTCATAAAAATCCCATCTGCTGCAAAATACTTCTATTTCAGTTGCTTTCAAAACTAAATGCTATATTTCCTACTCCTTTTCAAAAGGAAAAGAGGATATATAAAACCTAAGTCACCAAATTACCCATAAAAAAAAGAACAAAACAAAAACAAAAAAAAACCCCATAGCCACAAAATAATCCTTTTTATAGTACACTGAAGTTAACCAGTCCAAACACCACAAAGGTGTAATATCACTTTTAGATACATTCACACTCCATAGATTTATTTATTTATTTTTTAAGCAAAAAGGCAAAGCAAACCAATTCCACTATGAAGAATTTCTGATGATTAACACCCAAGGACTACATGTAAAAGCAATCTCTTGTGAATATATGCTGTTAGTGACTGTAGTCAGAAAGAAGGGAACTGCAACTTGACATTGTTTTGTTTAACTGATTGACGCCTGGTTCTGGATTCCATAGACTCTTTCTCATCCTGAGACAAAACAGTGTTCACTTACTAAGGTTCTTAGTATTTAGAGGACTTTTCAACTGAAGATATTGTAATATCTTCCTGTTTTTCAAACAGTATAACGTGTTGCTGCAGTTCACTTGGATTTGCTTTGAGTAATCAACAAACGTGCTACACTGTGGGCACTGTTCCTTTCAGTCAGATGAGACCAAAACCACATGTTGTGTCCTCTCTTGCTCAACTAGGCTATGATTTAGTTTTAAACAATTGGAGGTCCTCTGTCTCCATTCAGAGAAGCATTTCACACTTACAGTAACAAAGAAACTCTTTTATGATGCTAATGTGCAGGCTGTTTTGCATAATTATAGGCCCCTTGAATGGTGATTGTTTTTAATCTGAACTGGCTGTTTTTAGCATATCTTGATGGTTATTTTTTCTTTTTTTTTTTCCTAATCAATTCTTTGAGCAATAGTATCACCTTTTCCAAAGAGAAATATAATTTCATAATGGATAGATGGGACCAGCAGGGCATTGTACTTTGATAAACCAGTCAGGACACAGAGTTCAATGCTAACATCCTTGTTCAAAAGGTGGATAGCTTTTGACTGAGCTTAACTACAGAGAGGAAGAAAAATCAATCTATTATATTTCATCTGTTGGGAAGTAACGGAAATTTTCAGAATTTGTTAGCACCAGCAATTTGTGCCATTCACAGAAAAGAAGAATGATATTAAATAAAAGCTGTCTGATGCAATTCAAAGGATTGAAGCACTGTTGCAATCTTATTTTCACTTTTTGAAACTAGATGGAAAATCTTGCATCATTAGATATTCACAGATGTCTTCCTATTCACTGAACTAATTTATATATATGTATTTAACAAAGTTATCTGCACTCTGTTTTAAGGCATATAGAAAAGAAATACCCAGAAGGCTTCTTTTTGACTACATAACAGCTGTGGAAGTGACATGATGGCAGAAACATTGCTTAGGGTGCCCTCAGGTTGTTCAGCAGAGTGCCCTGGGGCTAGGAGCAGTAAATAGCACTGAGAGGATGAGAAAGGTGTAAATCAGACTGCGAACTTGCAATAGATTCATGCTGTAAAAAAACAGACTCTGCCCCATGCTTATCATCTTTCTAAATGTGATGGCCTGTTCTCAATTGGAAATGCTGGCAGGGCCCACTGGGCTGTGCCACAGTATTCTCATTTGGCTCCTGCACCATTTCACTCCTTTATTCAAGTGCATCAACAATTTGCACTTGGATAAAGAAGGAAGAGTAAATGGAGGAAATCTGTCTGGTAAAGAGCACGCAGTGTTAATGCTGCAACCAATTTTGAGTAGAAGGAGGTATCTGAGAAAACACTGTCACTGCTTTTCTGCACATGGCATTGCTGTCAGTGTGTAATCTAACAGAATATTGAATTCAGGTTGAAATTTCTTCCCCCTTCTTGCTCCTTCATTCTTTTTTCATATTTAATGGAAGCTTAGATGAACCCAGTCTCAGAGCAGCCTGTATAAGCACACCATGGTAAATTGTGAACAATTCAGAGCATTACACAGTGCTCTCAGGCCACAGTGAGAGCTCCTCAGCTTTGTATATTATTATCATGCAGAGACTTCAAATTCAATTGTGCTGGGGGCTGTACAGAGGAAGGAGCACTGCTACTTGGTGAATTTAAAATCAGTAATGTGCAACATATTGCTAATAACATGAAGTAACCAATAAAGCTAGCTCCTTGGCTTTTATTAGGAACCTTTTGTGTGACGAGAGCATTATAGAGTCACCTTTGAGTGGACTGTAAGAGCTGTTTTTCCCTTGGTGCGAAGAGCACTGGGATGTGCAAGGCCATCAATTTTAATTATTGCCAAGAGTGGTTTCAGGGCAGCACTGACTGCCTAGGCAAGTGTTAGCATAGTTAATTTACCCACAGTTTTATCAGAAAATTATTTTGGCTTTTAATGAGAATAAGTCTGTATTAGAGTGCAGAAATTAGTCGAAAATCCAGTTGGTAATTTATTATTCTAACACATACTTGGGTTTGTAATTTCTCACTAGCTTAAATTGGTAATTAAGGAACTAAACAGGTGTTAGGAGTTTAAATGCTTTATTTGATCTGGACCTGAACCATGTGAGTTTTTATGTGAAACTTAACAATGCCACATAATTTAAAGAAGTTATTTTTTTCTGGGTTTGAGCTAGCTGTGTGAATGTCTCGGAAGGCATTTGGCAAACCAGTGTGGTAGGGAAGCCTTGTCCCTATACCAACAGCATTATATTTTAAATTCAATCCAAATAGTTTGATCCAACAGTTTGAAAGGGACCTCAACAGCTGCTAAATTCAAATGTAGCAAGACTAGAAATGAGTTATTTAATGTAAGAATAGAATAAGCATTCATCTAACTGTTTTCCATCTGATTTCTGCTAGCAGCGGATGTTTAGAGAAAAAACAGAAGATCAGTTCAAGCATAAAATGACACTTCCATGAGCAGAACTTTCAACCACCTACAAGTCAAAAATATTTAATTTAAACTGCAAAGATTTCTCTTTTATTAATTTTTATTTAATCTGGGTGGAAACTCAGTTTTTTCCCCCAGTGACTTTTTTTGAGGAAAATGTCTCCACTTGGCCTCTAGGAAGTTAAAGTTTCCTTGTTTAACAGAATCTTTGAAGTCATCAACTTTTCTTCTTCATTTTTAAGATTATCTAAATTTTGACAGATGGAAATTATTACCTGTTTCTCAGAGCTTTTCTGCTAGAAAAAGGTGAAATCACTGCTTTGATTTTCTTTCTCTTTTCTTTCTTCATTCTTCTGTCAAACAGCATGATAAAATATGTGTATCCATCAAACCCTCCAAAACATAAAAAATAAATAACAATAAAAAAAAATCTTGAAAAAGATCAGCTTTGTTCCCATCAGACTTTCTATCCCATTTGTAACAATTTTTTTTTGTTGTTGTTGTCATTTATGACAGTTATAATGCACTTGAATGTGATATAGAAGGCAGAGCTGACAACAGCAAAGTGGTTGTGAGTCAAGGATGTGAAAGAAGTGGTTCAATCCCGGGTCTCCACAAAACATGAGCTCTGCTCTCTCTTGGTTGCTGCAGCTTCCTACTTTTGGTGCTGGGGACCATGCTGAGAATTTTAATCTCTCTTCTATGATTAAACATGCATGAATCAATAGATTCTGCTAAAATAAATGAAAATCATATCAACTGACTGGTAATTAGGGTTTTATTTGAACTAGAAGTCTGTGTGAGACACCCTGTGCAGATAAGTAAGTTCTTGCTGATACAAGATAATGATTTAGCACCAAATCATCAAGTTCTATCTCTATAGTGCTATGATGTTCTATGTTTGACAGTTTTTTAAAAAGTCCTATATTCAAGCCAATCACTTGTTTATTTATGCTTATATGCAGATTACTCTGAAAATAATGACTCCTACACCTTTCAATGGAATCTACGACAGATAACCAGAGCACAAGTACCACTATTTTATGGAGAAATTTCTCAGCAGCAAAATACTTTTTTTCAACATAATCACTACCTTTAGCTATGCATTTTTACTAGTGATGAAAAAGACCCTTCATGCTGTGCTTGTAAAAATCTGCAGAGCATTCAGAATATGGCTTGTCTTTCACACCTCAGGCAGCTCTGCTGAAACGCACCACCTACCACCTCACTGTGCTCACATCCACTGTTTGGTCTCCCCAGACTTTCAGTGAGTGTTGATCAATTTCAGCAGATGCAATTCTTTTCAGCATGCAGGAATTCAATGCCACATCTTTTCTTCACATGCACTTCCATGTCAGATACCCCTCTGCTTCTATCTGTCACACGATAACAAAATGTAATGAAATATAGGTGAGAATCTTCAGCCTCTACTGCCATACCATCAAAAACCACCCTTGATGTCATGGGCCAACATAATAAAATGGGAGGCATTACTTTTGGAGCAGTCATCATAGGTAAACAGTAGAATATTGCAACTATTGCAGTGCTTAGTATAAAAAACTGATGAGTAGCATATTAAGAGCTTATCAAGCAGCACACGATTCAGAGCTGAAAGACTTTGTTCTGAATGCATCTAACAGAAATTTGTGAGCATGTAGGCTTTGTTAACATTGTCTGTGTATCTTCTAAATAAAGTGTTTCCCTTTGTTGGAAATTCTAATCATCCTATTTTTTTTCTACACACTAGTTAAAAATAAAGGATAGTATAGAAACAGTGTGATGATTCCCGATGCAAGAATCGAACTCTGTAAAACATGTTTTAAAATACGCATCTCCATGAATAGTGCATTCTGAATTTTTCATTAGCTTCACTATTAGATATACAAAACCCATAAAAATTAAAGCTCTCAGATACTGCCAACTAATCCCCTCTCTCTTGCCTGATATAATGGGACAAGAACTTAAAATTCAGAGGATTATGAACAAATCCTTATCCAGAAGGTATAAACATTGTTCCAGTTGACTTCAGTAGAAGATTCAAGTCTGAGTGAATGGGAAGGATATGCCATTATCATTTAAAGATTCCTGCTGAAACTCTTTTTTTTCTTTTTTTTCTTTTCTTTCTTTCTTTCTTCCTTCTTCTTTTTTTTTTTTTTTTTTTTAAATGGCTTTTTTTTTTCCTCTATTTTTAGCTCCTTCAATTTTCTAGGAAACCTGAGCATAAACAGGATTTAAATCATTCAGCTGCAACTCTGCTTCTCTCTTTCTATCACAACATAATAGGATTCAAAATAGTTATAAGATTTCTCACTAAACTAATGAATTCAAGAAAAGAATGAGTCACACAAGGTTACCACTCTACACCAGTGCCTTCTACCAGTGAACAGAAACTTAGCATTAGCTGAATTCAGGCAAAGTTGACTTTTGAAAGCGCAGGAGTACAGTATAGTCAGATAACTCACAGGTAAGCAAAACACCATACTAATGCGTGACCCAAATGACAAGACTTTAAAAAGACTTTAAAATCATCTGTAAATGAATGAAAGGCCATACCACTTTGCCTCTTCAGTGACTTCTAAGAGTTGTTGAAATAATTACTCACACAATTCATGCTAGACTGAAGTTAGATAAATTGAAGAGAGATAGAACTAACAAATGATTAAAAAAACCCAAATAAGATTTTCAGCCTGTAATATCTAGAACTTATTTTCAGCTCTCCTGTCACTGGCTTGTAATGTTGGGGCTTTGTATCTAAATTCAGATATCTGTGCGAAAACTTCTTCCTAATTATTGTTTATCTGGTTATACTGTATTTAGAATTCTACACTGAATTATAAATTGGAAAAAGCACATATAGCTAATGAAAAATTCCTTATTAAATGTGCAACTATCAATTTAGTCATTCTTTCAATATCCTAGAAAACATACAGTGAGTTTCACCTTGCTGCTGCTGAATATGATATAGCATATTTACTACTATGTGGAGTAGCAGTTTATAATAGATGTCAAACAACTTATTTCCAAATATACTTTATGTGTATCTGGCTTTTATATTTAAGTAACAAAGATAACTATCATCAGTCAGGAAGAACAGCACTTCTATACGCAATGTCATATTTATTTGCCAATGACAACATAACTATAATGATGCACTAAGTGGAATTAATAAGTGAAACCCATTGCTTCACAGAATTTCATGCTTAACTTTACTTTCCATGGGTCATTAGTATTCATGGTTAAACTGCCCTTCAGTGTGTATTAATAATGTTCCTTGGGACCACGCAAAAGATAATTCATAAATATGCCTGCAAGGAATAAGGCACTATAATTAAATCATAATAATTAACATAGATATTAGATTACTTTGAATAACTGATCTGTATAACTCACATTCTAAAATTTAAAGGTAGCCATGTTTTAGGGCAAATGAGTTCATACTACATAGGTAGGTCACCTTTATTTTTCTTTACATCTAGTTACCTTCTTCATGTAGAAAATTGAATTAATTAAGAATCTACAAGAACTTTCAAAACTGGTAATACAGAATTTATTTTTTGTCATGCTGTTTAATGTAGGAGAGGATAACAGTACCAGAGGTGGAGTTAGCACCCATAACCAAAACACTCTCCCAGCTGTGCAGTAGGCAATGAATTGATACTGCAGATATGAAGCCCAGAGTCTTGTATGGTCCAACAGGCTGGAACAGAAAGAAAGCAAAGGCTGTATCCAGCCATACTCTGTAACAAGGGAGGACAGCAATAATCTCTAGCTCTCAGTATTTTTCCCAGGCAGAATCACAGACAAAAAGTCATGAAAATTTTTATTCCAACCTCCACTCTTTCCTCTGGCTTTCTCCTTTACTACCCACACTACCCTGGTCTCCTTCCCCTCCTTTTTTCCCTTGACATTTTATCACCCTTCCTAACCTTACATATGATCCTCTGCCTCATATTTCACAGAGTTCCCAGAAGAATCCTTAGTTTTGGTCACTGCATAAATCTGGCAAGGCTCACTGGCTACCACTGTAGTACAAAGAAGGTGTTCTACATTCCTAAAGTTAAATGATGTAGCTGATGTGGCTGTATGGATATGTTAAACCACACATATGTCTCAGCATGAAGAGGTTGTGTCTAGATTGCCTGTTGGAGTACAAGTTATTGGGCTGAACAGTTCCCTGCAATGTACTACAGCCTAGTCTGGGATCAGACTCAGTGGCACTGGCCAAACCAAGCCAAGAAGAATTTAAATGTTTCATCAAATAATTTAGCTTTCCAGTACACGACTTAGCCCTGTTTTATTTACTAGTGCAGGTGTAGCTAATGAAATTGCAAGAATAAATGAAGAGGGGCTGTAAATGATTGCATAGAAAACAATTTTCCCTTCTATACAAAAGATAAGACAAGTATTCTAGATTAGATGCTGATATTATTTTCTCCAATCTGGCCAGTAATTTAATTTTCCCTGTACATTTCTATTTTTGACTAGTTTGCATTTTACAGCCTGAGTGACAAGGAAGATTCTGTGGTATCCAAAGAGACTTTATAAAATCTTGTTGCACTGCTCATCTTCAGGATTTCTACAGGTTTATCTTTAAAACAAGAATGCTCATCTCACAACTTGAATTAATAACTCCTTTAGCATGCAACCTTGCTAAAATGTATTTCATAGTTGTTTCATGTATGATAAATACAGGAAATATTCACTACTTGTGTTAACATTAATGGTGGAAAAGTTTAGCTTGTAGGGCACAACTAAAATTCAAACTAAAATTCAAAACCATTTGATTTGATTTCTAAGAACTATTTATTAAGTAATCATACATTTTTTAAACTACCTCTGAAAGAAGTTAATGTTAAAATTATAGTGAGAAAAATAATAGAAACCACGATCTGAGAAAGTGACATTTGATTCATGAACAAGAGAGGTGAAAAAAGAAAATAATCTAATGTATTCATCCTTAGCAGTAATAATAATACATTAGGACAGCTGATAAGCACCTTAGGTGTCAAACTGCTTGACTAATTTGCTTCTCTTTGCATATTAACTATTTTTCTACATGAAATAGTCTATTGGAAAAATACTCTTTATCCAATATATGTCCTAGACAGTGCTTAATGCTATATGAGTACATAAATACATGTTTCCTACAACAGCTCTACATACAGGTAAAGGAAAAAAAAAAAAAAAAAAAAAAAAAAACCCAAAAGAAACCCCAAAAAATAAAAAACCCTAAAGGTAAGGAATTAGGGAAGAGAAAAATAGGAGGCAATGAGACTGACTTCTAACTCTACATTTTAGAGAAATTATGATCAGATTTGAAGTAATATCTTAATATTTCAACAATATATGTTATTCATGTACTAACCATCAGAATGTTTCCGCTGATGCAATAGTTGCTTAGAAGTGACCATAACTACAATGTTTATATCACCTCCATTCTCCAGAAGGAGACTGACTGTTGTGTCCTACGGTGATTGTGCAGGAAGAAGATTCTCACCTGCTTTCTTGCAGTTTCATTTGTATTTCATATATCTTATTTGGTGTTTAAGGATTTCAAATTGTGGTTCAGCATTTACTGTGCTCAGGCAGAGGTTTATATCCACTAGTAAACTAATTCTAAAA
Organism: Coturnix japonica; assembly: GCF_054131305.1. NCBI lineage: Eukaryota > Metazoa > Chordata > Aves > Galliformes > Phasianidae > Coturnix > Coturnix japonica. The sequence goes on from NC_140663.1 coordinate 28,328,805, forward strand.
TGATACTTTCATTATCTATATCTCAGATGCCCACATTATGTAGCTAATCATTTCCCATCTTTCCTACAGAGCCAATTGGAAATCAGATTCAACAGAGGGCAATTCTGAGCACTGAATTCATTATTCAGTGTTACTTTCCCAACCTGAACCCTAAGAGGACTCTGGGGAAACTAGCTTTGCATTAGACAACATTAAATGAATGTAAATACCACATTCTCTTTTTTCTCTCCATTCTTATATAAACTAGGAGATGTTTCCTTATTTATTTTCACTTGAAAGCTACAGGAAATCATCACTGAAGAAAACAAGTGGAGCATTTTTTAGATTTGGCAGCTTTTACTGAAAATCTGTGCTGAAACCAGTGACTGCCTCTTGTGTGTATTAGTTCCAGGGCTTAATACTCTTAAAGTTTTGAAGAGAAACTAACAGGAACAAAAACTACAGCACGTTCAGTTTGTTTTTCTCAAGGGTGTTTGGAAATACTGAAGAGGGAAAAATATTACATTCTAACAGTAGCTGTTCAGTTAAATCCCTGCCACCAACCTCTTCCTGTGGCCTTTTGATAAAAATATGTTTAAGGGTCTCCAAAATAAGTTAACTTGGCTTTATTGGCTTTGTGTGTGGTTTCAGTAAATTATGCAAGAATAAGAAGTCGCTAGCTGAAGTTTGTGATTTTTCACTATGTGGCAAGGTGAAATGTGAACCATATCAGATGATCTAAACATGTATCTTATCTGTCTGTTGCGTACATACAAGAACAGTATCTTCAGTAATTTGCTCACATAAAGATAGATGTTAGGAAGTACAAGCTTGGGAACTGAAAAGATTTAGGGATTAATTTTGTGTTATACAAATATTCAAAATGTCAAATGACTGTGGGGAAATGACAACACCATTCTCCCATTATCAAGACAAACATTCGTACTTTGAAGAGTGAGTTAGACACCAACCTGCCACTCTTTAAAATGTCACTGAAATTAACTGAGTTATACACCTATGAACTGTATCATGGACAGCTTCCAGAAATGATTTTCTAATGATCCATCTCCAGATGGTTTATCATATACAGCATTTTCAGTGTGAGGGACTCAAATTACAAAATAGGCATATGGTGTGATTTTAAAGCTAAATGATTCTGTTCCAAATGTAAATCTTCCTTAAGATATCTAACAGGAAAAAAAAGAGAGAAAAAAAAAATAGCCTCTCCATCGTCACCATTTGGAAAATTATACTTAGATGTTTGTCTCACAGAGTGTGTGTCCTTGAGACACCCAGAGAATTGCATTTGAACAGTTTGTGCTGCAGTAATGCAAATTCATCTTATTACCACTTGTTGCATATCAGCTGTACAGACATTTCCTAGTTCAATTACCATGTGAATTTCCATGAAATAAGAGAATTTTTCATTGAGAACAGCTAGCACTCTGTGTATAATGTTACCACTCCTTCCTCTTCCTCTATAACATTTCAAAATATATTTAGAGCTTGTTTAAACCTTAAAATGAATCATGCTAATTATAGCAACAATTACAGCAAATTTACATAATTACAATGCTGACCTGTTAAGGCATTCAATCAAAATAGCAACATACTGCAACACCTCCATGAGAAGAACTACTCAGGCTTGCTACCAAGGAAATATATTCTCAGGGGTACAGAGGTGAAGAAAATGAAAGAAGAGACTGTGGAATCAGCATTTTAAAAAGACAGCATGAATCAGATTCTCACCAGTCCTTTCACTGTGCATGGCTGCAGTTGGCGTGGCTGTGTGTGAATTATACATTGCACTGCAGGAAGGCAAAAAGGGGAGGGCTGGTTTTCACAACCCTCTGTTGATTGAGTTCTTCAGATACCTGATGGAAGTTCTGTTATGTTCCCCTATTTTACACTATACATTAGTTCCAGTTTGTGGCATGTCTGAGACATAATCATAAGAAGGTGTGTGGCTGCCAAATGTCCACAGCATGGAGGCTTGGAAAAGTTCAAGTTCCAGTGTGAGCATGGGTCAAGCAATTTTTTCATCTTGCCAAGAGCACGTAATTCACATTGACAGCAAAAGCTCCAAATACATCTGTTAAAAAGTAGAAACTTATCTTTATCTGACATCTGTCCGAAGGACATCAGAAAAACCTATTTGTCAGCCATTAATGGCAGTGATCACAATACTTCATCCAGAAATATTTTATTTAAATTACTAACTGTACTTCATTAGCAAAACTGTTATAAAAAAAATCATGTTACTGTAGTGCAAGTGTAGCAGATTGCTTGTCAGTTTCATGCTTGCTTCCCAAGATGAGGCTATACTAATGCTGCTAAAAGGATGAATTCTTTGCCATAAGACTGCCTCTCTCCTCTTCAAGGAGTGAGGCTGCCTTGTACAAAAATGAATTAATGTTCAAAATATTTGAGCATGCCAATTCCTGAAGGACAGCAGTGCTCCCAGCAGTGCTTTCAAAATGGAGGTTTTTCTTGAAATTTCAAATACCACTTCTAAAGCTGAAGCGAAGAGGCAACAGCCTTTCAACAGCAATCTCAGGTTTGGTCTGTAAGACTCTGCACTGCTGCTTTGAAAATAGTGAAGCTTTAGAAAGAACTGGACACTGCTAACCAAAGGCTAGTACCAGAGCTGAAAACAGGACTGAAATATTAGGGAGGCTTTGAGCAGAATTCTGGGATGACCTCTTACAATAACTATTCTTGATCCCTTTGATCAGCATAATTATCTCCATGTCCTTAATTTCCATTTTCACTTCCGGAATTTTGCAGTTATTGGCATAATTAGTAAAATGTTGATAAAATAGCTTTCCTTTTACCATATTAACATAAGGAGATACTCTCATACTCTATTGCAATCCATATCCAACAGATCAATTAGAGGTAGGTGGCTCATGGAGAGAGGTTGTTCTGGCACTCTTAAGTTTTCAGGAATTAAATAAGGGAATTAAAATATTCTAGATTTTGGAAGAATTTTGTTGAGGATCTTAGGCCAAATTATCTACATCAAATTATCTTCTGCAAGAGAAAAACAGTTTTTTTCAGTCCTCGATATTCTGATGAAAACTTTGTTTTCAGCTTGGCATTCTGAAGCATGTTGAAAATAACACCAGAATTTCAAAATTTAAATCGAAATGTAGATCTGATTTTCTGCTCAGCTCCATTTTGAACCAGATCTTCCCACTACTGACTACAGATTTTCAACTGTATCATCATTCAGCCACTGCTTGTAAACTGGACCCTTGCTCTAAAGAGTAAAGTGGCAGAAGACATCATGGGCACATTTCAACAAGGAAGAAGCTGTGAAGACAATGGGCTAAAAGTCACAAGCTCTGACCAAAATTTGACCTATCTCACACTAACAGTACAATATTTGCTCAAAATATTGTAAAGCATCAATGTAAAAACATATCAATAATCCTGAACTTCTAACAAATTGCTCAGAATTTGAACTTTTAGGTAAAATATGACTTAAACCATTACTGAACGCATCACCTCATCACATAGAACACAGTAATATTATAGACAAAAACTTTATGACTTTTGTTCTTTTGCAATATTTGCAAATTCCAAGAAAGCAACATGAAATTATGATGATATTAATTGTGTCATGATAATAACTTGCAACCTTAGTCTCCTGTCCAGAGAATACATACAATAGAAATCCTTAACAGTCTTATGAGATATTATGAGTTCTATTGTTTAATCTGAGCAACCCAAGGCTTGTTTCATTTTATTTTTTTTCCTCTTTCCTCTTTTCTTTCTGCTACAGACTAAAATTAATTCAAATATGAATTCTAAGATATGCTGAATTCCTGCTATTCACTGCACTTACTGAGAGCTGTGGATGCCTGAAGGCACTCATGAACTATCTGTTACAGAAGAATGAATTCACATGAATTTAGGAAAGCTCTAAGTTTGAAGGTTCTCATGGATCAAGAAGAGGTTTGTGATGGCTGTGGATCACCCTGCCATTTTAAGGAGATATATACAAACCTGAGAAGAGTAGAATGTTATCTCTGATTTCAGACTGAGTTACCACTAATTTTTGGAAGACTATGTTTTCTGTGTATTTCTATGTTGGTGTCCTTGGCAAAACATCAGTGCAACCTTGTAAAATGTGCCAAAATTGATGTTGAGACCTGAGCAAAATAAATAAATAAATAAATAAAGAGTACGATTTTATTTCTTATGCAGAGAAGGCGCACAACTAAAATGTCATTAATCCAAAATTAAATGCAACTGGGTAAATAACACTCTCTCCTTCCAAGAAAAGAATGCCTTCAATAATAACTTATGTCTCAGAGATAAATGAATGCATTGAAGCTCTTAACTGCTCTTTGATGGACTACTAATAGACACAATGCAGAACAATATTTGAACAATAATGTTTTGTCCTTTCTTCTTGGAGCGTATGCTGATTGCAAATGCTTCAGGACCATGGATTAAATAGCTAAAGGGGTCATGAATCAGAGAGCTCTGCAACTTACACGCTCTGACTAGAATCTGTATGGAATGTATAAATATTAATAGGTCTGGCAAGGGCTCAGCAGACGAGCTGTCTAAAATTTCACAGTGGGAAGACTGAAGATTGAAGCTGCTGTGTACAGAACAGCTGAGAAGCTCCCACCTGAAAATGAACTGTCAGCATGAGTGGAAATACAGTTTTCCTGAAGCAATATTTAAAATTCTGAGATGCCCTGGTACATAGGCATCATATGCATCAGTGTCTAACTCCACAAGATTATTTAATATGATGAGCGTGCACATAAGGCCAAGCACTAGTACTGGGGAAGGGTAGAGTAATGTGTGCCACATGTCTGAAGATTGTTTTGACTATTGTTCCGTTCAGACAACATGCTTGTTGAAAGCATCAATGAAGCCCATTTTTGTGACTGCATTGAAAAAGAAAGATAAAAAGTAAATAAAAATGAGATTCAGCTTTAAAGTTAAGAGTTCAAAAGTAAATCCCAGAAGGAAAATTGTTCATCTACTTTTAGATTTGACCAGTTTTACATACACGTTTACAAACAGTAATTATAAAGATGGATCGATGTTCTAACATCGAGATGGAAACTGGAGCTTTTCTTGGCATAGAGCAAAGTACTCCTTTGAAGTATGCTCATTTTTTATACAACATAGATTTCATCCTTTTGATTAAAATAACATTATTTCTGCTAAAATGTAAAGAAAAAAAAAGAAAAAAAAAGCTTGAAAAATAATACTTTTCATTTATTTCCATGGCAACTGCAACAGATACAGAGAGCATAACAACATAACAACGCTACTTGGTAGAGGAAATTCTTAGCAACAAAATACTCTTTTTCAACATAATCATCACCACTAGATGTTCATTTTTGCCAGCCATCAACAAAAGCATGCATGCCATGATCGTAAAAATCTGCACCAGCGGAGGTGACCACTGTCTCTGTCATCACTGCTAAAACATAACACCATCCTCTTCACTGTGCTCACATCCATTGTTTGTTCTCAGCAGACACTTGGCAAGTGTCAGTGAATGTCACTTCACAGTTAGAGAAGAAAAATGGCAACTACTTTCACTTGCCAAATTGCCTCATGGCATTTTCATTATAGCCAGTCTCTATGGGATTACAAATAGATAAAGGAAAAAAGGGCAGCCAGTAATTTCATCTTAACAGTAAGATGTTCACACAAAACAATCAGAAATCTTAGTGAATTACTGAAAGAAAGCAGAAGACTTGAAGAAATGAAGGGCAAAATGTGTCAGAAAAGTTATTAATTCAAAATTTTACAAAAGAAAAGAATTATCTTCCAAGCCACAGCATGAATGTTCACGAGGACAGAAAATAGGGATGTCCCACAAATGAGAAAGCAAGGAATAACCTTACAGGGAACCTTACAAGTTTTTGGAAAAGCTTTATATTCAGGATGTGCAAAATATGCTACAAGGTATGGTACGGTCATAGAAGAAGATGGGTATTGATACCAGTTCAGTTGCCATTTATTTCAGTCTAGTAGCATTACATTTCAAAAAACTTGAAGGAAAGTTCTCACTCCCAAGAAGACACACAGACAGCATGGCAAGAAGTAAACAGAGGTCCTCAAACTAAATACTAAACTCTTGCTGTCATACACAATCTTAATTTCTGTGACTGGTATTGTTATCATTATACTGTTTTCTTTATTCTGTAACATTTGCTTCTAAAAATCTTTCATGACCCAGATCTTGTTTTCCAAATACTTTTGTTTGTACCTCTTGTTTTAAAATTCTTTCATTTCATTCCTGGAATGTAATAACATTACATGCTATTTTCCTCAGGTACTGAAAAAGAAGCTCTGTCAAGGGATAAATGAATGCAGTTTAACTCAGAGATATATATACAAATGTCGGTTTTATTTCTGAACAGGGTTTTTTGTTTGTGTATGTGTGTGTTGTGGGTTTTTGGTTTTTGTTTGTTTTTTTTTTTGGGGGGGGGTTGGGGGCTAAAGGTAGAGGGTGTTTGAAGGTGTAAAAATTTGTGTGTAAGAAAAAGAATTCTTTATTGAACTCTCCAATTATTACTAATTTCTGTAGGTAATTTATTCTTTTGCTCCTTAAACATCTTCTTACGTAACAATGTCAGGCACTTTCCAATCAAAAGATCTTAATCTTCAAACTGAATAAATTTAATTGATCAAAGATTCGCAGATCAACCAATGAAAATAAAACTCAAAGAACTGTCAGTTCTACCAAGGATAAACATAATTGTATTCCCACTTAAAATATTTTTTTCAGCATCCCTAAGACAAATACTGCCCAAAGCAATCCACTGTGATTAAAAACTGATGGTTTCTGTATTGATCTTCACAGTAGAGTACACACAGGAATAAATGAATAAACAATGGCATAAATATTTGAAGTATTCCAATATCCACTATTAAAAAAAAAAAAAAAAATCTTTATTTTTCCTAGGAAGCTTCTCTTCTAGCATTATGGATGAGTTCCATTTAACTAGCTTTTCCTCAGCGTTTAATAAAATATTTGAGGTAGCTGTGCTAGTTGTGGTTTATATATTAATAGTGGTCCAAAGCTCTCTTTATCTTTTTCTGTCATGAAAAAGAGAGAGATTGCAGTGTTGTGGTTAGGGATATCTATGATGTGTATATTTATTACTAATCTTTGTTTTGTTTGAATAATACTTATGCAGTCCACTCATTACTCAATATTTTAATAAAAGAAAGATCCATGGAAAACAGGCATTATATTCTGCATGGCATAGTGAAAACATTTCTGCAAGTAAACCTTCATTTTATCACTATAATATGAGAAAAGAAACAGGAAGAAGTTACACTGATTATTTCTCAGTGTGCTAAATCAAGAACATTTGCTACCTGCAGACTCATCGTTGGACTCCTCGCCATCAACTGCCCTTAAATCTGCCCAGTGATTTTTTTGTTCCATTAGTAGATCACAGGATATCAGATTAATATCATGCCACAATTTTCTAGGTGATGCTCTGCACTGGAAAACTACATTTTGAAATAGTAAATTAGCTGCAGTATAAAGTTATCTGACATTCTGAGCTAAGGCATGTTAGGGGTAAAACCTTTATAACTCAACTGTTTAGGTTCAGTGTGATAATTCAAGAGATGTTTTATACTCAAGTTTTGAAATACATATGAAGAACCCTATTTGAATTCAACCATACTGCAAATACACAAGCCACAGTAATGGAAACATTATCTCAACAGAGCCTTTCATGTTAGGACTTAGAAGCCGTCACACTAGTAGAGAGGTTAATGAAGTTTCAATAATTCTGTTTTGAAAAGTGACAAGAAATGTGCTGAATTTTCAAACACTGCTAATTTTGAACTAGATCTCTGGTTCGGGTTGATGACTAATCTTAGGAATGCATAAACCTAGTGTTGTTCTACCTCTCTACACCTTTTCAACTGACCTAAAATTAAAATGAAGTTTTTAGTTTAAAATAACAGTTGATTACCATTTCACTAATAGTAATAAATTTCACTAATATTTGCTTTCTATACATAATTTCCAAAAGAGGGTTTTGTTAGGTGAAAATTGATGTGATATTTAAACCCAAGACTTTCAAAATCAAAACTTTCTGTTTGCAATAATATGTCTCTAACAAATATGTATTTAAATTAACTATTTTTTTTTTCCAATTTTTTAATTCCCAACCAATATGTTTAAGTATGTTTATGGAACCGATACATATACATAATGAAGTATTATGTAAAGGAGAAAAAAATCTCATTGAAAGTGTCTTACTGTTAGGAGACTCAATAACTGGCACTGATAACTGAAGTAAAATGTAAATGTTGTGATATATAAATCAAGACAAAACTGAGAGATTGAATTTCATTTCCATCAAGTGAATAACAAGAAAAACTTATTGTCCTGTAGGTAAGAAGGAGTCTTTTGTGTTGTCTGAAGGAATAGAGACTCAGAATTAAAGATTCACGTGTTTCTTTTGATCACACAGCACCTCTATGTGATGTATTGTGTTAATCCCCAGATTCTGAATGAGTCTTTTCCTAGCTACCAGAAGTCATTAGCTAGATAACAAGCTTTGCTATCCTTATTTTATTACCTGCAATGACATTTGTTTAGATTTATAATGATAGAATGCTACAAACAAAAAGCTAAGCTTGAACTAGCCCAGAGGAGATGGATGAATTTAACTAGAAACCCTTCTATATGTAAAGTAGTTCTAGGTAGTAGTCATACTCCTTTAGAAAATTCAGTGTCTTAAGCACCTGTTGTATCTTACCTGTTGTAAGTTTGGATACTAAAAAGTAGACTAAAATTTACATTGCTAGGTAAATGCTGGTGAAGACAATACTAATTGTATTATGGTAATTAACCACTACTCATGAGAATTATCTAAATAAGCTACCCTTGACTTTCATATCTAAATGGGTAGTGACATGAATTTTTCTTTGGTGACAGAAATGAATTTGTACAGCTTGCAATGAGGCACTGCAGAACTGCTAAAATTCACACTGAATCTACAATGATCTGATTCATCATGTAACTTGGATCCATGATAAATGATGAATTCTTGAATGTGAGTAAACAGTCTACAAAAATGAGCACAAAGAGTGTGATTGATTATGGCACCTAGATTACTGGACCAAGAAAATGAAGCAGGATAGGAACCATAAAATATAACCTAGAGCAATGATGAAACCAAGTTAATAATCTCTGCTGGGCTCTTTGGTCATCTCATAGTCCTAGAAATATTTAAAGTTCAGAAGATCAAACTAACTGCAGGTATTGTACTCCAATGCAGATATTTTCAGGTTTGCTACTTAAGGGATCTTTGGCAAGACACTATGTTTTGCTTTGTAACCACATCTTTAAACCTATAACAGACTGAGGTGACTCCAGAAAAAAAATACTTTTCTGCCAAGAAGACAGAATATTAGAATTTTGGCTAATTTCTGACTTTATCAACTTGATTTTCAAAGCAACAACAGCTACAAGCACTGTTACATTTAACATGCCTTTGGAATATTTCTAGATCTTGTGAGCCAAATAGTTCAAGCAATCCCCGGTCCACTCTTTTGCTAATTTCCTGGTAATTAAGTGTTCCTCTATTTGACATGTCTCTGAATGGATTCCTCTTACTTTTTCTTCCTTGCTGAGCATAAAAGTTCATTTTTGACAACACTCTTGGCCACTCACCCTCTCCACCAACTTATCTCTTCACAACTTCAATTTATACTTGGTACCATCTTTTATCCGATCCTTATTATGCATTCAACAGTTCTAAATGACCAGTCATTTAAATCTCTCTACAGAATGCCAGTGATTGACTTCTCCTGACACAGTCCCTACCTGAGTCATTCTTAATGAACTTCCATTTGGAACCAAGCAAACACATTGATAGTGGTACATTTCCACAGGTGGAAGAAGACATATCAAGTGTCAACTCAGCATCTCACAAAACGAGTGTTTTCCAATAGGTTTCCACAAACAAACCTTCAAATCTCAACTTGCAGTGCAACTAAAGATTGTCCATGTAAATCCAGTACACCGATGTTTGCGTTTTTTCCCCTTAGACATTCCAATTTAAATCTCATACATGTTCATATGGTGAGGAATGTAATATCACCCTGAAACTGCTCTGTAAAATTGATTTGCAGGATCTTTCAACAAGAAACGTATTTTTTAATAATATTTATTCTTTCAAATAAGTATGGCAATTAAAGCTAAACTTTCAGAAGCATCTTTTGGAGGACATCAACCTTTTGGGTTTGGACTGTCTAACAGCGGTAACATTTTTCTTGCTCAAAGCCTCAAGGTGTCAAGAAAGATGTCAGCAGTCCCTTTTAAGAGTATTTTGCTTTTAAGATTAAGCTGTGTGCCCCTCTAGTATTTTGCAGGTAAGGTTATAGCTCAGACTGCTGTTTGTAACAACGATCTTTTGTCTCAACTCAGCATACTAGAAACAAAAACGGTGTTTATTTTCACCTTATATATGTTTAGACAGAAGTGTCTTGGTATGCATTTTACTATTTTGGTAGTGTGATGCTGTAAAGGAGGTGTCTTCATATAAAATAATAGTTTCAGTGACTAAAAATTGTCTTAAGAGTCTCTTGGCAAATCATATTTTGAAAATTCAGGTATCAATCATAAACAATCCAGCTTTGGATTGTTTTGGCCCACAGTGCAGTACATAAAGCATGTAAAAAGCATTTGAAATAAGCAGAAGAGTTTAAAATAGAGAGCCAGAGCCTTGGACTTGTCTGACTGAAATGGGCATGACTCTCTAAAGCTGTCTGTAAAGATGTGGTGTTAACTTATGAAACAGAATTTGAACTATTATCTTTGTGATGATCAAACAATATGAGGCAGATATTTGATCTGGTGATAGATAAAATTCAGAAGCAATATAAGAAGTGCTTTAAGTTAGCTAGATCTCCTTTGACTGTGTAACAAGAAGTGATTGATATTGGTGGGATTTTTTGTTTTTCATGAAGCTAGGGAAAAGACCAAGATGATGACTTCTCTCTCCTTTGAATTTCAGTAGTCATCATCTTCACTCCTGAGGACAGAGAGATCTTTTGTAATAACTACATTCATTTAATTAGTGTTAATAAAAGTGAGTAAAAATTGTAGTAGTGATAGGTAGTGCTAAGAGGGATGCCTTTCTTAGCTTCCTCTACCAAACCAGATTGCTAATAATTATCCAGTACAAACCAAACCTGTATCAAGCCATAATAACAGTGTCCTGGAATCCTAAAATGACTGTAGCTCTTATTCCCTGTAGGCATAATCCAGAGTAAGACATGCTCCTCACAACCTAATTGGACTACCTGTATCTTGTACTCCATTACACTCATGTCTAACTCTTCATATAGGACTAAAATTACGGTGATACGGAAAATCTTCTAGTGTATTGAGCAGCCACAGTCACCTGTATATTCTCCATGCAGTTTAATTTGTACACCTCTGTTTCCCTAGATGAAAGTAATTTTAAGTTAGCCTAGGTTAAAATATAAGTCACAGAGTATATATACAGAATTGGCTTGATTTGCCTTATGGGGAAGAAGCCCATGATTGTTTTTTGCTTTATACGTCAAATGTACTGTTTGTAGAGAAGAAGGTTGCAGGACATTGCCTGTGTATGAGCACAAAGCCAGCATACATATATATAATTTGCATACAAATTAAAAAAATAAAATAAAATAAAATGGAACTGTCCTAGTTCCATAAGGTCTAAATGGCTTTCATCAAAGTTTGTAAATGCTACATGTGACTGCAAATTTCTGCACTTCAGAAGTACGCTTGCATACTTACTGTTAAAGAAAATATTTTAAAAAATACAGCTAGAAAATTTTCAGATTTTATTCAAATATTTTCAGCTTGTTCACATTATTTTTTAAGTTACAAAAATTGCCTAGAATCATGTGAAGTAATGATCATGGTTGCTTCCCCATCTCACAGAATTGTAGGTCCTTGTTGATAGACCCCTAAAAGTGATATATCTCTTGTACACATGAACAGACTTTCTATAATTCTTGTCTCAAACTAACTGTAACATCATCTGCAGATCTGCAAACAGACTATATGATTCTGCCTGTGAACTCCTCTTTCCCACAGCCAGAGGTGGTCCATGCACACTCTGAGGAACAACCAGCTGTGGAAGGTTTCTTGTTCAAGAGATCTCTAGAGTGAAGGTTTGGGAAAGCAGGATGGAAGGGAAACTTTTACTTGAAGTAAAGGGAAGAGAAAATTTTGCTTAGGGTAGCCAAGAATGTTAAATGTTAAGTGCATATTTCTAGGATTTCATCTTATAAAATAGTTGACTAGTTTCACAGAAGCAATACTGATGTACGTAGTTTCTTTCTTGATTGGGCATGCAGTCAGCTAAACAGACTTTCAGTGTGTGCAATTTTAAAATTAAATAATATAAATTTAAATGATTGATGACAATTATTTTATGTTAAGGGGAATTTTAAAAAATAGCATCCTGTTTTTTATAGACAAATAAAAATATGGGGATTTAATTTATGACAAGATGAAATTAAAACCCATTAAATGCAAGAAAACAGTATACCCTATCTTGTCATTTCAGACATACTCATTCCAGGATTTCTGTTTATTTCTATCTACTCTCTCATCACAGATTTAGCTCTTGTTTGATCTATTTTAGCTCATTCCACCCAAACAAGCTAACAAAAACAGGAAGCAGAAGACACGAAACCAGAATGTGGCCTTTGTGCAAGGTAGAACTCAGACTGCAATTCTTTTATTAGTAATCTATAAACTAAAGATGCATATTAGATCAATTCTGTGATTTCTGTAGTGTTTTTGATAAAGAATTCCAATGCATTTAAAACAATTTTTAATTGTATTTCCACTTCAATTTGACATCACCATTGTGCTGTCCAGAGTCACAATGGTAGAATACTCATAAGTAGAACTTAGTGGAGGTAGTTGCACAGACATCCAAAGCTATGATGAGTAATAGCAGTAGTCTTGCTGTATTCAAGATTAAATTATTTCATAATAAACCATTTCTATTGTAGACCATGAGTGATGTGATACACCCTTTGAAAACCAGGAAACTTCCTAAGTCATCTACGCTCCCTTCTCAGTTGCCAAGATGAGCTTTCCACAGGGCATTTCAGCCTATTGTAAGATAAAACTTTTTCAGAGATGTGACAAATATTTCTCAGGATATGACCTTTCTCTTTCCATTTTCTGCGGGGGAAATGCAATTTAGCACTCAAATAGAAAACAAAGAGAAAAAAGCAGGAATCAAAATTCATTACAGAGATATTGGTCCACAGGGACAAGTACCAGTTATGAGTTATTTTAAAAAATAAGATTCAGAAAAAAACAGATGTAGAAATTGTTTTCTTCGCTGTTATGAATTTTGCAGTTTTCGTCATCACCCAAAATATTTTTTACAAGGTATCCCATCTCTATATCTTTGAAATAATTTAAAGATAATAATTCTGTGCAAAGAGTACTGAGAAAGACAAAGAGAAACCAAATGTATTGATGCCAAATTTAACTTAGCATTTCACTGCTATAGGAATACATGCGGATGCAGTTGCAGTTTTCCCATCTGGCAAATTGGTACATCAGTTTCTCCTTTTTGAAGGCTTTAGGATGGCTGTGATCATAAGTTTATAATGTTAAAGCTGGAGTCTGTACTGTTGAAACAAAACTGTACTACTTCCAGAGAATGGAAAGAAAGAGCTGAGAGAAGAAATATGTCAAGCAGGCGGTGGGGGGATGAAGGGAGGCTGAGATAAGAAGTCATCTCTCAGTTCCTTTTTCTTTTTGCACAGTCAGTAGTGCAGTGTGTTGCTAAGCAGACTAGCTTTATTCAAGACACCTTTTTCAAAGGAGCTGAAGAGAAAGTGACACATTATTTCATTCACCAATTAACTTTCATTTTCAGCACCCTTTTGATCCATTGCTTTCTCTCTCTATTCTCCTCCTGTGTACCCATCCTATTGCCAAACCTCTAGGTGGTAATAATGCACATTTTTTTTGGTACTAATTCAGTTCTCTCCCTTTTGTACTTTTACTGATAATGACACAAGAAAACCCCTCCCTTCAGCAGTTTGAATAGTTTTCTTACTTTGGTTAATGGAGATAAAATAAAAGATAAACAAGTAATAGTTACTGGCAGAAGAGAACATAATGCTTTAAAATGAAGTCCTGTCTACAAAGAAACTGCACAATATTTAGGAATGGACTGAGAATCATGCAGGGATCTTGTAGTTTCGTGTATACAGCTCATCTGGGCAAATTTTCCTCAACCTTGTGAGAAATTCTGAATGTTGCCTCTGAAAACACTGGAGCATAACTTGGCTAATTTTTGTCTGAGCTCAATAAACTGCATTTTAATTTTCTCCATCTGTCCTCTGCCATGCTTCTTTGTTCCAGTCACATTATGTGAGGAAACCCTAAGACCAGAATCTTGTGCTAGAAGCACTGCTTCTTCTTGACAGACAACCACTTCAATAGTTACAGCCATTTTCTGTTAATTTAAATATTTGAATAAAATAATTAATAATCATTACTTGATTTAAATGTTAATAACTATTATTGGTACTGAATTTTTAATCTGGACCTCAGTGTAACCCTTAAACCTTTTTTTTTTTTTTTTGTTCTTTTTTTTTCTGTAAATTTAGAAATTCTAAGAAGTTAATTGCTGACAAAATGAATGAAATACAGTTTAGATGCAGACAGGCCCCACTACTCCCTTTTCCACTTTTTCATCTGATATGAGCATGTATGGACTCAGTTTCTTTTAATTGGACTTTAACTGGGTAGACATGTGGTAGAACTCATCTCTCCTTTGTGCTAAAATATAACGATCTGTTTCCTGCTACTGCCTAGAACTTGCTCTGTGTATTTATTTTATTTTTTTTTTCACTAGCCTCAGTAGGTTGTCTGTGAAATACTTCCTTTTTATTGCTCTCTTTGGGGGACTTCTGGTCCCCGGGCCCTCATTTGGAAAACAATTCAAGCTGCAGAGTACTCCTTCAACTACAGTTAATGTTATAAGATACAAGTTACCTTGTCAAATACACAGTGATTAAGATTGAATGCTCTCTGATGGCTATATCTGGGAGGCTTTGGAAAAAAAAAATAAATAAATAAAAATAAAAAAAATGTAGGTACACAGAAAAATTTTGCAGTCATAGTGTTACCCCAAGTATTGTTTAACGTGACTTTTTTTGCTGCATTTTGTTGACTTTTTTTGTTTTACTTCTTAGCAAAGAACTTGCACTAGAGATATTAGAAATTTGCCAACAAATTTATTTTCTATTAAAAACAGATTAATTAGTACCATGTTTTTACTTACCCCAATTTTATTAGGTCATTAATTCATAAGGGAAATATATATATATATAATATAATATATTATTTATTATTATAATTATTATAATATATAACATAATATTATGTGTATATATATATATATATATATATACACACACACACACACACACACACACATATATATATATATATACACATATATATTTATATAATATATGTTAGAAGACCTTCCAAAAAAATAACCTTTTCAGAATGCAGCATGGTGTAAGTTACCTAATGCCATACTGCTGGACTAAAGCTTGCAAATTACCACATTCCCAGAAGTGATCCCAGTGCACTTCAAATTTTACTTTCATTGCTGTATGCACAGGCAATGACTTCAGCCTTCAGAGAAGTTTTCAGTTTTCCCTAAGGTAATCCAGACACTGATAAACATTAAATAAACTTTTCTGTGAAATATATATTCTGCTTGAAATCTTAATGACTAGGAAATGTCCTTCCTTTTCAGAATTCCTAGTATGCAGACCACTTTACTCGTTTTGCCTTGCAAGTTAAAACGTTACTTCACAAACACTTAGTTCACAGTGTGTAGGAGACCAACAACTTTAGTACCTAAAAAGCTCACAGACTGTTTCAAAATTTTATGAATTACACCAGCACAAAGTGATTGAAAGAAAACCAAATCATGGCTTTATGCAGAATATGTCTCCAATCAGGAAATAGCTCTCTAAACATGTTTAGGACAGAGTGTATTTTCCCAAAATTAGGTTTGATTTCAGATTTCAAGGAACTCAGTATGAGAGAGACATGGAGATTCTGGAGAGGGTCCAGAAAAGAGTAACAAAGAAAATTAAGGGACTGGAGCACCTTTCCTATGAGGAGATGCTGACAGATTTGTGATGGTTCAGCCTGGTGAATATAAAGCCCAGTTGCTATCTTATCAAAGTATATAAAATCAGGAAGGGAGGGTGCAAAGATGGAGCCAGGCTCTTTTCAGTGGTGATCAGTACCAGGACAGGAGGCAGTGCTGTGGCTGAAGGACTTAATAAATCTAAGAAATAATTTCTTTAATGCCTGCATCCTGTGTCATTTGAACTCATTTGTCATTGATCTCAGAAAATGATTTAAACAATCTTTATTGACAATTCGTCCTGAAATTTTTCTGGAGGGCCAGGAGAATCATCAAAGAAGTCAAGACAGAATTTAAGACTGTGAGCAGATGTGCTGTTTGGTCAACACTTCTTTGAGTATTATTCCCTTCTCTGTTAGGCAGGAAAAAATGAACCCCAGATCACATAACAGTCTATAAACCATTAGTAGAGTCCAAACCTGTAACAGTCTCCAGAATGCAAAATAGAAACCTATGCATAATTAAGACAGTTGAAAAAAATCTTTAGAGGGGAAGAAGAAATGCAGTCACTGCTTAGAGTTCAAATTTGCTCTATGATTAAATATAGAACTTATACTGCTTAAGTAATATCCTTGATATTATTTAAACTGATAAAGATGAGAAAATTTTAGTTGAGTTTATAATGAAAAGGATAACAGCATTTAACTACAGTCAGAACTTGCCAAAAGATTATATTTTAGTGTAAATATAAGATTATTTGCTATGTTGAGAGAGTAAATTGAACTTCTAGAAAATTCCAGTTCCATTTAGGAACCATTAACTGCAACAACATGGCTAACTAGTAAGACAGTTCCCTGGCAGCCAAATTATTCTTCTCCTAAATTTCTGTCAATTAAAAAGGCAAATTGGAGAAGCTACTTTATTTCTGAGTTGTTCTGTCTATCACATAGAATTCCAACGTCAGTCTAGCATCAACCTATGAAAATTCAGTTAGCGGTCAAGTAATGAAAAGTAATCACTCTAAAGGACTGACACATGCAAGCAGGCAAGTGTATATATGCACAGGGATTGAGAGGTTCTTTTAGTGGAAGATTACTGTGTTATTTGAATGAAAACAATAGCAAAGTTTTAAAAGGCAGAGAAACAAGAAGGCACACCCTCTGAAAAACGTCTCCTCTCCCTGTTTCTTTCTATCTTCCCTACTCTCCTTTTTTTTTTTTTTTTTTTTTTTGTTTTGTTTTGTTTTGTTTTGTTTAAGAAAGTCATTCAGTTTTATGAAATTTCTATATTTTCCTTAATTATTTGTTCCATCATTTGTTCAAAAATAGTATAGACAATGTTTGGTGTGTGCAAATACTCATAAGCAAACAAATGTACATTTGTGGGAATAAGTAAGGAAGTAAAGTTTCTGGTTGTAGGTTCCTGTTTCAGTAACAGGAAATATCAACATCCTTTCCATAATATTTGAAATATTACCATCTCTAGCTTTCATTACTATCCCTTTTTGCATTAATTTGTGTTGTTGTGGTTTGGGCTCTTTTTTAACCACGATTATTTTAGGCAATACCTCTCTTTCTGCCATCACTGACACCATTTCACTAATTTTCCTTCTCTCTTCAGTCTCTTACATTTTGGTATCATTTCTATGTAGCTTTACCAGTAGCCCTAAGAGCTTTCCAGGTTGGAAACAGGTCACCCAGAAACATAATGGAAAGCTGTTCTAGGAGAGATTCAACACTTCACAAGATATCTTGAGTGAGAACTTTGATGTTATTACTGTTTACTGGAGTAGTTCCATACTGCGGAAATCCTAGAATATGGATGGGAACAAGGGAAACAGATTTGACAGCTTGCTTAGAAAACCTGTAGTAAGTGTCATTTTCAAGTCACAAAGGGGAAATCTAGAGCTAAGGGCCTAAACTTGGCAGTTCAGGGGGTTAGGAAGTGTTGTTTCTCTTTAACTTTCAAAAGTTATCAAGTTGTTCTGACTGAAATTTAATCTAATTCTGTAATTGCCTTGTCTTGAGCAGTGTTTTGGACCCGATGGCCTCAAGACTTACTGTCTTGCGAAGAAGACTATCTTAGTTTCATGATAGATTCTTGAGAAGATCGGAAAGGTAAGAGGAATGACAGCTGCTCTTCAAAGGTTCCCTTAAGGGTGTGGATCTCTTAATGAAACAGAAGACACTAATCATCATTCACAACTGTGACTCAATGATCACGTTTAGCCTACTTGTTTATACTGATAATTAATCCATTCCTACTGGCATATTTTAATTCATGAAGTGTTGATGGCTGTTTTGGAAGTCAGTATGTTTCAATATGTTTTTAATATGTACTTCTTAAAGGATATTAAGCAATAGATTTATTTATTTTTATTTCACTGTAATCTGTTTTGGTGTTCTGTAAAATATTTACACTTTTGTTCTACTTAAAAAGTTGACAACATAATACTGCACACCAGACATATTCGCCTCTATGCAAATCAAATTTCATTTTATGTTGCAGCATAAATATGAATTACACAACTAGTAGCTTAACTTAAAAATTCTAATTTAGAATTAGGAAGTTAGCTGTAAATTGCAATTTGCCATCTGCTCACCATATACTAACCACTTCTGGAAAAGATAAATTTAATTATTTGCCATACTTAATGCAGAAATAATCTCTCATTCAAAGCTTCAGTTGCACTGATTAAGAAAGATATGCCGAGTCTTTGGGGAAAGACTTATGGGTAACTTTATGTATCTGTACAATATATACAGAAACACTTCAGAAAGAGTTCTGACAATTTATTTTATGATATGAAACAAAATATATTTTTTGCTTCCTTAACAGAACAGTCTTACAGATGCTAAATCTTAATTCAAGTTACTGAAAGGGTGAAATAGGAAAAAAAGTATAAATGTTTCTGGAAAATAAGTCTGCAGATAGAATCTAGATTAATTAATAGAAGCTACCTGTATATGTTAATTCTTTGTCTCATATCTCATAAGTATTATAGAGGACTAATAATAATTGAACTCATAATTTTATCTTTTTTTGATGGCATGACAGTGAGCTACAGTTGCCATTTTACCAAGCTACTCTTGTGAGTTCTTCATACAAGTGCATGCATAATTCTGTGCAAATGTAATCCAAATCCCCCAGCCCTCAATTAGCCTCCACAGTCTCCTCTTGCCACACACATTTTTTGTTCTGCAGACCTCTGTGAGGTCTACAGTGGTTTAAAAAAATGGTTTCCAATCCTTGACTTGAGGCTTTAATCAGGTTTCCATACTGTTTACTCTCAGAAATGCCTTTGAAATTGGATTTAATGTGATATGGATAATTTACTTTGGGAAATCCTCAAAATACATACTAAAGTGCACCCAAGCATATGGCCACATGAAAAGGGGTTCCACACTGGCCAACCTAATGTATCTCATTCTTCCTTTACAAAATTACACGACCAGATTTAAATGCACAGGATAACCACATTTTTCCTGCAAATCTCAGATCTGGCTAGAACAGAATATATTCTGATCAGACTTTCTGCATGGCCATCTGCAAGGACAAAGCTCCTAAACATCCATATGCCACCAAAATCTTTCAGGACTTAGGACAAAAGATTAGTCTGCCTAACATCCTACACTTCCCAAATTAGATGCTGCCAGTGATGCTATTCTTTTATATTTAATTCTAAACCAATACACTTTTTGGTTTGTTCACTCTTTTAAGAGCTGAACAAAGTTTTCCTCATGAAAAGGTTCAATCTAACATTCATTACCTCTTAGAAAATGCCTTAATTAGTAGGCTGCATGTTAATAACAAGAGAAGGGAGAATACTGAGGTCACAGACATTGTGCTGCAGTTAATCTCATTCTTTACCCTATTTCTGTTAATTTTTAGATGTGCTTCTATAATGACTCTTGTGAATCCCAATGAGGATTGCTGTCACTATCCTCTTCTTTTCCCATGCTTTGCAGAAAATAAGAAATAGGTCTAGCTGTAAACCAATTTCAATAGACCTAAACTAGCTAGAACACAAGAGCTTACAAGAAAGGGAGTACAAAGTAGTGGTGTAGCGTGCACTGTGATATTTGGACACGTTTCTGGTCTCATGACATTTTTGTGCTTTTCATTCCCTTATTATCTTTCGAAAGAATTTACTCTGAGGAAGCATTACTAGGAAAGAAAGACTGTGTAGAAGTAGGGAAAGAAAAGGAACAAGCTTAGTGATAGCAGAAGGACAAAAAGTGTCCCAAGAAAATCTATGAGAGGCTGTCAGACATTGACAACTTCATCGCTAAAGCTGTCAGGGATTTTTCAAGCAGAACCCAATTTAATCAGGAAATGTCAATTTCTTGAACAAGGAATTTTCTCCATGCATGTTTTTCTTTCACACAAGTTCAATGAACTCTAGTTTGAACAGTATTCTAGTAGTTCTTGTGGCAACCTGAAGCTATTTGGCACCAGAGTGAGGACAAGCAGGTCATTTCCTGGGCAGTCAGCTTGTTGGATCAGTCTTTCTGCTGGGACACACAAGGCAAGGGGCAGTACTTGAAATTCCTGAGTGGAGCTGATTTGGTTCTTGTCAGCTTTACTGCTTCACAAAACTAAAAGACAGTGGGAAGACTTGCAAGACTAATAAGCTTTAGTTAATTCAGTACAGCAGTGTTCAAACTCATCAGAGCCCTTTCCTCTTAGGACAGTTTCTGGTTTAGCGCTCAGGGCTACGTGTCATAGGATCACATGGGATCATGGGATCAGTCAAACACCTGAGCACATTTAATTTCTTATCCCAGGCTAATTAAACAAAAAGTTGTTACGCTTCATTCTATATCAGTTTCAACAAATTCATTTGCACCTTCAATTCCACTGCAGCTTATATACATGTATGTGAATGTATATGTGCATGTATTAGGTCTACGATCCAGCTTGATTGCTATGCATTCATATACATCATTATAGCTTCTCTTTTTGAAGACAAGAGTAGGTCAAATGGCTATTCATTTTCTGCATCATTTGAATACTCTACTGAATACTCTGCTTTGATACTGAAAAGAAATTTACTTCCTCAGCAAAAGAGGCAAACTTGAACCCCCAGAGATTTTAGCATCATCCATATTTGCTGATGAGTGTTTTGTTCTCTTGAAATCCACAGCACTGAATACTCTCCAGTGCAGAAATCAACCTTCATTTTCCATTACCACTAGGGGACAATGTTGCTCTTCATTTCATAGAACAGTCGTGGTGCTGAAGTATTTTGAGTTATTTTTAGCAAACTTAAGAGAAGTGTTAAAGATTATTTCTTTAATAAAAAGAAATTTTTTTCCCCCAGCGTCTATAGTATTTTAACAATGGATGCTCTTGCCTGAAACAATCATAATATTTCTGTTTGAAAGAAGAACCAAACAGAATTTATTAGTGTAGAATTTTGTTTCTTTATCTGTTAGTGTACTGTTAAATTGTATCAAGTATTCAATCCTATTTGAGTTCCAAAGGAATAGTTTTCTTTATTTCTGTCTTTTTTTTTTTTTTTTTAAATAACTATTGTTTTCCTTGAGAATAAAGAGGTTTTTGCTTGAAGAACTCATAAGTAAAGAAGAGTTAAGATCGATTAATAATGCAGTCAGATGTGTCCCTACACTGCATGAACCAATTCTCTACGTGCCCTACTCGGAGGCACTAATTTATTTAAACTTCAATGTGGATATACTTACAAAAATGCATAGTTCCTGATATGTGAATGACAATAAGATTTAAAAATATATGGATTGATTCTAATTTCAAAAATCTGAGAAATATAGCAGGAATGTAGAATGGTTTTGCCTTTAATATCATTTTCTGAATATGTATAATTATCAAGGCAAGCGGCTTTTCTGTAATAGAGAAAAATATAATGAAATATGGGAAGATTATAAGTATCTAATTTGGTATGAATTAAAAAGCAATTAAAAAATGAAAGTATATTCAATGCATTAACCCTCTTTTCCATAATATTCCATTACCCTTTTACTGTCATTTTACATAAAAACATCCAGTTTTCAGCCAGCTTTACAGTGTTGAAAGAGAATTCTTAGTGCAACTGAGTCATATAATACCAATTACAGATACAGCAAATATTTTGTGTCATAATTACTGTCTGTTTCATAATCCTTTGTATCAATAACATGAATAGAGTATTTTCATAACCGTCACATTTAAAAATCTTAATTGTCAAATACTCAACTGTTGTCCTTGATTATTGTATTGTTTACTAACATTCTGCTTTAAGTTTTACATAGTTATTTTTAATGTGTTGAGGAAAACACATTATCCTACTTCGGAAAAGTGGACAGTGGAGTCAAGATAAAACACTTAGAAATTGTATAGGAGGGGCTATAAAACAGTGCATATTGCCAAAATAACAACCTGTTCTGACATTCACCAATCCAAGAGAAAACAAATCCCTTTTTTCAGAAAGCAGGCTGACACTTGTTGAGATACTGACAGCCTGCATTCAAGCATAGATCCCAATCCTCTCCTGGATGGATTTGCTTATTGTCACCACTTTGCTGAATCATGCTGCTTTATACCACCTTCCTGCAGCAATATCCAGATGTGGTGATAACATATATATATATAAATTTTATTATTTATATTTATATATTATTATATATATATAATTTTTTTTAAAGGTGTGCAATGCCCACCCAGTAATTTAGAATTGTTCTTTAGCTGATGAGACTGAAAAGACTGGTGAGAGAACAACTGAGGTGGCTGCTACAAGAGCTCTCAAAGCTTCCTTGTATTTGCTTTCTATTCATAAATTGCAGCTTTCAAGGTCACAAGAACACAGTACTACATTTTACCTATGTTAATCTTGAGGCCCATCTAAAATACCAGACATTTAAAAACAGAACAAAATCCCAAAACCAGAAGACAAGAGCTCAGCTTCAGTTACTCTGTGTGACATTCAGTAGTGCTAGTACTAAGAGTGAAATGCAGTTTTTAAATCTTCCCTGTTTAAAGGAAAATGATCCCCAGTGACAAAAAGGTTAACTTGGAAAGAGGAAAAGGCATTCTTCTTAGATACAGATGCCAGAAGAGTGTCTGTAAAGATGAAAACAGGCCACTGATCACATAATTCCTCATTGGACATCTGTCCAAGCAAGTCTTCCACAACAAGAAGCAGAGAGCAGTCCTACAAGTTGCAACGTATGGGGCAGCAATCAGTGATTTGGGGCTCAGTTGTGGAAAAAGTGTAAGACTGCGATTTCAATCACACTGTCTGGAAAGCTGTCAGGTGCTGATTTTCCCTCTCTGATATTACTTTTATTTGACCCCAGAGGAAACGTAGAGAAGGACACAGAATATCAAAATCCAATGTGAGCAGGAGCTCTGATAAGTAGAATCTGTGTTTCAACAAACTCAATGAGAAACTAGGCAGTCATTTGTGTAGCTTTCAGAGCTGAAATGAGCTAATATTTTATTGTGGCTAGCGATAAGGAAGGATGTCAGCATGTGGGGGAAGAGTTCAGTCTCATCTATTCAAGTCACACAAGATGCATTCAGATTAGTTTGAAATGCAAGACAGAAAATTAGCAAGAAACAAGATACAAAAGCACAGACAATTATATACAGGATATTACAGAGCCCAAGTGATTCTGCCTTATTTGTGATATCTGCATATAAATGCAAAATTGTGATGTGCCTCTTTAGACTATAATATTGGTTGAAGTTACATCTGTTTCTCTACTTTGATTTTGTCATATCTGTTTGGCCAGTAATGAAAATAGCAGAGGATAATGTTGTTATTTTCAAAATGAATAATAATTTGACCTCTAGCAAAGTCTGTATAACAACTACAGGTGGTAGCAGCACCAGGTGATTCAGATTACTTTGAAGGGACATGGAAGAATAAGCAACAGTTGGACATTGTGGGTCATAAATGATCTTGGTCTAGACTTATTCTAAAAAAATTAATAAAAGCAGCTGTATATTATGGCCTACTAATAAAAGAAGTATATGAAGAGACAAGTAAGCTGGTAGATGCCAATTTAGCCAAATATTAACAAATTTGCAAAAGCAGAATATTTTGTGTTGAAGTTCAGAAACAATTTCTAAACAAATACAGTATACACTAATTTCTGACTCTAAAAATACTTGTCATACAGCTGTGTGAGCTGAAAGTAAAAACTTTATCTTTACCTAGGGCGGAAGTGATGATTTGAAAAACATACCCAGGTGTAACTTAATTCTGGAGGTGCCTGAATATACAATCTGGGTCCTACTCCTTTTTTTAAAAAACTACAAAACCCTTCAAGCAGTGCTTCAGGAAGTACCTGACACCATGGCAATTCTGAGCACTTCAGGACCTCACCCTTATCTGAGCCAAACTAAAGCGTGGATAAAAGCAATTTTCCCTAAGTTTAAATGTCTGTAACATACAGACATCTATGTCTGTACAGACCAGTGGAAAGAATGCTTTATAATAATATAGATTTTATAATCTCTTCAGGACCAACAAAAAGCAATAGGCATTTTTTGCTGCAGGATTCAGCTGATCTGTTTTCAATGTCCATATTGGAAGATGAATCACACTTTAGGTGTGCCCAAGTGGCTGTCTGTGCTGCAAAAACGTAAAATAGATTAGATGAATCCTGCCAAATTAGTTTTTGCTGAAGTCTCCTAAGGATTTTGATCTGATTAATGACCTCCCAGTGTTTCTAATACATATCAAAAGAGCCAAGGTCTCTAAAAACTTCTGAAAGCAGCCACCTTTCATCTAATAGCCTCATCATTGGTTTGTTTACGTAGGGATATGAATACTGACCCTAAACCACCTCAGCTCTACACAATTCAACCATTTGTAGGTTCTTATGAGAAAGTTTAAAACTTCATGCCGTAAATAGAGTTGGCTGATGGAAGTTTCCATTTTTAAGAAAAGCTTCAGTCTCAAAAAACTATTTGAACTTCATTTGAGCTGAAGAAGCAGATGCCTCTAACTCATCATTGAGTTACTTCATGTCGTGGCACTTTTTGTGTTTTCTGTAACATGTAGATGGTCCACATCCATTGTCTTTTTTCCTTTTTTTAAAATTTTCTATTACTTTCAGCATGTATTTCATAATTAAAACAACAACAACAAAACACAAACAAACAAACAAAAACATTGCTTAAAATGTATAAAATTGCCATGGGAGTAGTAATCAGGACCTGGGCTCTGGATATGAGCCAGTTTTTGTTCTATTTCCGGTTTCAGGAGACTTGTGCTCCTGAGCAATGATATCCTTTTCAATAGAGGAATATAATACAACGTTGGACCCCAGCTCAAAATGCAGATAGTGATGATTACACAAGTCTACCTGGAGATAGACACTTGAGACAGGAATTGCAGTTCCCTCAGACTTACGTATCATGTGCCTATATCTTTTAATGCTTATGTCTTGACTTGTTCTGAAACCTTGTTCATTTTTCTCTTTCTCCCCTCCCCTCCCCTCCCCTCCCCTGCCATCCCTTCCCCTCCCCTCCCCTCCCCTGCCATCACCTCCCCTCCCCTCCCCTCCCCTCCCCTCCCCTCCCCTCCCCTCCCCTCCCCTCCCCTCCCCTCCCCTCCCCTCCCCTCCCCTCCCCTCCCCTCCCCTCCCCTCCCCTCCCCTCCCCTCCCCTCCCCTCCCCTCCCCTCCCCTCCCCTCCCCTCCCCTCTCCTCTCCTCTCCTCTCCTCTCCTCTCCTCTCCTCTCCTCTCCTCTCCTCTCCTCTCCTCTCCTCTCCTCTCCTCTCCTCTCCTCTCCTCTCCTCTCCTCTCCTCTCCTCTCCTCTCCTCTCCTCTCCTCTCCTCTCCTCTCCTCTCCTCTCCTCTCCTCTCCTCTCCTCTCCTCTCCTCTCCTTCTCCATTATTTTTTTGCTTCCTCTTCTTTCTTTTTTATTTTTTTTTTTCTATTTAATAGATATAAAGCACATGTAATAGAGGAACATTTATTAAATCTCTGTACCAGAAATCTTATTTTCCCCGCAGCAGCTGCATAACTCTAATGCACATTACAACACAAGTCTTCTAAGGGAATAAAAGACACCATTATTTCTGAAGCACAAGAGTTATTTTTTCATCCCATCTTGTACGTTGGTATTCTGTTTTCTCTGAAGTTTCAGCCAATGTATCAGTATCATGTTTCAATTGCTTGCTCAAGCCCCAACCTTTCTCTTGTCCAGACTTCTTAGTCTTGAGTGATCTTTGAGCCTACCAGAAGGAAAGTTACTGAGAAATGCCTTGAATGTGTCCCGGCTCCTACACAACGTGTTGGGCACTCTGTGTCTGCTTTGTATCCCATGCCCCACCTGCTCCTGTGGTCTGATCACATGGCCAACATCCATCAGACCCGTGAACCATCTTCCAAGGGTCCTGAAACTATGCACTGTAAAAACAAGTGAGATTTGTCAAGAGTCTTTCTCAAGCTGCTGTAGCAATTGCAATATTTTCTCAGAGAACTTAAAGAAATGAGATTTTCTTCTGTTCCTGTGCAGATCACAGACTCTAAGAACAAGTGGAACTGTGTGCACACTCCCAATCTGAACAGCACACTTCAATTTTGGAGATATTTGGCTCCTTGCTCCCTTCTCGAGCAAGCACACCCCTCCACGCAGGGCTAACAAAATCACTTACAGTCACTGTTTTAAAATCAGATACCTCTGGCCTACTGCTATTTATTTTTCCTTTGTCTCCTGTCTCTTAAGACCTTCCTTTTTTTCTCATTTAGAGTCTAGCTAGATACACCCTGGCAAAAACTGAACATGTCTTCCTAATGTCACGTCTACCATCTTTTTCTCTTTTGAAAAGGGCCCAGCTTTTTGTTTTTTTTCTTTTATCTTTTTTCCTTTTTTTTTCCTACAATGTCTAGTATTTCTAGGTGACACATAAGTATTTCAAAGGAGCTTGTACAAATTCCAGAATGCCAAATGCAAGAGAAACCAAACAACCACAAACCCAACAACAACAACAAAAACCACAAATCAGACTATTCCAATGACAGGGGCAAAAGAGAAATGATGACGGCAGGTCCTGTCTCTGCTGTGATGAGGTGCAGTTGAAGCTTTTTGCGCAGAGATGGAAATAAAAACAAGAAAACTTTTCTTGCCCGACCTTTTCCTCTCTTTTCCTCTGGCATAAAAAATTAAGTAGAGCTGAAATGTAAAAATAAATTCAGCCATTTGTGTGAATAATTGTGAAGACTGTAATCTTCAATTATTCAAAACGATTTCTTCAATTTAATATTTAAATTTAAACTGTTTGACTAAGGAATGGGAACAGTAATTTACATTTTGTTGTTTTTCTTACGCTTCCTAAAGCATTTGAATATACGCAAGTCTTAGGATAGCAACAAAAATGATTGCATGATTAAAAATGTAAGGATCTATTTTATGCTAAGACTTTTGCTGGAAATAAGTGGTTTTCATGAATACTGAAATACACACTAGTTAAAATACTAAAAGTAACAGCAAATGACAATAATGAAAATCTTTGTTGTCTTGTGACAGTAGGTTTGTGGTTTTGTTTCATTATTGATATTTTTAAATTCACTCGAAAGTATTGACCTATAGAAAGTGTTTAATTTTGAAATTATAGGGAAAATCTTCATTTGTAGTGGCAGATGTTCTACTATCCCCAATATTTTATATCAGAATTAAGAATCAAAAACAAAAAGTACTACGTTTTTTTGTTTGTTTGTTTGTTTGTTTTTATTTTTTATTTTCCCCTAAAGTATTTGAAGATATGCCAAAAGAGATTAGAAACAAAATTCCTTCTTTCTGTCCTTCCTACCCTCCTTTCTTCTTTCTGTTCTTTTCTGTTTTTTGGGGTTGTTTTTTGTTTTTTGTTTTTTTTGTTTGTTTTTCTACCTTTATTCTGTTTTCAATTTAAGTAATGGAGAAAGGAAAACAGGAAAAAAATGAATTTCTAGAAGAAAAAAAAAAAAAGTAAGGATTACTTCAGGAAAATAATGATTTTTCACTGCAAAGCATTTAATATAGTATGACCACTATTTCAGTGAGTTCGTCTCATGGCTCTCCTATCATACTGCTCATTCATGTCATTGACTACAACTTGCCAAGGCTATTCACAATCCATATTTAAATTTCAAGCCCTGAGAAAGTATGCATTATTTAAATGTATAATGTATTTACTCCCTTCATTGCAGTGTAAAGTTCATATGACTTATTGTTGAGTATGTTTCTTTAAGGGTGTGTTTGGCATTGTTACAGGAACCTCATTTTTTATTGAATACCACAGTGAATAGCTATGTAAAACCTGCATGATTTGTTGGCATTAAAACTAAGGCTGCCTCCAGGCACTGGTAACTTATGCATCATCCTTTACTTAATTTCTCTGTTTTATTTTAATTTGTAAACTGTCTCTGAGCTGGAAAGCTCATTTTTCATGTAGG
The DNA here is from genome assembly GCF_054131305.1 of Coturnix japonica. Classification (NCBI taxonomy): domain Eukaryota; kingdom Metazoa; phylum Chordata; class Aves; order Galliformes; family Phasianidae; genus Coturnix; species Coturnix japonica. Next base: position 28,357,356 of record NC_140663.1, read on the forward strand.
TTTGCTTTGATGATATTAAGGACCTATCCTGCCCTCCTGAGTATATGGCTTACTTTATATTAGGTGCAGCGGAACAGAGTTCATTAAATTGCAGTAATACACTTTGCATGTTTCATAAGGGCACAAGAATTCCATTTAAATGAGGATTTTAATTTTGTGTATTTTGCCTAAAATGACATTAGTGCTGACTTGCAGATATAAAATAATCAGTTTACCGCTCACTTTTTGAAATGATGTTGTTCTTTTATTTCCTCTCAAGGCTTTGCCATTTTTAAAGTCTTGTAGAGACCCAGACTATCATAAATGACCACAAACTGTTCCTAAAACTAAACTAGTGGATGGATATCACTGATAGTTTTTTAGCTCAACAACTCCATCAGCAATGTTGCAGATATCTTTTCCTTTTTCTCAGTTGGCTTTCAGGTGTTGTCACAGATTTTTCTCCTGCCCTCCAATTCTAATGAGAAGAACAAGACAGCATTGTCACAGCATGCTGATCCTAAAAATTACTCTAAACATGTCCTGGGTGAAGATTTAGACTATATTAAGGGTAGCTATACTCATTTTCTCTGTAAGATCTTATATTTTCTTACTGAGATTGCCAGTTGAATGCAGCAATCCACAAAAGCAACACAGTTCACTGTCTGGTTTGGACATAGGCAGAAATTTCACCTTAAACTCTCATGATAATTATTCTTTTCTTAAATCAGACCTCGTATTCCTACAAACTGTGTCACTGATGTAAGGAGGTTATTGCTCCAAGTATAACCTTAGCAAACAATTCCTTTTATTTCTTTTATTTCTATTAAAAGATAAGTGATGGCAATGCAGAAGTCACTGTCCTACCAGTTACCCAGTAGAAAGAAACTCTTAGAAATTGTCTGATCTTCACAGAAGGGTAAAAACAACTAACAAAAAGCAAACACAACAAACAAACACAAAAAACAGCCTGTGAGTGTGTTGTAACTTTTGAGTTTGATTCTTGTACAGTGAGAAAAGTTGCAGGAAGTCTTAAGGTCTCAGAATATAGAGGTATTTTCTCTGTCAAGAGAGAAATATGCTTCTTTCTGGTAGAAGTTAATGATGTCCATTCTGATGCCTCTGTTTCTCACTGGGCATTTGAATACCAGAGATAAAAAACATCTTCTTCTATCAAAGTTTGCCAAGACACTAGACTCAGAATCACTTGTATACAACTAGGGAGAAAAAGAAAGTAAGGTGGGAGTGAAAGAGTCACATTTTCATTATGTGAAGTCTAGTAATGCCTTATTAGACCTAAGTAGTAATGTTAAAATCATGTCCTTAAAAAAATTTGCAGATATAAAATTATAGATTTGCTGATCACATCTCATTTTAATTCTGTCTTTTATTTCCTTTCAAGATTTTATTATGCCAAAGCTGTGCAGAACTATCTAGTTCCATCAGCACCATTAATAGTCTAGATGTCTGTTTTGGTTGTTGATTTTTATTTATTTATTTATTTGTTTATTTTGAGATATTCTGTCAAAACTGTAGTGTTGCAGCACAAGTAATATACTGAGGGAGGCTAAAATTTTGGATGCATATGAGAGCATCAAAATGCTTACACAGATTCATCATTTAAGTATTTTTTATGCTTTGTTGATTGTGTAGCAACTCGTTCACCTAGATTAAAATTTTAAATTTGAGAGAAAATGGAAATGAAATTGACTGAGGGATATTTAGACAAAAATAAAAATTAAACAGGAGGTTTTTATTAAAGTAAATACAAAATCTGAAAAGTTTATAATCAAAGAAAGGAGAAATTTTGCCATATCTGACTAAATAAACAGGCAATTAGAAATAAAAATGAAATTGTATTTAGCATGGAATGATGAGTAATCAATATGAATTTTTTTCATCTGAAGAATAGATTTTGAGAAGAAATGCCGAAATTATTGTGAAAAAAAATGTGTGAGTACTCTGTGCTGTCTACTACATTGAGATAATAAAAATGTTAATAATAGTCTTGTATCTCAATAAATAAAAGAAGAGCTACTTGTATCACACTCATATGTTGAAACATTTTGATCTCCACTGATAACTTCAGATGTTAAATGACAGCTCTTAATCTTTTTTATTCAGCAGTTGTAGCAGTCTTGAACCCAGAAGCCTTAAAAGAGCTGTATGAGGTCTCTTGTTTCACAGTATCCCTGCTTTTTAAATAACTTTTTTTTTTTTTTTTTTTATTATTATAAAAGTTGGAATACTTTTCTTGCTCATATTCATAAGGTAAGTGTAATGGTTCATGTAACTGTGGATTATTTAATAGGACTTAAACCTAACATATGACAGCAAATCTGAAATTAGTGTAAATTATGAACTAAAGAATAAGAATTGCCAGAAATGCGATAACTTTCTAACAAAAACATCTTAACAAATGTTTCATTTTCTCCCAAATATACAAGATTGCTTGTGAAAATAACTTCAAAACTGTAAGGTTTTGTACGTTTACCTAAGATTCTGATTAATTACTGTTGTATAATAACATCAATGAAGCATGTGTTAACACTGATGTAAGCATGAAGGACTGACATATATCAAGACATAGTTCTTAATGAAGAGCTGTTGTTGCAGATTATATTTCTAGTGAGATTCCACAGAGGTCAGCAGTGCAGAAACCATGCTAGAAACTGTGTCAAAAAATGTTCTTAGTTTTGTCTTGCTAAGCATGTAGATCTACAGATCACTGTTTTGGGAAGTGTATAAGTGATTTTAGTCTAGATCTCATTGGCTTTACATTAGGCTTGTGATTTATAAATTACTTGCTTTTAGCTTTTGACACTATGCCATTAATATCTAAATTTAATATCCGTTAATTTACTGACATTTATTTTTTAACTACAATGTAATTTTTAAATACATAATAACATACATTTCCCACATAAGCAATTATACTGTAATTTTGATAGTAACTTTAAACAAAGAAATAATTAATTTCTTATTGTTTGTGGTACTTTTTGTCTTTAAATCTACATTCAGTTTCTTGAACAACAAGCAAAGATCACTGACCAATGTTGTAACATTTTAATAATAAAATAAGGATTATTTTATCATTGAAAAATATAAACTGCAGGTTATGTTTTTTTGTTGATGTGTCATGCAAGAAAATTCCATTAAAAGGGGTTACATGAACAGACGAATTGGTCTGTTTTAGTTATTCAGTTTTATCTTTGATCGTTCTCCTGCTTTTATTCCTCAAACTTTCCCCTCTACTCCTGGTCTACAAATTAAATCTTTCCTGGTATAACTCATATAGTTAATTTCTTCTACTGTAGGTATACATAACAGTTAAAGGACTGTTATTGTGTTTGAAGCGTCAGGAGTGAATTAATTAGGCACTCACTAGAGCTTCAAGGGTGCCTACCTTGAAGGATTTTATCTCATCATCTGAACAACTATTGTTGAGGAATGATTTTTACCAAGCTTTGCAGAAACAGTCTGATCATTAATTCATCTTTCATTTGGGAATTTTCTCTTTTACTAGAGATGATACTCATTTTCATGATGTTCATCTAGGAACATCAGAGAAGTTATGCCCAGAGAAACAGTGGATGCCCCATCCCTGAAGACACTCCAGGTTGGATGGAGCCTTGGGCAGCCTGATCTGGTGAGTGACAGCCCTGCCCATGACAGCACTGGAACTGGATTGTCTTCATGGTCCCTTCCAACCTAAGCCATTCTGTGATTCAAAGATTCTATAAAAGCTTTGCTAGAAACTCAAACTAAGAAAAATCTCCAAAAAGTGTCCCCATTGAAAGGTGCAGTGTTCTGCGTCATACAGAGCATTTGTAACCTGAGAATCATGATAGCATTGTCCTCTTCTGACTAAGATGACAATCTGAATTCCTCATCATTTGTATGCAAGTATTGACTGTACTAATTGAAATTCCAAATTGAAACTGTTTTATAATGCATTTATGCACTCTAAACTAAAATAGTATTCAATCAGTGATGGATTTATGGAAGGAGAGAATAGAGGAACCTTTCTTTCATCACCATCTTTAGTGGTGCATTTGCTTACATCAGTGGGAAACACCACAGGAATTATAGCTCTGAGGAAATTTGCTTAAAATCAGGAAGTGCTTAATCAATTTTGACTTTCTGATTTACCAGAATATTAAACCTTGTGAAACAATAGCACATAAGGTATGTTGCCTATAGATTTAACGAAATCCCAGCTAACAAGCAACAGGCAAAAAGATGCGTATTGCTTGAATAGCTGTTTTCCCCTATGAATTCGAATTGCACCAATCTAAATCTTGGAACTGTAATCTTTAGGGAAATTTGTGGCAACAGTGTCAGTGTTACAATTAAGGGGAGAAGACCTTACAAACAAGTAAAAAATTCTAACTTGTGATAAGAACTTTAAAGCCAATAGAATTTGCTGATTTTGTTGTAAATTTGGAGTGACAAATAAGTCTATGCTGTTAACAATTATTCTAATTAAAACTTCCAAAAGGGGGCACATTGTGGCTGCTGGACAAGCTCAATAATCATGGAACACAGGAGCCTATCATTGCGAGCTGATTTAAATTGTAGAAAATCACTGTTGGAATAATTTCAAGGCAAGACTGAAAAGCCAAAATATAATGTTGAAATAATTTGGTGTAAATATATATATACAGATCTTAACAAGACTGATGCGCAGTATTTCCAGTTAAACACTGCTTTCATTTATGGCTTGTATTGATTGAGCTGGGGCCTTATCATCTTCCTGTGAAGTCGGTAAATATATTTATGTCCCTAGAGCAGGACCAGCCATGAATCACCCACCTGGGATGGGATAGCCCCTACTTCTCATCCCCCCTTCATCTGTCCTATTGTATCAACTGAGTATTCCAGCCCTTGTACTCAGTGATAAGGCCTTCTGTTCTCTCTTCATGTAACTGTTATTATTTTCTATTTCACAACAGAGAGGAAAATGTAATTTAAGTATACAGCTCCTCCCTATCTTCGTCCTAATTCCAGTGTAGTCAGTGGCAGCAAGGGCACTTGGGTGTGAGAAAGTAATTGGTCCAGATCCATCTGAAACTGGATCTCCTAGGTTGATGGGGAGTGAAAAAACTGTACTACATATTCTCTATCTAATCTAATATTTTCTGTTACTTTCATTAGAAAGTAGATCAGCAACACTTCATTTTCATCACAGAATGGAAAAGGAGCCAAAGCAAATGGGAAAGTTTTGTCACACAGCAAAACATTTATTGGTGAGTTCTCATATGTCAACTTCATCTCTTCAGATAACTCCTGTCTAAGGAAACCCAGCTGACTTTTAATGGCCTCTAGACTAGCAGTGCCGTGGAGGTTAGATTAGATAAACTCTTTTGCTTATAAACAGCAGTAAAGCATTCTGAATTTCTTCTTCTGTTATGTTAAACTATACCACAAATTTGAATAATACAACATAGCATGAAGGATTTTGTTTTGACTGGACATCAATCAATTTCTATTGAGTTGGTATGCTACCTCTTTTGGCCCCAATCCAATATCCTGCTCAGGCAAATATCACGCTTTGTGCTATACCAGATTATCTGGCATGTAAATCTTTTTCTTTTCTATTATCTCTGTTACCTTTTTCCTTCTCTTACTCACCTCCATGCTCCCAATTTCTCTTAAGTTACAATCACTCATCACTTTCAATTCAAGCCAAACTTCATTTCTATTCTTATTTTCTGTCTGTCTTTTATTATCTCACCGTGTGGTCTGGTTCCTGCTATGATTCCACATGTCTTCTGCTGGCTGCTGCTTCTCCCCAGCTGCCACAGCTCCTTCAAGAATTTCACTGTCTGTGTAATACCTCCCCTTCAACACTCCGAGGCTGATCTCTGCCATTTCCACTCTGTTCACACAGCCCTTACCAAGGTCAGCAGTGACCTGTTCTCTCTCTAGACCTCCTTTCTACTCTCATATATCTCAGTCTATTGGCTGTGTTCAGCAAAACCTATCATTTTCTCTGCCTTAATCCTGCATGGCACTTCAGTTTCCTCTCTCCTCTCTAATGCCCTTCAACTGTATGTTGCAACTGACTTCCCCACTCCTTGTCTGCATTTAACACCAAAGCCCAACAGAACTCCATTTGCATTCATTTTATTGCCCTTTCCATTCTATACATTATTTGGGATCTTGGATAATGTCATTAAAATTAATATTATTATAATAATATATATAATATATTTATTGTATATATATAATATATATATAATTATATATATAATAATAATAATCTATCTCTTTAGCATCATCTATTTTATGACTGAGTCCATGTCAATAAACACATGGGTTGTTCTGAAAGTAATAAGTTCTATTTTTATTTCCATGGAAACAACAACAGATACAAAGAACACAATAACACTTTTTGATAGAGCGAATTCTCAGGTTCAAAACACTGTCTTTCAAAATAATCACCACTATTAGCTATTTATTTTTGTGAGCAATGAAAAGGAGCCTGCATGCCACACTCATAAAAATATGAACCAGTGAAGGAGACCCACTGTTTCACAGCTGCTCTGATGGCATCATTGCTAGGAAAATGTTGGCCACGCAGTCCATCTTTCGTCAGCGCTGTATTGGCTCAATAGATTCTGGCAAACTTGAATTTGGTGTTCTTCATGTTCCTGTGTGAGCGTTCATGGGTGCCATCTGGTGCAAACTTTGTGATATTCCAGCAATGTCACCCTTGCTTCCAACTCACCGAATCTGATACTCAGCTCCGTACACAGCTCCCTGTCATAATCTACCAATTTGTGTGGATGAGCTGATTGAGACATTTTTCATGTTCTGGTGTGACAGCTCTGGATGTATGTCTGGAACGTGACTTGTCTTTATTGTAGCTTTCACCACTGCTCAAATGTACCACTTACTGCCTCACTATGCTCACATCCACTCTTTTGTCTCCATAAAAATTCAGCAAGCACCAGTGAATGTCAATAAGTGTAATTTTTTTCTTCATGGAGGAGTTCTATTCCACACCTTTGTTATGTTATATATGTTTATGTAACAGCTCTAACAGCATTGATCCAAGCCCAAACTGAACAATGAGTCCTCCCTACTTTTCCCTGCATTCATTCTTTACTCTCCCTCATAAGCATCACTATTTTTCCCCTCTAGTTTTTTCTAGCATTTTCCCCCTCCAGTTTTCCAGCAGGTCTCATGCAGGAGATCTCTCTCCTCTTCTGATTCTCTATGCTAAAAACATTTGGGTATTCCAGCATGGTAACCTCTTCCATAAGTTGCTACAATGTAGAATCACAGAATCATAGAATGGTTTGGTTTGGAAGGGACCTTTAAGATTATCTGGTTCCAACCCCTTGCTATTGGCAGGGACACCTTCTTCTAGACCAAGTTGCTCAAAAACCTATTCAGACTGACCTTGAATGCTTTTGGGGAGCATCTACATCACTGGTGGGCCCTTTAACCCTTTGTCTTGTGCCTTTTTTTTTTTTTTTTGTCGACCTTAAGGTCTCTGGTTAGTATGCCTACATATCCAGTCCCTTCTGATGCACTTCTGGTATATATTATTATATTATAATAATAATTATTGTTATATTATATATTAGAATCTGGGAGACATTAAAACTGATATAAACCTTTCCAACTTAATTCCCTTTACCATCAATGAGTCCTGTACAATAGCAAGCAAATTAATACATGATTAGCACAGCACATTGTTTTCCTGCATGTTGTGTGAAACCAAGCACATCACCAGCCCTTGGCAAACAGAAATAAAATTATTAAATGTAAAGTGGCATACTATGTTTTCTAAGTGCTCAGTGAAAAATGAAGGGTCTGTTGTTTGTTTAGTTTGTTTTCTTTTTTTGTAATTATTTTTGTTCACGAGAACATCACATAACTTGATACATTTCCTTGTTTAACAGAAGTAATGGAAGGATGAATTTTACTTTGGGATAGGAAGAAGAGCTGCAATCAGAGGCAGTGACTCTCAGGAGGGGCAGTTGCAGTGAGAAGTGCAGAAAATTAAGTTTCAGAAAATTAAGGGAAATAAAATGTTGTGGCAACAGTGATAGTGAATAAAGCTGAATATGCAAATCAGCAAAATTTGCTTTACTCTTCATAGATAGAGGCATGAGATTTCTCCCTATTATTTTCAGATATCTCAGGTTTATTATCAAACATGGCACGGTAGTAACCATGGGAACATTATTAAAGTTGTATCTAGTTTGCCAGGCAAAGAAATGTCTTTGCAATCCCACAGGCTGCTGTTCAAAGTACTTTATAGATTTTTTGTCTGCATTTCAATGTTGCCAACATATGTGCTATAGTATAATTGGCAGGGTTTTTGAGACCTTAAAGTTTTTCAGTAACTTTTTGCATAATGCTGTTAATACCAGCTTTGGAGAAAAGCAATAATACAACCATAATAAAACACATTTTCTCAGTTTTATTCCCCTGGCAATTTGTTCCATTTCATTTTTCTATTTACATTCTATTTCCCGAATCACCCCTTAAAATGCCTTACACCTGTAAAATGTGCATGAGGCCAGTGATGAGACCAAGATAATACAGTTTTGTTTGTTTTTTTTTCACAGTTGAAATGTGCAGACCAGAACAAAATTGAATTCACTTTTCTCTCTGAGATCAGTGTGTGTCATTGTGTGACCTGGCAAGTTCAACTTGCTTGCATAGTCCACGAGCATTCAGACTACTTCATGCCAAGGAATCAAGAAGCTGAAATGAGAGAAGGTGTGTATGGGGGAAAGCAGGGTGAGGAGGAAGCAGATGCAGAGGAACCAGGGCTCACCTTCACACCGTCCTGGCTCAGAGAGTTTGTATGGCAGATGTTGTGCAAAATACCTGTGTTATCAGACTCCTCCCACACACCACACTTAAGTTGCAAACATAAGGCCTGGAGGTTTCCTTCCCAGTAATACAATGTCTTTCAGAACAATTAGGTTTCAGCTCTTTCACAGGTATACCTATGACATGAGCACAAAAGCTTTTACTTAAAAAGCAAACAAACAAACATACAAAAAACCACAGTTCCACCTTCATTCCTACCATTACCTATTGAAATGGGAACACAAACAAAGTAGCCTCTGTCTCACTTAGTAGGGAGGATATTAATGGTGAAAAAAATCAGGACTCAGCATTTTCTGTCTCATACTTCTAATTTCTGGATTCATGCAAAGCAAATTATTTTGATCTGTGGTAATTGAGGCCTCTAGTTCTACATTATTTCATAGTGATTAGAAATTGCTTTATACTTTGCAGAATTATTGTTCCAGATGTTGTTGCCAGACAATTTTATAAAATCAAATGTTTACCTGTCAGCATTGCTACAACTGTGGAAATGTTCTTTGATGCTTTTTCTAGCTTTGAGAGACAAAACTATAAGAAAAAAAAAATTAAATTAAATTAAATTAAAGTGGAAGGAAAATGTCTGTGTGAAAGTACATGGTAACTGCCAGTACATAGCAGTACTGACAAGGAGTGGTAATGTTAAATTTGGAAAACCTTGCGACCTCTTTTTGTCCTCTGGGAAGGGACCTTGTCCTTAAAGGAGAAGCAAATGCACTGAAACTCATCTGTTTTGTCCCTGTTTCTAAAAAAGCACATATACTGTTTTATAGCTCAGGAAGGAATCTGACAGATCAAGTTTTCTCTATTTGCCGTTACAGGCCACCAATAAAACACACCACCCACAGACGCCAGGAGTGTCTCTGGGTTTGGGTGTTTTGCAGTGTTGGGCTGAATGGAAAGAGTGAGAAATGAAAGTGTCCAGAGTAGTGTCAGTAAGCACAGAAAAACAAATAAAAAAGATAAAGTGCAGAGTGGAAAATTATTCTAATAAAAATAAGCAGAATTGAAGTAACAGTTCAGTCATGAAAAGTGTAATATTGGAACACAAATGGTCTGAGGTTGTGTAATATTCACCACAGAAGTCTTCAACAGAAAGGGCTGGAAATGTCTTCACTGATGAAGAGCGCATACACAAGGGTGCCACCCAAAGCTGTACAGTAAAATGAGAGATGGTTATAAGAAGGCAACATTCCTAGGGAAAATAAATAAATAAATAAATAAATAAATAATAACAGTAGCCTGTTGAGGAGGCTCAGATATTACGGTCTGGTTTGCAAAATCTTCTAACCCTCATTGATTAGGCTGAACATCTCCAAAAAGTGACACTTCACTACCTCTCTGGGTGATCTACTCCACACAATAACATAAAAAAAAAAAGAAAAAAAAAAGAAAAAAAAAAATTAAAACAATAATAATAATAAAAAAAGTATCCATACATTTAAATGGAATTTCCTGTGTTGCAGGTTATGCCCATTGCCTTTTGTTCTTTTTCTGGGCACTTCTGAGAAAAGCTCTGGGGAGTTCTTTCCTCATCCGTATCAACTATTAGTGATATCTATAGCATTGATCAAATTATTTTCTGAGCATCTGGTAAGCAAGAGTACCCACAATAAAGATAACTAAATACACAACGTGATCTTCACATTAGGGAAGATTAAGAATAAACTGCCCTGCAAAGAACAGAGAATTGGGAGCCAAGATGACAACTCTTCTCAAAATACAGTCTGGTTCCTCCCTGTCTGAAGCTGAAGAGCAAAGGAGGGCTGGCATAGCCCTGGTGTGGTCACCCACACCAGCAGGGACATAAGCAGGGACGCAGCAGGTGTGAGGTCTGGCCAGCCAGGCAAGACAGGCAGGTAGAAGGTGGGCATAACATGCATGCAGGGAGTTCAGGCAAGGATCATGAGCAGTACTGAAGCAACTCTTTGCCCAAACACAGAGAGTACAGAGTTGTAGGACAAAGATGATGCTTCTCCCATTTCCTTGTCATTACAAAGCTGCTTTAACAATGGTGGAAGCTGGCACATCCGCACCAGATCAGAATAGATCTTGAACACAAGTAGCCTTAGCTTTAGGAAGGGGGTTGGAGAAGCTGCAAAAGAAGAGAAAAAATGTTACAACTAGAAGTTGCTGATTCATTCAGATCTATTTTATTTTATTTACTAAGCTACATATATATAAAAGATAACATACTGATCCTCTGTTCTCAAATAAATACAGATTTGAGTGAAATTTCAGCTCTGTGTCTGTACCACACATGGAAATGGCATGAATTTCCCATTTAAATGCATTCAGATATGTTACCTTCTGTGAACTGTTCCTTTTTTGCACAAAGCTCATGCTAGCAACTGTGGAGGTTTTCTGGGGGGGATCCTACAGCAGCAGTAGGTGTTACATATTGAAGTGTTTCATTCCTATTAGTATGATTCCTTCTACTTAGTAAACCACTTATCTCTCATAAAGATTCAAATCTATATGAGATTAACCACTCATTGCATTTTTTTTATCTAATGCAAGTCTGTTTTAACTTCTTTTCTGTAACATATATATGTGAACAGTGTATTGAATAATTTAACTAAGACATATTTTCCTTATAGCAGAAGTTAAGTTTTGCTCCCATGCAACTTGATCCTTCCATTCTGCATCAGAAGACATTGTATTTCCAGAGGATGTTAAAGCTCACATTTTCAAAGACTGACAGGTGTAAGTATATTCATTTTTTTGTGACCTGATCTAGTGGATGGCAACTCTACTCGCAGCAGGGGTGCTGGAACTAGTTGATCTTTGATGTCCCTTCCAATCCAAATCATTCTATGATTCTTTGACTGATTCTGTAATTCGGTAATTCTATGACATGGGGAGTTTATTAATAATTTTATTTACAATCTTACAAAGTTGATACATGGGTATACTAGAAGTCTAGGTTTGCTTATTAATTTAAGGTTTTCATACACTAGGAGAATTTTTTTTCCATTTTAATGTACTCAAAGCAGAATAAAGATGGGTATGGAGATCACAAAATAGTATTCCTCCTCATTAACTGGTCACTTGCCTTTGTGGGATCTAGAGCTCATGAGACATCATTACAGATAATTAGAGAAATAGGTAACAAATTTACATAATCAAAAAGAACTATAATATTTTGAGAAAATGTCTGGTAAAGCCCAGCATCTGCTATACTTAAAAGCATTAAGAACATATTTAAAATGTTATTTTGAGGAAACACCTTACACTAACCAGCAAAGACTTCGTATATATCAGGAGGTCAATGAGCTGACTCATAACATAAAGAAGAGTACTCTAATGTGCCTCTGATTTTTGTCTTTCAGGTTCGTTATTGATGAATAGCATATTTTATTGAATATTCATTTTAAAAGTACTGTTTTGAAATGAACAGAAAAATGTCATTTTAATGATAGCTATATTTGTTGTAATATGATGTTACAGTGTCTTTTATTACAGGAATCCATTTTGGTTTTCATCTCTTTTGCTACCAGTGTAGATGAATTTTGATCTTGTTAAGTGTATGTGGGGAGTAAACTAATGAAGTTCAGCAGGAAACAACGCTTTTTAAAGGGATAGGGAAACATTTTCCCTGTAAACACTAGTACATGTATGAAAACATTATATTCATTTGAAAAAAAATATATATGCTACAACAGGATCTAACTTAAATACTTTTTTTCATGTTTCACTTATATTACCTCAGATGAAAAAAATATTGAAAGTGCAGTTAAGATCAGCATCAGATATTCAAATGTGGATACTTAAGTGCAAGTTTATTCATACAAGTCGGCTGAACACTGCACTCAGTGAACATCTCATACTCTAACCATTGGTGCTGCCTGAACTTCACTGGGTGTTGACACCTGAAACACTCTGGCATTTGTCTGACACCACACAATGTGGCTTTGGTTGGATGCCAGATGTTATATCCTGGCACCACTGGGTTGACAACTGGAAGCAGAGTTTGGGCAAATGATCTGAGGTCCTTGTCACCACAGACAGCAGTAGGAGTTCAGACACCTAACATGCACACAGACACCTGCATCCGGAGCTTTTAATCCAGAGCCAAATCCAATCCAAAGAGCCAGAAAAAAAGGATATATGTCTAAACTTCGACAAAGCATATGTATGTTTTCTGCCTGTTCAATGCTGTGTATCATGACATTTGTACACACTCCAGCATTTAAGCAGTCTGATGTCAGATGAAGCGAATTCTGTATTGTACAATTTTTTTCACTTGAGTGTAAGTGCATTTTCACAGCGTTGTATAAAGTCAAAAATCTGTGACTACTGCAAAGCAGCCTAATTTATGCCCAATGTGATCCATACCACATGCTTGTGCAAATTCCATCATAATCATTCAAAGCAATTTTCAAAAACATTTGAATTTGTAAAATATTTAACATCTTCCTATGATTATATCTCCCAGTACTTGTGGTTTTATCAGCTATATGCATGATAACTTGTTGAGCACCACTTCCACTCATGCCACAAATGCCTTTTATTTTCTACCTACACTGACCATATGCAAGGCATTCTTTTAAACTTTATGAGAATATGAGAGGGCTGATACAAGAGATTCTTAGAGAAAAATATGGGAAAGACAATGTATGTGATGTAAGTGCGTAATTCATCTTCATATCAAAGGCAGATTTATGTAAATCATAATCAAATACTATCATAGATGATGTAAATGGCACATTCTGTAAAGCTTCATTGCATTTCGTGAAATATTCAGTGCTTCTAAGAATTCAGCAATGTGGGAATCTATATAATGATTTCTCAGTATGCTGTGACTGAAGTTTGCAAAACTTAGAAATGTTTAACTACACACATATACCTTCAGGATCTAAACAGATGGCATGCAGCTAAAACCTGCATAGTTAGAGGCATCTCCCCTTACAGTCCACAGTTTAGGAGGGATTGATAACTCCAGAAATCCTTCACAGACTGGTTCCACTTGTTGCTTCTTAGATGTGATTATATGTACACATTTGGCATTTGTGTATGGTCATTAAGTTGCGTCATTTAAATGTGCTCACATAACAGCATAAATATTAATTTAATAATAAACTATTTGTACTATGTATAGTTCAAAGGTGAATGCATACTTCTGTTTCAATAGAACAATCTAATAACAGCAAAGATTTCTCTAATGGCTTTATGAGGAAGTTGTTTGAGATATTCATGGTCTGCTACAAAACTGCTATAAACACAGTTCATTCAGACCTCTCTGCCCAAGAAAATCCTGCCTAAAACCTGTTGCCCAGTTGCTGCTTTTTTTTCTCAGTCCCTTAGGAAAGCCTGCCATGGTGGCAAATTTGTTTGTACCTTTCATCTATGCTAGCAAACAGGATAAAATATTCACTTTTCACTGAGCTAAAAATCCCAGTTCACATTAATGAACACATCACCCTACCCAAAGTAAAATGAAAATGTCCCTCATTTAAAATTTTTTACATTTGTATTTATTTCATTAAATAAATAAATTTCTGGCACATTACTACCACACACTCATTAAGAATACTGAGTTCTCCTGGGATATGCAGCAGTATTGGTTCCAACTGTCAAAATGACATTGAATTTTTGCTCACTTACACCTACTTTGTGAATTAAATTAATTCAGTTGACCTCTCCCTTTTTGATTTACCATATAATTTGGATAACGAGCTAAAAGGAAGGGCAGAGATTGAGGTATTTGACTAGGTAAAGGAGCAGCAAATCGTGTTTTACTCTTTTTAATATGTTCTAGGTCAGCTTCCTTATAATTGCTTTGGCAAAGGTAAGACTGACTTGTACTCTGTAGTTGGCTAGATAACATCCAACTATGAACATTTTTGTCAGTAATTAGCAGTTCAAATGGCCTATCAAAGAAGTTATTTTACATACATATATATGTCTGAAATGAGGAGACAATGACTTCTTGCAGTTTAGTGTCAGTACCTTGCTGTCACTGATTTCTAGTGATGGTAAATCTGTCAAACAGAACTTTGTGAAATGATTCTCTCAGTGCTGTCCCAGGGGTGACAGTCAAACTCATCACCATGGAGACCAATGTGAAAAAAAATCCTGCCATTTGACACAAAATAATAAATCTGTGACCAAACCTATTGTGTCCTGTCTTGAGTCAGGGTCTTATCATCAGGTTGCTGAGCTGTTGTGCTCTCAGTGAGTTTGCTTTCCCCTGTCAACAATGTTTTGGCATTCAAGTAAGCATGACTCAGTGGCACTAGATGTCAAAGTGTGCTCTAAGTAGCCTTTTTGCATCACCTCAAAGATTTATATCCATACTAAACATGTACTTGTTTTCTTTAAAGGAATCAGATCATAATTCATTCTCAGCAAACAAAAGGCAGATTTCTTCGCTCTGAGACCGAAAACCATGATCTTCCCAACACCACTGCCATGGCGTCTTCACAAATGCAAAATCCTTTCAAAGTTCTGCTTTTCTTCCCTACCTTGACTTCCTTCTTTCATTGGTATGGAATTAGTCTAATTCAGGCCCAGCGGACCTAATATTCAAAGAGCATTTGTGTCCTATGGAGGATGCATGTTTTAAAGAAAAAGTAATTCAGAACTTGGAAAATGAGAACAAAGATACTTTTGGAAAGTAAAAGTTGACCCCTGTGGTTCAAAAGTTGGAGGAAAAATGTTGGGATTTTTTAGTTGTTGGTTTGTTTTTTATTTAACTATCGTGTACAATACCTGTTGCTGCTATGTGTCATACTTACCTGAGAACAAATGCATAGTGAATAAATGCTCCTGGTTACAAGATCTCAATTCCTTCTTTTTGCCCTGAATTTTAAAGCTGCAGAAACAAACACATAAAAAAAGACTACTACTTTCCATCTCTTCATTTGATTCATTTTTCTTAACTTGAATTGTAATGCTGGATTGGGGGAAAAGATGGAGTTTGCACTTTTATTGGCATGCCTGAAGAAATCATAGGCTTCAGACACGTGGTACACATTATGTCCCTTGCTTTTCAAGATGAGATTCCATCTTCACAATTACATGCAATGCAGAGCTGAATCATATCGATTCAATTAGAAAGTCACCTTAAAAGCCTTAGTACTGCACTGACCACCTCCGTGAGTCTAAAAAATTCCGGACTGCCAGCAAAAGCCTCATTTCATTACAGTGAAAACCTGCATGTGGTTGTAGCAGTGACATTTCTGTATTCAAGTTTTATCATTTGCACAGTCTCTGTAAACCTTAACATTCCAAGAGTATTAATCCAGTTATCTAGCCTGGGTAAGTGTTTTTGAAATGAGTGAGATTATCCAAGGCAATTGATATTCCCATATCCAATTATTTTTTCTGAATAGCTCACTGGGACCCATTCTGTGTGAATGATTTGAATTTTAAAAGTATTTTAAAATTGTAGGTAGTAACATAGTATAGTAAAATAGTTCAGTTCAGGTCCTGATAACTCACAGTTAGTTAGTAGAAAAGAAAATAACTTTTCCAATAGTGGATAAATTCTATTATTGTTATTATTATTATTGTGTGTGTACTGGAATTAATAAATGCATTAATTGAGGAAGACACTTTCCCCTTCTGTTCCATAACAGACCAAATATTTCCATTTTCTAACTAGATTTAATAACACTGAAAACAAAACTAATTCAAGAGACTGGTAGTTCTTTAAACAGAGTAGTAACTTTGCCCCAGTAAAACACATGTTTTGCACCTGAAGAAAATTACTTTAAAAACATATTATTCACATCTAACAACCTGAGAAACAAAGAAACAAACAAAAATAACCACTGGAAATTAGACAGAAACTAATAAAAATTTAAAACTGTGGAAGGGTTTCCTGGTTAAAATAAATTTCTTTTAATTCAGTATGCATATATACTGTTATTTTCTCATTTACAAAAGAGGGAAAAGTTGTCATTCTACAGCATTCTGAAACAATTCCTCTCTCTAAATCTTTTCTATGTTTTTTAGGAATTGAATTATGTCTATTGTTCTGTTGTGATGAATGTAAAAGAACTCAGCTCATGTTATGTTAAAAAAAAAGAAAAAAAAAAGAAAAAAAAAGAAAAAAAAGAAAGAATGTGCTTTAGGAAATAAAAATGAAACTTCTTTTATGAAAAATGAAATGAGTAATGGGTTAATGTAAAAACTCTTGCAAACGTCAGAGCCAGAAGAAAAAGAATTCAGTATCATTTTCCTCAGTACCTTAATCACTGGATCCTCAGTATTTCTATGTCTCTTGCATCTTCAGGCAAAATATATTTTCATTTTTACTGTATAAATACATACATCCTGGAGAGAAAATCTATTACTCGTATTTTTATAATTATCTAGCTTTCTTGAATATTCAGTCTGTGAGCATTCTGCAAGAGAGATTCTAGGAAGTCTATCTGTAGAGATGCTCAAAACCCAAGCACTCTGCTCTGCTGGACCTGTCTCTGAGCAGAGGAGTTGGACAAGATTACCACCAAGGGTGCACATGAGACTCTGCTTCTGATTTTAATAAACTCAAAGTCACAGTATCACAGAATCACAGAATTGTAGGTGTTGGAAGGGTCCTCTAGAGATCAGTGATTCCAACCCCCCTGCCAAAGCAGGTTGCCTACACTACTGTAAGTCCCCCTTACAGTGGACAGAAGTCCAGTGAATGTTTGCACATTTGGCAGAAGCAGCTGAAGCTAAAATATCTGTGTGGTTTGAGTTTATACAAACTTCTCTACCTGGAAAGCAATTTAAAAAAAAAAAAAAAAAAAAGAAAGAAAGAAAAAAAAAAGTGGTGGGGATGGACATACTGTTTCATAATAAATGCTAAGTATTTGGGGTCACAGGGTCTTTTACAGGATGAAAATCTGCTTTCCAAAAGTTTCTGAAGTAGCTCAAGACTGTCTGCTGTGTTGTGAGAAATCTATCTGCTTGCCTTTCAAAATGTAGAGCACCACTGTTGATGAGCAGAATGGGCTGATATTTCAGTTATCAGTCTTCTCTGGATCTGCATGAGTAAGTGAAGTAGGGTCAGGGCATAGATCAAATATGGGGACTATTAATTCCCACAACTCTTTATATAGCCTCTGGGCACAAGTTGTCTTTGCCAGGAAAAGCAAATATTGCCAGGATAATGCCTGAGCACAGCTCAAAATACAGCCTGGGTCAAGGGTTGCTCACAGGCACCAGGATAGATTAGGTTCCTTTTTGGGCAGGGGACAAATTTAGTCAAAGAACATGATTTGATCTGTGAAATGATCCATCAGGTCCAGAAATTGTCTTTCTTGCCAGTTTGGGGGCACTAGCATAGACATAAACTGCTTGTAACATATTCTGCTTTCCCTAGAAGTTGTGGCTGCATGATGCAAATAGGCTTATTATGATTTGCTTGATGTAATCTACATTTCCATTTATAGAATATTAATGAAAGATCATTCTTCATTCTTTTTTTCAGGTGTTGATGCAAATCTCAAGTTCACTGATTTATTCAATATCTTGTCAAGTACTAGGAAGAATATAGCAGCAATATATTTCTCAGGTTAAAAGTTTCTTTCATGTGATCTGCTCTAGCACATCTTGTTAATGTACAGAAAGAAGCATTTCATTGTAACAGAAAGAGGAAAAATATATCTCAAAGAGACATTTTTGAAGCGACTATCAGACAGAAAAACTGTACATTTACACAAAAAAACCACTGTTAACCTGGAAAAGGAAGTCCCACTGGGCTACTTAATTGTGTAAGAAATTCAGAAGGATTTTACTACAGTATCTCCAAGTACAAACTGAAGTGAAAGGAGTGAGAGTTGGCCATATATCTCTTATAAAAAAATGACTTTGGTCACAATAAAAATAAGTGCAAGAAATACTGAGGTATTTTTTTTACAAAGATGTCTCTCCATGTGAATCTGACCCATACACTTTGCTTACAGAAGTAATCTTAGTTCATCCTAGATTCTGAACAAAGAGAGGCAGGAAGACACATTAGATATCCACAGTCAAGGCATTAAGCAAAATGGAAGTATTGATTTTTAAAGATCCCTAGACCCAGGCAGCTTATAAAGCAGTTTCATTAAGATGTTTGTGAATATGGATTAAGGTTGGTTTAGACATCAAGTTTTCATATGGCAAATTAGTAATTCCAGTGTAAAAATTCATTAACTGGAAGATCAGGATTTATACTGGAGTTCTAGAATATTCTGTTACAGTATTGTTGTATGATAAACACTGCATGCTACAGGTTTAATTATAGACTTACAAATGTATGGATAAAGTTTTCCTTGGTTTTTATATATCAAGGAAATTGCAGGCAAGCATCACCTTTGGCTCACAACAAAATGTTGATTTTTTGGACGAAATGGTCATTCTTTGTAAGCCCAACTGAAACTCAGCTATAGTCAATAGAGATTTCCTTAGACTGCAATGAATTTAGATCACTCTCAGATGATTTTAGTTGAATCACACTGGGACAGCATTTACTAAGCAATGGCCTAAAGAACTTCTGATTTTTTCCTGAGGTATGTTATTCTGCCTGACTCAGATCTGTCATTCACATCAGTGGGAGTTCTGTACACAAAACTGACAACAAGCAAGAGCTCTCTCTACATTTCTTTTGATCATCAGTCACAATTTCAATCTTTTCCTCTGTCACAAATCCCAAGTCTCATCCTCAATTTGGTAACCATCTGGTTTTATACCCTGAACACTTTTGTCTTGTCCCACTGGTGTCCTGGTGTCTAGACACTACTCTGACTCGTGAAAAACCTGTACCATGTACATGACAAATATAAAACTACTCTGATTACAAAGTGCCCCATTCTTTGACATCACAAAAGTAAAGGCTTCAAGACAGATAGAAATCCCAGTGTGATTTTGATCTGTATGCAATGTCTCATCCACTCATGCCAGGTATTCAGGATCTTGGTGGCAAATCTGAATCCAGATTTCCTGTGATCCATGTCTGCTGGTTCTGTGAGATAACATTCCTGTTCTGCAGATTCCAGGAGCAGAGATACATGCAGCTTTGGATATACAAAGAGTAGTATGCCTGGAATACTACTGGCAAGATGGACAATTCCAGGAGGATGCATACTTCATTGCAAGCTGATAAAGCAAATAGAAGTGTGCACTGTCACAGGAGAACAGATTGTGAGGAGAGAATTTTTCTGTAGGCAAGTGACTGAGGATGGCTAAAGCAGTAAATCAGTCAGTAGAGCCAGAAGTAAATAAAGATTCACATTTTACATTTGTACAGTCTTCTGCAGCTTGTTCCTTATCTTTTATTTCAGACTTTCTTCACCCATCCCCCATTCAGAGTATTAAAATATCTTTATCAGATTTATTGATTTGAAGACCTACTCAAAGAACTGAGCTTGTTTTCACAGCACAGATTACCATTTTAGAGTTTAAGACTACTGAATAATTGAACACGTAGACATTCAATTAGGTAAGCATGAAAGCAAACTGAGTGTTATCTTCCAGCCTCACAGTGTTAGAATTATAAACTACAGATTCACAAAAATAAATATTTTTTCTTCCTTAAAATAATAGCTTTTTTTTTCTTTTTTTTTTTCTTAATTTCCTACTGCTTAGATGTTTGTCAACATTTGCATAAATTGCAGCTGCTGTGTGATCAGCATTTTAAGAGCTCTTTATTTTACTTACTGAAAAAGAAAAATTCACATTAGTATGTCAAGATAACACAAACTTAGAGAGCATGACAGGTTTTACCACAATGGGCTTAAATTTGCAATTACTATTTTTTTCAATAGCACTTTTAATTATATCATGATATTATTCTGTTCCTGTCTCCTTTAAATTTTTAATCTGGAGAAAACATGAAGGTAAAAAATCAGCATATTTTTAAACAAAAATGTGCATATAGGTAGGTATATACTGATGTTTGTATATTAGTGCATGCACTTATACAGATATATAAAATGTTACCTTTTAATAAAGAGAAAAGTTTTTGTTCTGAAATCATACTGTATGAGTTATTCAGTTTTATTCTCTTCTTAAGTACTGACATAATTCAAAAATCTGATAACATATTATTGGATGTAAGCTTAAACCTCTTGTATTTTGTGTTATATTATGAAAGCACAAATATTCAGTATTTGCTTTCTCAATATAGTAATGATTCCCAGTTTAACTTTTGTTCTCAGAAATAATAAACTCCAGGGGTTTTAAAACAAGGATATCACAGAATGTCAAGAGCATTTGAGATTCTAATCCATGTAGGTCATCATATTTGAATAAGTTTCCTAGTGAAATTTTTGTCCACGCCAGGAGACAACTGAACATGAGGGGAGACAATTTGGAAGGTCAGTGAATATAGTGGTATAGAGACTACATGAGTTTAGTAGACCGTATTGAATGAGACTAGCTGGAAACCTGGCACAATCACTCAGAATATCTAGACTGCAGTAATTCCTGACTATTTCCAGGCCCTTGGTGGCCAATACCTATGAGATTGTAAATGTTCTGCTGGGAGACTGGGCCTTAAACTGCCCTTGGAGAAATGGCATATTTTGTCTCCCATGAGCTGCAAGGCATTCTGCAGTCTGGTGCATTCTTCAAAAGCTGCATATCCTTGGGGCATCACCAAAGCAGTTAGAACTTTATGTGCACAGAAATCCTTCCATTTTTTTCCTAACATAACAGATGACACCATCAGGGTTTTTGCAGACATCCAGGGCAAAGCCTCTCTCTCCTAAGGATAACTCCAGTCTTCAGCCTTTGTATGTGGTTCTTCACTCAGTTGCTCTGTGCAAATTGATTCTGTTCAAGAGAACACTACAAAGAGTATTTTGCTTTTCTAAACAGTCTCTTTCTGGCTTGACCAGATCCCAGAATCAAAAATGGTTATGGTCATGCCATCTCATCTAAAAAATTGTCACAGTAAATCTGAAAGTCAAATAGTACAACAAGACTGACAAGGTTCCTGGAAACAAATTGATTTCATGACCCTTGGGGAGAAGCAGATTGAGACATGACAGCAGGATACAAGGGACCTCATGAGAAAAGCCATTGGAGTCTGTAGGAGGTACCTGCCACTCTGACTTATCTCACAGCTCATCATCATGTGTGACTGCCACGGATAATGATAATGAAAGCAAACTCATTTATGGAAGGGTTATCTTGATCACAACTGGGACAGAATGTAAAACTTCACGTGAGTGACAGCATTTTGAAGTGCAAGGAAAAGTTGCATATTTATTTCTTCAAAGGCTTGGAATGTCCCATCAGGCAAATCAGGAAAAAAAGAGAAAAACATATATCCTTAAAACTAACATGCAGCTTAGCAATGTAACTTCTTTAAATCTGACTTTGTCTGAGTAAAAGAAAACTTTAATTTGTTATGTAATTGGAAGTATATACCATTTTTCACCATAATTAAATTCCTTCCCAAGCTTCATCAAAAATACTGCATCAAATCTAGGCTGAGAGAAAGCGGGCAGCTCATTTGGAGTCATGGAGGAAATAAAGTGCCTGTCTCTTGCCCATGACATTCCATGGTATTTCAAAGCAGGATCACCACTGTTGTTTGATTACCTCCATGTAGTTTCATCACAAGCCTAATTCTGAGATGCTCTACTCTCAGCAAACCTTATAATGCTTTCTCCCTGCCTTGCCAGGCACAGAATGTCATGTTTATGTCCCTTGCAAGGCAAATCATTTTTTCTTCCTATTTTTTCCCAGCTCACTACCAAAATGTAATGAAAATATCTAGATTCATTTACACCTACTTTTGTCACCCGCTGCTTTTGTCCCCACTCTGCCCATACTGTAACACATTGCTCAGAAGTAATTGCAGGCACAAGCTCTGTGAGTAAAACAATGAAGGTGAGGTGAGATGAGGGGATCAACAAGACCATTCTCCAAAGGTGCTGCAAACCTTAAGCACGTATCTATGTTAAACGTTACCTCAGTTTTCTGTCTATAATAGCTAAGAACATTTTATGCCCTCTTAATCTGGTGCAGAAGTTTGAACTAGATCCTCAGAGGCTTTCCCAGGTCCATCATATACATATTTCTTTCTTCTGGAATGTCACATTTTATTTTCTCTTGGTAGTTAACATAAAAATAAAATACTACTAAACATAAACTTAGTTGCAAGAGAACACTATGTTTGAACAACAACAACAACAACAAAAAGACAATGAAAGAAGAACACAGTACAGCAGCTAGGATTTCCAGATATGCCTGTGCTAAATCCTGTGAGAGGTGGAGGAGCTTGAAAGCAAATCTAGGTGGAACTAGGGTGCTCCAATCAAAACAGACATCTAAAATACAACCAGCACAGACTCATCTCAAATAAAGACTCTGTGCAATATAACTGTTTCTCTAGGCAAAACAGTTCTGTTTCTGTGCAAAATTCAGTCGGTCTGAGCAGTGAGGTATGTAAAATCATCTTTGAACCCTACCATAATCCCAAACAATCCCAGAATCCCAGACTGCCGGATTATAGACAGTGAGCAAACAGCAGTGAAGATAGCACAAAACCTGCTCCAACTCAGAACACAGCACAAAAGGCCTGGAGTTTGCTTTGGGCTCATCCTCTCAGAAATACTTCTGTGTATTTAGAATCATAGAATTGCTTAGGTTGGAAAAGACATCAGAGATCATTGAGTCCAACCACATACTATCCTAACTAACAACCCTCCGCTAAGTCATGTCCCTGAGCACCACAACCTAACAGTTTTTAAACACACCCAGGGATGGTGACAACCTCCTCGCCGGGGAGCCTGTAAAGAAGATATCCAACCTAAACATACCATGGTGCAACTTGAGGCCATTTCCCCTCATCCTGTCACCTCTCACCAGTGAGAAGAGACCAACCCCACTCTCACTGTCAGCACCTCACAGGTATTGGAAGAGAGCAGTAAGGTCTCCCCTCAGTCTCCTCTTCTCCATACTAAACAGCCCCAGTTCCTTCAGTTGCTCCTCATAGGGCATATTATCCAAACCCTTCACAAGCCTTGTCACCCTTCTTTGGATCTGCTTTAATTATTTAATAAAATATTTTCTCTCATGTGCTTCCTATTGTAATTCTAATAATAGCATGTGGGTTGCTATCTTCTTTCAAAGTTGTTTTCAAAAGGCCGCCAAATTAATTTCTATTTGCTTCCCTATCATTAGCTATCCACAGGGCATTTCCCTGAAAAGAAAATAAAAAAGCAAGAGTCCTGTGGCAGAGGGAATCATTCTTCTCAAATATGTAGCTACAAACTGCTTATCAAATAGGATATCATTTCTCAAACAAAATTTAGGATTTTCTAAGAAAGTTCAAGTAGAATGTTCATGTTATGCATACAATTTAGTACTATTGAGCTGTTTCTCAGGAAAACCCCTAAGACCAGAAAGAACTCTGTAGAAATAAGCTTTAAGGTAATGGAAATAATGCCCAGTGAAAGCCATGTTGATTACTATGTCAGTAGAAAATCTGAAAGAATCATCAAATTCAAATGGTTTTCATTCAGATATGAATGATGAGTTTTCAGAGAACTTTGTTCCAGTTTAAGAACATTTAGGCCACTCTTCTATCCACATGCACTTTCATACTTAGTAATCTCTAGACTTAAAGATATAAGAGGGTGTTCTGGGCATTTTTTGGTGTGTTTTCTTTCTTATTTTTATTTTTTTTTATTATTTTTTCTGGGTGTTGGTGTGGGTTTTTTCTGGTTTTTGTTGTTGTTTGTTGTTGTTGTTGTTGTTGTTTGTTGGTTTGGTTTGGTTTGGTTTTTTGGGGGGGAAAGGGGTGGGTCCTGAACTGAAAATAGAACTTGTATTCTTGAAGAATTACAACTCATGGAATGCCCATGCTGAAGCAGTTAACAAAGGACAGCATCCCATTGGAGGGACCCCATGCTGGAATAGGAGGAAAGAGTGGAAGGAGCAGCAGAAATGAAGTGTTATTAATTGATTACAACCTCCACTCGCCATTCACCTTAGCTGATCTGTGGGGAGTAGTTAGGGGTGTGAGGAATGAAGGAGTAAGTTTGAGCCTGGAAAAAAGGTGTTTGGGGGAAATAACTTTTTGCTTTTTCTTTTTCCACTCTCTTACTCTATCTCAAATCTGAGATAAACTGAATCAATTTTCCCTAAGCAGAGTTTGTTTTACTTTTGATGGCAATGGCAAAGTGATTTTCTTGTCTCTACAGGAGTCATCCAGTACCAGTATGGGCTGCTAGTGCAGTGGAGGCCAGCAACAGGAGCAAGCATGGTGTGCGACTCATAGTCTTGTGTATCCATGCTGCTGGCCCTCATACACCTGTTGCTTAGATCTTATAAATGCACCCCATCTTCATGTAATCTTCACCCTTGCACAAAATGATGATGGTGTTGGCCAAAACACACTGCAAATAGGCTTGTGCTTGGGCCCATACAAAGAGGCAAATTAAACTCAGTTTACCTCAAACATGATGCCTTGCTCCAGATTTTCTGGGTATAGGTTTGAATGTGATCTACTCAGACAACACCAGAGCAGACTTAGTTCCAAGTATGGAACAGTATTGAAATGAAAGCACTTTAGATTTCCCACCTATGCACTTCTTTGATAGAAGAATTCTTTCATGTCTTAAGTCACTTATTTTTAAGACTTAAGTCAGCTTCCTCTTCAGGAATATTACTACCTCCACAACCTTCAGCTGAATAATTTATGCAGTATAGCCAAAGGAAGATTTCTTTAATCAAATGTAATAAAAGCTAATGTATAAAAATACAAAGTATGCATATTACATCCAAAGAAGTTGCTACAAATCTCAAAATTCTTGAGAGGTTGTACCCTTAATAGTACCCTAGTGTTGTTAAGTGAAATCTTCAAATACCCAGCATATGGATCTTCTACTTAGGAGAGATGAAATACCAGAATGTGTTAGAGAACTGAGTAACTCCAAGTTATAGTACTGACAGTGCTCAAGTGGTTATTAATCCTTAGTCTATCCTCCAGAACATGATTCAGTAGTGTTAGCTTCTAGCCATTGGTTTCTAGCATTTTTACTCTCTTTTCTCTGTCTCTTCTATTCAGTCCCTCCCAGCATCTCAATTCTTGACCCTCAGTTCTTGACATTTTTACTCTTGATCTTCTCTAATAGATCTCCATTTCTACCAGATCCTATTCCTATCCTTGACTCTCCATTCTCACTCAATTAGTATCTCCTAATGAGGTATTCTGTATATGTCAGCTTCTTCTTGACCTTTCTCATGGGTCAGTTGCCCTGTTATCCATTCTGTCAGCAAGAGGGACTGGGAAAAGTATTTTCACTCAGACCACAAAAAGGAATATGCTTCACAGGTTAGCTTTGAAGTACCTGGCTGTCTATATACATCTATATAGATCTATATATATCTCTATATATAGCTATAATGAGTATATTAGAAGTCTGTAACTACATCTCTGTATGGTGTTACAGATGAACGATGGTCTTGTTACTCAGAAACGCACAATGAGACACATGGAAAATGACACTTAACTGACTCAGAAAGACTTTGAATATGACCAAGAAGCACTAAGATCCAGATCATTGCATAATTTGCAGTGGCTTGATTCTTTCTTTGATCTCCTTGAATTTTAGGGGTTTTATTCTCATATCTTAACTAGTTAGATAATTGGTCTAGAGATACAATCCTTGCACTTAATTTATTTTACAGTTGTATATTTTCTGCTATAAAGATAATTTACACATAAGAACAGTGAGTCTCCTTATTTTTTCAGTATCTAAACTACATAAAACTTTTGGTACCATGTGTTTCCCACAGTCAATATGTATGTATATATATATATGTACATATATATATATATATATATACACATAATCAATAAATTAACTAAAATGCAACTTGCTTTAATAAAATCTTATAACACCTAAGGAATATCATCCCCCACCCCCCACTCCCCCATTATGCTCAAAATATTTGGCTGTAAAATATCATTAACCATAATGGGAAGCTGAGTAAGGACTGCAAATCAAGCTTGTAATAAATCAAAAGTATTTCATAATAATGGTGAAAAACAATTGCTATTTTCAGTGATCTCTGTCCTGCAAAATCAGATTTTTTTGGAAAACTTTATGTTTTTCACGTAAGGATGGATGAAATTTAAATTAAATCAGTTGTAAAGCTACATGTGGTCTATAGCACAGGTCCTGTTGACCAATTCTTGGGTGAGGGCATCTGAACAAATGTGACCTTTCCTGTACTCCACAAAAGAGCAGTAAGGACTTCTGATTTTGATCCTGAATGAAGTTTTGTTGTTGTTTACTCAGTCTCTTTAAGGCATTTACTCATGGTTCAGAAAAAATGATTCCAGTAACTGCCTAATTCAAGATCAGTGTTCCAAAATCGGCATCCCCAAACACTCCAGGAGAATAACAGTCACTTGAATCTGAATCACCTTTTCTGTAGCTCAGTATTTACTAACAGAAATTGAAATGCTTTCAATAAAAGATACAAATAAATTCTCTTTGATACCTTGCAATGTGGAAAGCTGCACTTCAAACACCTGGAATGAGTTAGACACAGTGGGGCTCTTGAATTCTAACTGTGTATGCCCCTAGTGTATGTCAAAACCACTTGGCTGTTGTGTAGCTAACTGCATGGATGGTTTCACAATCTCAGCTTTTCATCTCAGCCTGAATATAGGAGCACCATGACTGGGTATTCAAATAGCTATTGCAATCTTCTACCTGCAGTCATAAATGTCAATAAGTCATAACCAGACATCATGTGCAGCTGAATGTTCTTACTGCATTTGTGACTAAGAAGCTCACATATATAGAGATCACATTTTAGGGAAACATGCTTTGTATAAAGTATAAAGAAGTTCAATTGTACTTCTTAAAATCTCTTAGTGGTAGAAGTATAAGAAGTTGACCATCTGTCTTTCAAGCATCACTGAAATCAGCAAAAAGGATCTAAAAAATTCATGAACAAGTGAGGGAAATTCCAATTAAGATTCCTGAGAGCAAAATTAGACAAGAACATGTGTAAAACAAGGGAATAAACTAGCAATGCAAGAATACACATAGAAAACTAAACCATAGAATATGATGTTACAGGGAAGAATGAAGAATGGTTTGTTATTACTAAAAGGTAAAATATCTGTCATATAATCCACTGAAAGTTTGTTTGTTTGTTTGTTTGTTTGTTTAAAAGAAGAGAGAAAAAGGAGACAGATCACTAAAACTGTTTCATAAAAAAAACTAAAAGGCAGACTTATCTGTAAGACTTCAGACACCTGATACTAATTATTTTAGCTTTGGGTTCTTAAGCAAACACAGACGCAGCAAAACTAATCACTAGAGAAAAAGAAATACTCAAGCAGAATGTAGAAAAAATTCCTTATCCATTAAAGTTCCTCAGTATCACCCACCCTGAGAGATAATTGTTTTGAACTGAACAATTAATGAAGTTTTTTCATACCAAGGGAAATTACTCTATAATGAGACATAATATGTTAGGATTAAGGTGAAAATTATTAAAAAATAAATAAAGCTTTATCCAAGGAGACAAGGTAGTATACTCAATAGCTATTGCTGCTGTGTTTTGAAGGTTATTATCACCACAAGTTGTCAGAACACAGACAAAGGAAATGGACCAATTAGGCTGGGAAAACTCACAAGAAATAAAAGCTTAAAAACAAAACAAACAAGCAAGAAAAAGAAATGCTTTGAAAATCAAAATCTACTTTGAATTTCTTATGATGTGATATACTGAGTTTACCTACCAGCCTACTGGGTGAAAGAGGATCTTTGTCCTTGTGTGTCAGTCATTTGAGCTGTGTCATGTTTCAACAATATTTTTGTTCTTCATACAATTTTAGTCAAGACAAGTGAGGACTTTCTATCATGACTTCTCACTAGGGAAGCTAGGAATATTAACAGTGTGTAGAAAAACAGTTGTGTTCCATCTCCATTTCCTGTGCACCATACAGTATCACATCACTCTAAGCAGAGAGGAAAGCTTTACTTCATCTTCTTTGATGCTCCAAAACAATTCCCCACAGATGCTTAGTACTACAGAAATCTCAACACATGCATTCAGTCTTTGTGAAGG
This sequence comes from Coturnix japonica, assembly GCF_054131305.1. Taxonomy (NCBI): domain Eukaryota; kingdom Metazoa; phylum Chordata; class Aves; order Galliformes; family Phasianidae; genus Coturnix; species Coturnix japonica. The sequence continues at coordinate 28,386,216 of NC_140663.1, forward strand.
GTAAAGAAAAGTTAGAATGAAAGAGCAAAGTTTAAAGATTATCAGTAAAATTGTAAGGTTGACTAAGACCAAACCAAACACAAATGAATGGCATTTCAGCACAAATTGGAATAGTAGAATCTTATAATAATGCACTCAGGGAAATAAAACAAGACAAACAGTCAATGAAATGGATTTGAAACTGTAGAGGTCTGAAAACATTGTGGATGAAATCCCCTCTGCACAGAGCAACACTGAAAGTCCTGTGCACTGACTGACTTGGCAAGCAGAGCACAAGTAGGGTTTACCTGATTCTGCAGAGGAGTGAAATTCATTCAGAATGATTTGGGCCCTGGGACTATGGCCAAGATCACCAGAGCATATCTTGATAGAGTACTTATATTATTTCACTGCTACCTACGACATGAAGAATGTATAGTCTATTCATTATGGCTTTAAAAAAATATGTCGTTTTAACGGCTTAGAAAAGTCCCTCAGGTAATTTCAGAGTGAGATCAAACAGCAGTCATGGACAGTGAACGTCAGTTTGATTGCTATTGATACATATATAAAAATGAAGGAGTGCTATTTTACTTATCTTAAAGGAATAACATCAGTAATTAGCATAAAATAATATTTAAATCTAGACAAAGGTAATTCTTTGCACTTTTATGAGCCCTAACCACCTTCATAAGTCAGTTGGGAAAGGGACAGAAACCTTAAATGTTGAAGGCACTCTTTGAAATGCAGCTGCCATTAGGATGCACTCTGATCATAGCGCTGATGTTCCAGTAGCTTTGGGCAAGAGCTGGGGCAAGAGAGAAGTGAAATTAACTGAAGAGAAATCAGAGGGGAAATTATCATAGTTAAACAATAGCCAAAATCTCTAATTAAAACATATCCACAGACACTAGAGCTCATACTTACGCTTCATTAAAGAGGGACTTGGGATACTTGGTAAGCATGTTTTTAGTCTCTTAGCCCTGCATTTAATATGGATACAAGAGTCTGCAAATGAGAATTTAGATATATGTAAATAGATTGTGGAATATGTACATAATCATTTAACTACTGCTCAGGAGATTAATGGTAAAAATAGATTAAAAGTGGACAAAGCCGTATTTGGGGAGCCTTGCAACTAAATAGTGTTGTAGCCCTAATTTTATAGCTAATTTTTTTGTGAGAGTTTTAGAACATTTTTATGATCAGGGGAAGCTGAATGTAAGTTTCAAAGCACTGGGCTTACTTGAGAGTGGAAGAAACACAAATGGAAATGTGATGAGTATTTCTTGAAAGGAAAATTATCTGTCATAACTGCTTTACTTCACTGGGGTTGTTCAGTAAAATAAAAGTCATCCATATTTTGCTTAGATATTTACTATGAAGTCTCTCACATCTTGCTCTTGGAACTTTAACCACTGACGCAAAGAAGGAAGAAAGTCTAGTGTTATGAAATACTGCCCCAGTGAACAATGAAAATTATAAGGCAAAAATATGGAGTTAATGCACTAATCTCAAGAAGGGCATAATATTTTTATCTGCTTCATTTCAGCTCATACCAAAATGCAAAAACTTACATAGGTCAAACAAATACTTTTTCAAGTTGTGACGAGAGCAAAAGGGAATTACTATTTTTCTCCACAGATTAATAGACTTTGTATTGAATGTTCCACAAAGGTGAAAAATTAGGAAGGAGTGATTCATATAGTAGCTCTGCTCAGCTGAAGTTCATCTTACTGAAAATGTTGGAAGCTCTTTGAAACATGAAACACTGAATATTAACCTTGCAGATATAGGAGGCAAGTGTTCTCAGAGTGAAAAATGTAGTAACATTCAGTGTTTAAGTTGTTAAATTGGCCAATGATTTTCTGCTGATTTTCCAAGCTTGTTTTTTCACCTGAGTATCAAATGCCTATTTGGATAATGTTTTCCAAGAATAATTATCTTAATAGAAGTCTGGAATATCTTAAGTGATACGTTCAATGTCAAACTACAGAAAGCAGTAGCCAGAATATATTCCAATCTGTGTTGGTCCCTGAATTGTAATTATAATTTGCACTTCAATTGCATCTAGAGGTCATTTCTGTTTGCAGAAATACTAAACTTTCTATGGAATAATTCTGAATTAATAATCTTGAAATCTAAAAAGAACAGGAATGAGGAATTTGTATAGGCTTCATATAGAAAATAGGAGACTAAAATTAAATATCTTTAGTTACAAAAGACATGTCAGAACTGGGTTCTGGACTTAGGGTTGTAATTAATGGTTCTGTGTCAGGGTCACAAGTGGTGTCCCTCAGGGGTTGGTCTTGGGGAGCTCTTCAACATCTTCATCAGTGACACAGATGATGGCATAGAGTGCACACCCAGCAAGTTTGTGGATGGCACCAAGCTGAGTGATGCAGTTGATACCCTGGAAGGAAGAGAAGCCATTCAGAGAGATCTGGACAGGCTGGAGAAGTGGGCCCATGAAAACCTAATGAAGTTCACTATGGCCAAGTGCAGGGCTCTGCAGCTCTCGTGAGGCCCTAACTGGAGTACTGTATTCAGACCTGGGACCATCAGCAAAGGAAGGATGTGCAGTGGGTCCAGAGGAGGGCCACTAAGATGATCAGAGGGCTGGAGCACTTCTCCTGTGAGGAAAGGTGAAGGGAACTGGGCTTGTTTAGGTCACAGAAGGCTCCAGGGAGACCTCACTGTGGCCTTCCAGTACTAAAAGGGAGCATATAAACGAGAGGGGGAATAGCTATTTACGAGGGTGGATAGTGGTAGGACAAGGGGAAATGGTCTTAAAGTGAGAGAGGGGAGGTTTAGGTTAGATATTAGGAACCTGGAACAGGTTGCCCAAGGAGGTTGTGGATGCCCCATCCCTGGAGGCATTCAATACCAGGCTGTATGTGTCTCTGGGCAGCCTGGTCTGGTGGTTGGTGGCCCTGCACATAGCAGGGGATTTGAAACTGGATGATCATTGTGCTCCTTTTCAACCAAGGCCATTCTATGATTCTGTGATTCTATGAATCACATTATCATCACTACCATTACACAGACCACCACATGTTTAACGTTTTAAAGCACTTAAAGCAAAATCTCACACTCTGCACATTAAATGCTATTAGAGATTGTATTTTCATCTTACTGCTGGAAAAAGAAAACAAACAAACAAACAAACAGAAAACCAATTATGAAAAATGCATACTGTAGTAGAAACACACGAAACATAAGCCAGGTGGTTTGTATCCTTTACTTATTGTTTTGTTTTCCCTTGGAAAGCAGATAAAATTATTTCTCGGAAGTTTTGGAAGTTACATAAATGCATTTAAGTAGAGTGTATATACAGTTTCGGTTTTGGAGAAGCAGAGTTTAAGATCTAAATATCAGTAACATCAAACAGAGAAAAATTAAGCAACAGCAACAGGTATAGATCTAAGGCAGAGAACTACATCAGGCATCAGAACCCAAGATCAAATACACACGATTTTCTTCTTACCCTTTGGGGTCATTTCTCTGATAAATAATTCACAGACTGCAGTGCAAAGTAGTTTGCATACTGACAAGATTAAAAGAATGCTTTGTCTGGGTTAAATTTACAATCTGAAACCTTCCTTTAAAATGTCAAACAGGTAATTAATTTAAGATGGTTTGCCAAGAAGAATCTCTGACCCTGTCAGAATAATTTCATTTCTTGAGGGTGAAGGGGATATTACATTTATCTTTGTGGATTCTCACGTTTGTTTTCTTCCTCCTCCTCACTTCTTGCCATTTATTGTCTGTTTCATAATGTCATGTCAAAGTAAAAAATTAGCACCACAATCTTTTCCTTGTTAATTTGTGACAATACAGCAAACATTGGCTTCAAATTGCCAATGAATAGGGAATAGAGTACAAGTCAGACCTCTTGACTCAAGCAGAAGATGAGCATTTTCCACAGAGAGAGCTCTCCCCTGCCTGAGCATTCAGACAAGCATTTTGAGTAGCAGTGGGAAATGCATAAATTCAACAGCATGAAGATTTGCTTTTGGCATAGCAAAACATCCTGTCCCACATATGCACAGTAGTGTGCTTTCTTATGAATGAATGCTTAAAAGCATGACAATCAGCAGGGTTTTTACATCTGCTCCTCAAACCAGGTTCACTGGTGTAAAATTTTATTAGAAACTGTGTCACCTCTGCTAATCCCTCCAGGCAGTGTGGAAGAGATTAAACAATGCAGTGAGACTACTTGGAGCCTAAATCCTAGATTTGTGTGGTTAAGCAAAAGAAAGGGGAATAGGAAACAGAAATATGCCACGAAATAGGAATACAATTAACATTCCTGAATATATAGAGAACTTTCTCTTAGATGCAGTTTGTGACGTCCTGTACTAATTAGTTTTTTTATTTGTTTGTTTTGTTTTGCTTTGTTTTGTTTTGTTTTAACGATGTTCAAATTACCTCTAATTTAGAGACAGTGAGATCTCTTGCATTTTCTACATGAAAAAGAAATTGCATCAAGCTTGGCTTCCTCTTGAATACAAAAAATATAAAAAAGTCAGAAAGTCAAAAATATCTATATTGCAAAACTAGATCCAAGAGATATGCTAAAGTGCTTGAAATCTTTTGGATTGCTTAGCTACCCTCCATATTGACTGTTTGAATTTTACCATAATTTGTCAGTCATGTGGCTACCTGATAAATATTCATTTTTCTCTTCTAGATATTTATTGCACACAAACAAATCAAGAATCATCGTATTGATACATTCCATCCCTTTGGGAAACAGCTCAAAAAAGTGAAAATAAGAGAGAAATCTTCTGCATTCTTTACAGAAACTTTGAAATGGACAATAAGAGCCCATACTGGAAGGATATGATTTTCAGTGGCCCCTGAAAAGGTGGACTGACAACTCTTGAATGCTGCTGTTCCCTCAGTGTTTCAAATGATGCCTCTCATACCTCCTAACAAGATTATTTTATCTCAGTGAGTGTACTCAACCTCTTAATAAGGAGAGATCACATCAAGCGAATGAAGACAAAACCCTATTTATTTTTTCAGACATCACAGCCTCAGTTCTCCAATTGCACAGCAACAAGAATTTGTATTTTGTTAGTTTTTTTGTTTGTTTGTTTGTTTGTTTTTGTTTTTCAATAGAAAAACAAGGTGTTCTAGGATGTTACAGCTTTCATTGGCCAACATCTCTGTGTATCTTCTCCCAGAAGTCTCTTTTGAGTTCTTAGGTTACTCAAAGGAAATCAACCAAATTTCCATCAGAGTAGAATGAAATGTAGTTGAAAGTGCAGTTGTTTCTTTCCTATTTTCCATCTGGGAAAAGAAAGGATGGAGCTGGATGCAAAGCCAAAACATGATACGCTGATGAGAAGTTCTGTTTGATTTCAGATGAGTGAAGACAAAGTATCTGTGGCACCTTTTTTGTAGACTTATCTGAATGTCACTCATTACTATAAGCTGTACCCTTAAAATGTCTATAAAGATGTGAAAAGTGTATCATAGTGCTTACTCTTTAGCAACGAGAATACTTATTACTGAGCTGAAATGAACAGATCCCTGCTACTCGATGAAAAGTGACCTCTTTATGTCTAGTACTGTCGTACAAATCTTAATGCTGGGAAAAAAAAACCAGCTCTCTCAGTCTCTCTTCTTCACTATACCACATTTTGGAATGAAACAATCCCACACATTTTTCACAACATTTTCAAAATATACAAGTCCAGAGAAGGGCAACGAGGCTTGTGAAGGGCTTGGAAAATCAACTATATGAGGAGAGGCTGAGGAAGCTGGGGCTATTTAGTCTGGGGAAAAGGAGGCTAAGGGGAGAACTTATCACTCGTCCAGTGTCTGAAGGGTGCTTACAGTGAGAGCGGGGCAAGTCTCTTCTCACTGGTGACAGGTGACAGGACAAGGGAAAATGGTCTCAAGTTGCTCCAAGGTAAGTTTAGGTTGGACTTTAGGAAACAAGTCTGTACAGAAAGGGTAGTTAAGCATTGGAATAGGCTCCCCAAGGAAGTGGTTGAGTCACTGTACCTGGATGTGTTTAAGAGCTGTTTGGATGTAGTGCTCGGAGATTTGATTTAGCAGAAGGTTGTCAGAATTAGGACACTATGGTTAGGCTGCGGTTGGACTTGATCTTTGAGGTCTTTTCCAACCTGGGTAATTCTATGATTCTAAGTCTCTCTCTAAGTTGTAATTTTTCTTTATACTCTGTACTAAGGAAAGTGAATGGATAACCCCAAATCATACCCATATCTGAATTACCTGTGACCATCCATTCCATGGTAATTATTTTAAAATCAGGCGTTGATTCAGTGAGATTTAAAAAAAAAAAAAAAAAAAAAAAAGAAAAGAAAGAAAAAAAGCTGATCAAATTTCACCCCATGAAACATAGTTCCAGCATGAGTAGAAAACCTTGTGTATTCAAAGATACACTTTTTTAATAGCTAGATTTTTGGGAATGCCTCTCTCCAAGGATCATAAGAAGGAACCTGTTTTTGTATCACAAAAGTTATCATTTTCCTCTCCATTAATGAGAATTCTGAAATTCTATGAGGAATTCCTTTTTCAGTGGCAGTCATGAAGTGCTTGACTTTTTTAGAGCCTGTAAGATTATGTCTATGTTCCACTACAATAACTGTACTGCATGATAACATACATTGCTTTGAAGATAACCAAAGATGCTTAAATCTTTATGGTAATAACACAGACACATTACATTCAGAAATTACAGGTTGTAAAATTTGATCTACAACAGGAATAGCTTAAAACAATATGATTTATAGTGAGTATTTACAGAAATAATGAACAAGTGATAGATCAAGGAAAAAAAATCTTTTAGCTGTGTGAATAGTAATATTGACAGTTTATACTCATTCATGAGAAAGTGATGATAGCTCGTCTAGAAGATAAATGTACTTAATTAAACAAGAAACTGCATATATAGGTTTATTAGTTTTGTGAGTTGCACAGGCATACATAGTCTACTTCACAGTGCTTGTTTACAGAACATTTATCACTCTTATGCCAGATAACTTATTAGTTATGTCAAAACACCTAGAAAAAAAAAAAAAAAGAAAAAAAAAAACAGTTTTTCCCATGAGTGAAAAGGTAGATACCCTAAGAATTTAAATGTTTTAAGGTATTCCGACAGAAAATTATGAAAAGAAATTCTGTGATGTAAATAGCTCCTGGGGGATAGAAAGCTGAGAAATTATATTCTATCTATTGGTACAGCAAATGTACCAATGCTACTAGAAAGACAATCTCAAATTACTGCACTTTTTTTTTTTTTTCCTGATTTCTAGTCTACTCTTAAAAAACACTTCCCAGTAACTTCATTATGATCCAGTTTTATTATCACACAATTTTATCTGCATTGCATACTTTCAGTAGTGATATCCCATAATGGTTCTTTTCAATGACAACTTAGTAGTGATATCCCATAATGGTTCTTTTCAATGACAACTTATATATCCACAAATCTATGACAGTTAATTCACTGCAAGCTTGTTAGTAATGCAAGAGTGAGTTCAACATGTTTCTTTCCAGAGTTTTGATCTAAATAAATACTGTGCTTAAAAACTGTGTTGTCAAAGGGAAAGTTAAATGCATCAGGAAGATGCTCCATTCTTCTTTCTTCCCACTGATGCATGTAATGTTAAGGGAAAAGAAGAAGTAAAGAGGCAAATCCATGCTTTGGCTTTCACAGTCATGGCATAGATCTCATTTCCATTCCTTGGGTATCTAAAGTCTGATGAGGAATCTTGTAAAACTAGTCATCTGATGAAGGCTTGACACTTCAAATTAAATAGTAAAATTACCAAGTATTTTGATATTAATGCAGGTGAGAAGTCTCTCAAGATGAGCAACAGTACAGCTATAATACATCAGGATAACAGATTGGCCAAATCACAGTATAATGAGTTGTAGCAGCTAATATTCACCGATATTTAAAGAGAAGCTTTATACAGATACTATAAGGACTATATAATACCTTTGAATCCTCACCTTCTCTGGAGCTTTTAGTAATTTATGCTTTCCTTACAGGTTTTCTACCAGTGAAACTGTGAACAAATATTATTTTATATATCAAGTTTATTGAGACTGACAAAAAAATGAACCAAACTAAATTCTATAGAGTTTATGTATTTTTTAATTGTTGATAACTGATCTATTCTTAGAAAATTATCATTCTTAACTTACCTTACAGACAAGAATAAATTATCACCACTAACATTAGTTTATGTCTTAATACAATTTTTAAATGATGTTTTCAGAATACCAGAGAAGCAAAGATCTTCAACAAGAATGCATGGAATATTAAGTACAGTGACTTTATTTTAGCATGTCTGATGTTATTTCAAAGTATTAAATGATATTTTTTCTGAAAACAAAAAAGTCACCAATAAATTAAAAAAATAGGCAATCTAGACAAGCAAATTTTGAGATTGATTTTCAAAATATATTAGCACATTCATGCTGAAAAAATATCATTCATTTAAACATAAAAAATGATAAGTTCTCCTGTGTACAGGTATCATACTAAATCCAGATGTGAAAAATTGTTTTGGTCCAAAAGTTAAAGACAGTTAAAGAACAGATTGCATTGATCAACAAATTTATATATTTTTTTTCTCCTTAAATTCCTCTTTACTATTTCTCTCACACTTTCTACAGTCTTCACTTAATATTTGTTACTTCTGTAATATCTGAGATATCTAAATAATGTGCAGCATCCAAGTTCGTTAAATGAGAGCTTTTTGAATTAAGTATTCTGTTTAGATTTGCACTATGACACACAGTCCAAAGAAAAGAATAAAAATAATCTGATTATTCAGAAAATAAAAACAGAAGTTTTCAAAACTAGAAGTTAAAAAGAACATTCTTCCAACTTCTGCAAACTCTCCTGGCTAATTTTCATCTTACCAAAGAAAGAGGAAACAGAAAACAAAAACAAATTCACACATAGAGACAGAGAAATATCAAATTCATTTTTATTAGAAGTATCATGAGATTTATTCTCATCATCCTGCTGTCAAGAAACAGATAGATGTAAGTGGAAGGGTTACATTATAAAGAGAGTTTTCTGTATAGTTTTGGCATATTCCTTTGCTTGGAGGACTTTGTTTTTGGGTAAGAAGGGATTCCTGAATGGAGCATCCCATCACAAGTTACTTTAGAGATGCATAGACCAGATCCATCTTTGTTAATCTCTTATTCAGGTAAACCCATACGGTTATAACTGGTTTCAGTGTGTCATTCCTTCTAAGCTGAGTAAAGAAAAGTATGTCTCAAAGGCATTACAAACCTTGTTTCAAAGGCTTTGGATCCTGTTTCAAGGAATTCCTTCGCAAACCTGAGAAAAAATCTTACTGCTTTCCACTGAAATTGCCAGTTTATTAAGGTAATGGAGATTTCTGCTTATTTATTTATTTATTTATTTATTGGGGTAAGATTACGTACCAGAAGTTCAACTGTTTATGTCCTTTGTCCTTCTCTGTGAGGGTTTACTGGTTTTCAGTGTGATGTGTATCAGAGTGCAGCTATTCTCCCATTACAAACTAAGCTGAAATAATTAAATTCAGTCAATGAGACTGGTGAACAAGAGTAAATTAGCAACAGTGATCTTTTACTGCAGCTAAAATGTGTTGTAAAATTGAAAGCAAAAACCTGTGGATAAAATAAAAATGATGAGTTTGTATTTAGCCTTCTTATCTCCCAATCATATAATAAATAAACAACTTAGTTTTCTTTATTCATCATCAAAAATTTCATAGAGCATAAAGTTCTTGAAATGCCTATTCTGCATCTTAATAAAAACAATTTCAGATTTTAAGTGAAAGGACTAACTCTGAGCAGGCTTTTGGATCTGTAAAGAACAAACCTATTTGACTCACTGCAGTGCTTTGCAAAATCCTTGTAATTCACAGATCAGACCTTCAGGAGGCATTTCTCTGATTTGTCACAAAATTCTCAGCCCCTACAGTGAAGGAAACCTCCAGTACTATGAATATGATTAGGTACAGAGGAATCTAAGGAAACCATCAGCAGACGCTCAGCATTCTTCACGCCCTTGCAATGCTGCAGCTAGAGAGAAGGTAAATTCTGACAGCTGATTTCATAGAGTTTTACCCAAAGCAAGATATATCTTTCCTACCAGCGATATCAAATCCTTGACCTTTGCTTCTCTTTTCTCCTTTATCTTTGATTCAGAAGATTAGAAACCCCATAAAAATACAGTCGTCTCAAATACCTTGACAAATGCATTGGAAAAATAATATTGAGGGAATAAAAGCATTCTGCTTAGCACATAAATAGGCAAACCACTGGGAAACAGATTATTTGGAAATCTCCAGCTCCACACACATCCTCTCCTTGAGGAGAGAGAGGTTCTTATATGTGACAAAGTTTCAGTTTCCACATTAGCACATTTTCCCTGTTGTTTCCTATTACTGTATTGTTACTACAGTTATTATTTTCCTTCCTATGCTAGATAAGCTCTTAAAATATTCCACCCATAAGAACTCTAATATTTAGACACCAGATGGTGATAACTGACTGTATCCAAGACTGCAGGCTATAGATAACAGCTTTTTAGTTATGTCAACAGTATTTGACTTGTCTTCAAAATTACAGAATAAAGGTGTGTCTATGAATTTCTTGAGAGAGAAGTAGAATGTTCTCTCTTTATGAGGCAAACTGCACAATATTCAGGGTGCAAACCATTGACAACTGTGCAGTTGTTTTCATGGACTTGTGTCACAGCTACACATCTGTTGTTTAAGAAGCTCAAAATTCAGACTTAAGAGTTCCATAGCTTTAACTCCAAGCATCTGAAATGCATCCTCTGCATTATGTATTATTTTTCACCATATTTTCTACTGTCCATCAAATACATTTATACAGATTGTGTTCAAGAAATGTGGAGACATGGTGCTGAGGGATGTGGTTTAGTGGGAAAATACTGGTGGTAGATGCATGGTTGGAACAGATGATCTTCTGGTCTATGATATGTGGAGACTTATCATAAGTAATAGTGTGTAGAACATGCAAAATGAGGGCTACAAAACATCTGGCACTATTCATCATGCTATAATTTGACTGTACAGTCATAGGAGAAGAAAAGCCTCTACGTACAGTTTGTTTGCTCCAAAGTCCTGGAAAATATTGTGCAACACAGAGAGGAGCTTGGCATATTAGGACATTTTATGACGTCTGACAGAACACTATGCAGTAGGAACACAGAGATAAGGCTACAGCTGAATCCTTAAGCATTTTATAGCCCATCTGGTAAACTTCTCAAGCTGTATCCCACCGAGACTGTTCAGTGCATTGATCTGAAGTAGCAGCTTACACATGACTTAGCAAAACTACTATGAAGAAATAACTGCCTTCCCAGAAAGAAAGATAGTCAGATCTAAAATGGGAATCAGTGATGGCACTGGTATCTTGAATTTAGCTTTTCAGGAATAAACTTACAAAACAGAACTTATAGATCGATAGGATTGAGTGCCTCCTACTAATTTCACAAGATACTCATATCTAACATTAAACTAACAAAACTGATAAACAAAATATGATATAAAAACGAGTTATTGACAAAAATATTCACATAAAACCCAGTACTTGTAACTTTAGTAAATAACTGGGGGGGTCTTCCTTTACAATGTCAAATTATTAGCCTCATCTTTTCTTATCATATGCAAAGTGAAAGCTAAAAAGTACTTTGGATTGTTACATGATTCATTCCAGCTCATTTTGCTAAGGCCACTCTGCATTATCAAAAGCACATAGTAATCATGGAAGAGTGCTGAGGAATGGAGGAAATTAAATGTTTCAAAAGACCAGGAAGGGATATCCATTGGTTCCTTAACTTCATTTCAGGCCCTAGAGTAGTGATGGTGCAAATAATCATGGAACTGACTTTCAAACCAGGAATGATGAGTAGGTAATAGCAAGTAGTCAGCAAGAATTTATTACAGGGAAATTCTATATGACAAACCTGACAAAATCCCAGAATGACTGTCTTGGTGGATGAGGGGGAGGGCAGTAAGCATTTCTCATAACTTTAACAAAACTTTCAGCACCGTCTCCCATAAAATCCTAGATGAACTGGAGACTAGATAAGCAGGCAGAGAAGTGGACTGAAAACTGGCTAAATAACCAGGTTCAGACAGTTCTGATCTGTAGTACAATTAGACGCCAGTCACTTGTAATATGCTCCTGTGGTTGATATCAGGACCAAGACTGCTTAACACCTGCATTAATAACCTGGATGATGGGAATGCACCCTCATTTACACATTACGCAAAACACCCTCTTTTACACATTACACAGAACTTTAAGGAGTTTCTGATACACAGGATGGTTATGTTTATCCAGAAGGCACAGACAACAAGGGAAAATGAAAAACATGATTCTCATTAAGTTCACCAAAGGGTTGCTAGGGTGGAAAAATCCCAGGCACAAAAACAGGCGGCAGGTCTGTTTTTTGCAGATCTTTGCAGATCAGCTGCAAAGAAGTTTGTCAGAGAAGGCCTTTGTCCTCAGCAATTTGAACATGAGTCAGCAACATATACTCATGGCAGAGATTGACAGCTTTCTGGAGTGCATTAGGAGTGTTGCCAGAAGGTCGAGGGAGGTGAGTGAGACTTCTCTATTTAGCACTGTCAAGACACAGCTGGAGTGTTGAGTTCAGTTTGGAGACTCTAGTACAAGACAGACACAGACATACTGTCCAATGAAGGATCGTGAGAATAAAGGGATTGGAGAATCCATCCTACAAGAAGAGTCTGAGAGTTGAGGCTATTTAGCCTGATGAAGAGAAGACTGCAGAGAGAGTTTCTCTGTGTGTTTAAAACATTTGGTGGAGTTGGGGGAATGAAAACAAGGCAAAACCATAAAGGTGCTCACAAGACACAACAGTCATAAACTGAAGTACAGAAAATTCCATTTAAAATAAGAAAAATATGTTTAAAATAATAATAATAAAGGGAGATGGGAGAATTTGTTGAGGGTGATCATTACACTGACTACACTGGAACAAGTTGTCCAGAGAGGCTTTGGACTCCCATTCTTTGTGAAATTTGAAACATTACTGGAGGTATCCCTGTGCAACCTACTCTATTTGACCCTGATTTAAGCAGGGGTTCAGACAAGACAATCTGCAGAGGTACCTTACAAAGTAGGCTACATTCTTACCGTAAGATTAAAAAGAGGAGATGATGTACTGCAGAAAGCTTAGATTCTCAGCTGAAAATATTTTACTCACAAATAGCTTTCATTCCTTACCATGCTCAGGGCTGTGGGACTGAACAGAGGAAATTCAGCAGAGTTCAGGCTCAAGTGGGAAAAACACCAGTATGAGAATACATATAGCTGCTCTCAGCACCTCTGCATTGAGCAAGACTTCCAGTCACTGTCTTTGCCTCTAATTGTAAGATCGAGAGCAAGGATGTTCTCATCAAACAACCTGCACAAACAATACATAACGAGCTTAATTTCTCACAGACATACAGAATTCAGGCACCCAAGCCTTCGTACCATTCTTTACACCCATCACAAAGAGATGTGCATTTCCTAAGGACACACTTTGGTTATAGATGATTGAGGTGGTTCAGAGTAATGACTTTAGCTTTTATCTACATACCCAAGCTGATTTCCAAAAAGTAGTTGTTAATAAGAGCATAGCTGTGAAAATATGGAGGTAAAAAAAAAAAAGAAAAAAGAAAAAGTTGTAAATAATTCCAGGGTCTTCAGCACATATTTGAACTGTTAGTTTGTGCTGAACTCCCAAGCTGGGGTGCCTTGGCAGCAACAGCTTTGGGAGGGATAGGGTCTCTGTTTTGCAGAAAGAGTATGAAGACTGCTGTGCTACCAGTGCAAAGAGAGAACGCCGTTTTGCAGTGTTCCCCAGACACACAGGGAGTGCTTGAAACCTGCTGTTTCACTCTCAAGCACACAGCAAACTTCTTGTAGTCTTTCTGTCCCCACTTCTGCCACATGATAGCTGCCCAGTACCAAAACTAACAAAGTGCCTACTTTCTATTGATGCCTACTTTGAAGTGAATGCACAAATGCTAAAACAGCTGCAGATAATTACAGAAAATTAAAATGGCTGTTATTGTTCAGGTAAGATTTCAGTGTACATTAATTTCATATCATTATCTTCAGAGAAAAAAAAAGAGCTCTATTAATCCACTGAGAATTTTTGTGTGGCCCCAAGACGCAGTTATTATAGATGGTACCTGAATTTTCTCAGAAATCTCCTGCAGAAAGTCATTACTTTCTGCAACCCAGAGTGCATAGGCTGCAATGAGTGAATGCCAGTGGTTTGAGAGAGATCTATTACTCAGAGAAAGAGGTATAAAACTAACATACTGTTCATGGTTTGCAGAACCTCAAAGGGAGCTACTGCTGCAGGGGGAGAAACAATGACATCAATATCAGCATGTAACTTATAGTTTCATTTGTTATCCAGTCTTTTCTTTTGTTTTTATGGGTCATCATCATATTGGCTGCATTTTAAATATTACTGCTTTTCATTTTCGAGCAGTAACATAGTATTAAATAAATACCAGCAAGATCTACATGGCACAGCTATTTCCTAGCATGATTTTGTACAGCTCAGCAAGTAATTTCACCTGCTGAGGGAACTCAGGAAAGCTAGCAGGCTATCTCATAAGGCTACTAAATCAGTGTAAGTAAAGCTGTATTTAGACTGGATCAGGAAATGAACTCAAGTTCATATGCATAGAAATTTGCTGCTTATACTTCTTAATAGCAAATGTAATACTAGCTGAGTTTGGCAGAACTCATAAAATTCTTCTCAAACCATTCTGGCTTTTTGTTTGTTTGTTTGTTTCAGACAAGATACTAAGAGGTTGCAGGAATATTCTTTCCCTAGAAAATGTTGTACATGATAAATAACCTTTCATCGGACAAACTCATTTCTTGGTGGTGTTTTCTCTTTAAAAATGGACAGGGGATGAAATCCCTTTAAACTTCAAATAATAGATGATACAGAAAGAATAAAATGAAACAAACAGAATAAACAGACTCACAGACTAGATTTTACTGCTGTGTCCTTCATGCATCCAAAGTAGTTGTTCTGGTCCTCGGCAGGCCTAGTGGATGCTCAGCTGCAGCTCTCAGTTCGACACATCACCACCGGCAGCATCACAACGAGAAATAGAGTGAAAAATGGCCACTCTGAATGAAAGTTTGCTTTTATGCCTTTAAAAGTATCTTTCTTAGACCCAGGAAAAAGATTGTTCCAAAAACAAAAACAAAAAAAAAAAAAAGGGGGGGGGGGGAGGGGCAAAGCTTAGTATGTGTGATTTTTTCTGGACATGTCCATTTTTGTCTTTGCACAGGATGCAATGCAAACTATGAGCTCTAAAGAGGCAGTAATATATTAGAATAGAATTGCAACAGATGCCAATAATCACCTTTTGGCACAATTAGAATTCCAACTAAAAGCTGTTAGTGAAGATGCATTTTAAATATTTTTTTGACAGAAGAATGGCAACGAGATTAATACATTTCAAGAACATGGCAAACACTTCTTCAACAAATTAACGGATGTCTGTTTTTTTCAACAGTGGTTCTCTGGAATTTGTTTGTTTGAGGTGGATCACAGATTTTTGGACAATGAATCCAGAGAGAATAAAACACAGAAAAGCAAAATAGACAAAGACATATTATGTAAAGACTTAATCAAAATGCCTCTGTAATTTATCTCCAAAAAATATATGTCCTGTTTGCATAAAAATGTATGCCATGATTGAATGTTGGGTTGAATACCTTTTATTTTATTTTTCTTTTGTAAATGTAGGATGACATTTATCCATATAACTGTATGGTCTTACTTCAGTTTTCCAGTGTATCTGAGCTTTATTTTGCCTCTATGATAAAGACTGATGGCAAACAGCCATTTGCAATTCCCTGGTCAGTGACCCATGACTGATCAGTCTCAGTGCATGTTAAAGCAGAGATGGTTCTGCTCTAATTTATACCACTGGGCTAAGGCCCCTATCATGCTCCTGTCACTCTTAAGCAGTCACTCTGACCCATCATCTAATGTGCCGCCTTCTTCTTTATTCTGGGGGTAAGAAAAGGAAATTGAATATGTTATAGTTTCTGGCACATCCACCAGATGCACTCTGAAGCTCCTGCTTAAGGAATATTCTCTGAAAGAGATCTTCAGACAGTATGATGTGACTTTATACAGTGCAAAGTGGGGTTAACAGAGCAGAAAATGTGTGTACACATTTTCATCATAATTTTGCACATATATACACGCAGACAGAAATAAGGAAAAAAATAAGCTCTTTATAGTTATCCTTTTTTTTTTTTTTTTTTTTTGTGCTGTGTTTTTACTGCTTAAATCATCAGTGCAGCACAGCATAATGTTGGTGATATAGCACTGAAAAAAAACTGTCAATATGAATCTACATTGGGAAAGAAGTTATTCTCAGACCTTTTAATGTAGGAAAGTGAGTCAAAATGACAACTGACAAATGTTCAATATGAGGTCAAAAAACAACCATGCAGACAGAACTATTGGGGCTTTATTTTATCTGTTTTTGATAAGTGAAACAATTGGCCTAAGTCATGTCACCTGAGGCTCTTCACATCTAAGAGCATTCACAGACTTGAAAAAGACTATAATGACATTTTTTTTCCCTTTGTGCCCTTCCAGAGATCTTGCTGCATATTTTCAAAGGCAAATGTAACATCAAAAGACAGCTAGCTTGAAATAAAGGTAAAAATTCTTTTAGTTTTACTTATACATAGAAGATTAATCAAGGAGTGAATATAATTGTATAGCATACACAGTTAGGTCATCCAATTAACTAGTGTACCTTATCAAGGAGAAGACAGTTTTCTAAACACAGGTTAAAATGACTGCATAAACCACACTAAAACACAAGCATATTCTCTACTCGTATCAAGTGATCTGCAGATGAGTCTAGATTGGACATTTTAGGAATGCCTTTTTCTCCAAAGAGCCTTTAGGATATGAATGTCTCTGGAGAATTTCCCTAATTTTCATCCATTTTACAAGGTATTAGTTCTTGTTCTGAATTTCTGTTTATGAGGGTGGATAGTGATAGGACAAGGGGAAAATGGTTTTAAACTGAGACAGGGGAGGTTTAGGTTAGATCTTAGGAGGAAGGTTTTCACTCAGAGGGTGGTGAAGCACTGGAACAGGTTTCCCAAGGAGGTTGTGGATGGATTCAAGGTCAGGCTGGATGTGGCTCTGGGCAGCCTAGTCTAGTGGTTGGCAACCCTGACCATGGCAGGGGAGCTGAAACTGGATGATCATTGTGGTCCTTTTCAACCCAGGCTTTTCTATGATTCTATGTTTCTGTGATTCTAATTTCACGTTTGTCCAATCCACATTGGTATCTACAAGTTCTTATCTCCTCTTTCTCATTTTCCTTTTTTCCTTCATCCTAAAAAAGTGTTTTCTTTATGATTTTTTTTATTTTTTTTTTCCTTAGAGGAATGAGATTGCTGTGGAGATAGGTAGCTGAGTATTCCTCTGGTCTTCAATTAGGGTTTACTGTTCAGAGGAATAAAACATTGGGATAGTTACCTCTTTTAGGGTCAGTGATGCTGAAGAGTGAGAAATAACACTAGGAGATGTAGCTCGTAGATCAAGGAGGAGGGGAGAGTGGGCAGGACAACATTGTCCTAACCTCCTGGGAGAAGAATGTACATACACAGTCACTATATACATGGGGCATGACAGGTCACTCTCTTTGCCTTTAATTTCCTGGGTTTATATGCTCACCTTGAGAATCAGAAGGTCAAAATTTCAATGTTTCTTTTTTGCACATTGAATCTTCACCTCAAAGCTGTCAGCATTTTTTCCTATAATAATTGTTTTGAATATATTTTTTCAGACTAAATATATGCAGTACTTCTGGTTTCAGAAAACAATGCTGTAAATGAAATGGTAAGATTACAAGCATGATAGATTTGGGGAGAAAAATAGGAGTGCTCTTAAAAGTAACGCACTCTCTCATCTTTGCCTCAGGGGTTAATAATATAGTTTAACTCTAGGGGCTTCAAACTGAATAGGAAATGCAAAGTAGTGTGAAGGAAGGACTGCAGTTATGCAAACTGAGCAGCATCTAATTGAATTCCTAACAGATGGGAAGTAATTAAATCATTTATTATCACTTCACAATTAGTTAACTCACAGGTATGCCTCAGACAATAAAAGGATTTTATCCAGCCTTCTGCTAGGAATTTAAAGGTTTTTTCCATCTCATCTTCTCCAGATTTGTTGCACAGTTTAATCAACAGCAAGCTAGTCAATATTAAATGATCAACTTGGTTATTAAAAGAAAATAAATAAATTTGCAAAAACAATCAAGCAAACAAAAAAATAAGTATATGCAAACTTCTTCAGCGAGTATCCCATTACTACCTATTTTGAAGATATTATTTATTCATATACAGGCTTCCACTTTCATTTGACGTTTAAAAATATATAGCTGGTATGACTTAAGTATTTGGGGATATTATGTGTAGTACTATAACAGAAAATATCTTGGTTTTCAGATGAGAAAATGAGCTGCACTTGGAATAGTGGTAGCCTGTTTTGGCCAGGTGCATCTATTATGATTTTTTACTGTCCTTCCTGCTGTACCTGAAGGCTCAATTCATAGAAGAATTTGTGCACTGGGCTTCTAAGCCCGGCAACTAGACCTTATTAGGCAACCAAATATCTGCTGAAATTCATGTCTCTAGGTCAGCCATTCAGGTTCACCACAGTATGCAGGATAAGCCTGGCATGCAAAAGGATGCCAAAGACAGGACAATAAACCTTCAAAGTTATGGAAATGCCAAGGAAAAACATAGATTAAGCATAGTGTTCCTTGAAAACACAAGTGCAGCTCCCAGATCCAAGAGGAACCCTGTGCTGGGTGACATTAATAGGTGGAAATGAACCCATGAGGAAATGTTTATGCCAGAATCCTCCAGCTACAGGGCACCCAGAGTTGCTTCCCTCCCAGTTCTGAAGGGATACGGATATCCAATGTGAGTATGGAATCTGTGAAGTTAGTTTTTGAGGCTCTTCCTGTGTCATCTTCTTAATATTATTTGTTCCAATATGCATGCTATTGTGCTATGGCAAGTGGTCTACAGTTAGCCTGGTAATAGAGATATGAAGGTTAAAATTCCTTCAGTCAGAGTAGAGAATTAAAACTAACCTTCTAGTTATGCACATTTGTTTCTCTTCCAAAAAAAGTTTATTTGCGGATAAACTCAGAAAAAAAAAATATTTAGGCTTGTGAGAGATAATTTGGTAGTTATTTGGTAGTTGCAGAATCTCAAAATTGGCAATGCTGGAAGGCAGCTATAGTGTTCATCTGGTCCAGCAGCCCTGCTTGAGTGAGTTACCCAGGACTATGTTGAATTATTAAGATCTCCAAGAAGGGAGATTTCATAACCTCCCTGGGATGCCTGTGCCATTGCTAAGTCACTTGCACAGTAGAAAGTATTTCTTGATATTTATTCAGAAGGAGCCTCCTACGTTTTGGCTGGGGCCCATTGCCTCTTGTCCTGGAGTCAGTATTCTATGAAATTCAAGCAACTCCAGTGTTAGCTAGTAACTAGGTGTTGGCTGAGTGGACCTGTACTTCAGTCTTAATTTTGTTCTATAAAAACATTATTTAGAAAAGAAAAAAACAAAGTGGTTTTCTGAAACAGCTGCATATCACAACTATCTCCAAGTCTTCTACCATCCTACATAGGCTCTAATCTCTTAAAGTTATAAAAGTCTCTAGGTTAAGATTTTGTCTCTCATTTACAGGACCAAGAATTTCCACATCAGTTTTTTACCAACAGCCTATAGCAGCAGTAATATGAACTCTTCTTGCAGTAAATGACCTCAGTTAAGTCATTGCAATTATATTAACTATATATATGCAACCTTAGCAGTGATAATAAGAAGGAAAAATAAGGTTAAATTGCTATTGGCTTTAGAACAAGCATGTATGTTCGCTATACCATATTTCAGGCTACTACATGGAAAAATAAGCCAAATGTCTTAATAATCTAATTTTATTACTTAACCTTGCTGAGATAAGAGTTTAACTGCTTTTAGGGTAGAATTTCAGTTCCATTTGAGACCAGGGAGATTAAACTATTGCAGTCCCCATCTTGGCATACACGAGGTCATATTACCAAGTAAGTGCACAAAGTCTCTGAGAAAATTTTAGCACTTTCAGGCTATATCTTAATCAAGATTTTCTGAAAAAAAAAAAAAAAAATCTTTGGTATTGAATAATTTATATATTGTTTTGAGGCTATTTTCATGAATATAGTTTTCAGCTAGGTTAATTGTTATAGGGTTGTCTTCTGCTATATCAATTGAGGACTGAAACAGATGTGGACGAAGTGTTTTAGCCTGGAGGGACAGAGCTGAAGCTATTGTTCCTAGTAGCTGTTCTTAAGGATTGCAGCTGTATGAGACATGAAAGTTCAGGAAGCAAGGGAGAAAAAACGCACCCTGAATGATGAGACTTTAAGAATAATTACATGCAAAAGCTTTAGTGTGAAGCAACCATTGAAAGGATACACTGTAAGAAAGGAAGCTTCCTCATACTACAGATTGTCCAGCATATGCCTATGAAGGTTTCAGTGCTAGATGCATTTTAATACATCTCAGATCAGTTGTCTCACTGTTATGGCATCTGTTTCAAGAGGTATCAAAGTAATCACTTTCAAACATGGCAGTAAATTAATTTCAGTTACAATCTGGAATTCATTGACCTCATGAAAAATTGCAGAAATTGAATAATACAGGAAGATAAACAGGCCTTCCTGAAACAGCCTTTCTAATTCAGCTTATTTCAAATGTACAAATCAAATTGTTCATGTCTCTCTAACTTCCTGCACCAGAGGACAGGACTTGAACATTAAAGTGCCTAGAAATATACAGAGGCTTAGCAAGTCTTATCATCCTGCCCATGCAATCTGCAGCAAATTCCCAAGATCTTATAAATGAACCTAATCTAATTCACTTCCCTCTGCTCAGTGACAGAGGCAGCCTTATTTTTGGTCAATTGTAGCCATTGTGGTCACAAAGGGAATAAAATCCAAGTCCAAAAATAGGGAGAAGAAAATGGATGAAATTTTACATATAACTGAGGAGTATCCACTAACAAGATGAAGAGAGTAAGACTGCAGCCATTTGAGAAAATATTCTGCTGACCCCAAAATGTCTGTCTTTCTGAACAGACACTGTAAAACATGAAAACATGATACTTGTAATTTCTTGCTTTCTTATTATGGGGTTTTGGGGAGAAAGCCCAGAGTTAGGTGGGCACCTTCTCATACATCAAATTCAAACCTCAGAGACATTGTGTTCCCTAATGAACAGATTCTAATTAAGGACCCAGACAAAGGCTTCACCATGATCACGCTTTTGTATCTTTTCATAGTGTGAGAGAGATGCTCTTTGAACAGAATGATTCAGATGAGCTGCTCCTTCTTTTCCAGTTATGAAGATTTTGCAGAATTTAGCAGCTTTACTTTGGGAAGAACAGTTCTGGAAACTACGGTCCTAAACCAGCAAGGCACTGTTTAAATAACTGTTTAAAATCCTAGAAAAAGTCATACACCCATACACCAAAACAGTCAAAATCATTAATTATTAATTAATAAATAATTAATTTTCTCTAATATAATGCTGAATTTCTGATCTAATTTATTTATTTTTTTTTTTTTTGTCAGAGAGATGCAGTCCATAACTGGTATATTTTACTTCACCCCCATATGGTTAACACAGTTAACAGGCTGCTCAGAGAGGCTGTGGATGCCCCATCCCTCAAAGTGTTCAAAGCCAGGTTGGATGGGGCCCTGGGCAGCCTGGTCTGGTATTAAATGTGGTTGGTGGCCCTGTGTGTGGCAGGGGGTAGGAGATTCATGATCCTTAAGGTCCTTCGAACCCGGGCCATTCTGAAAGTCTGTGATTCTGTGATATCACTGTGTGTGATTTCAGTTTAAATCTCCTAATAGTGCTCTTCCCTTCAGATTATTTAACCTTAATTTTTTCTCAAATATTAGGACAAAAACAAACAAAGAAACAAAAAGATCTTTTAGTCTGTTTGTACAGATCACAATACATTCAGTAATTTTTACACATTAATTTTCAGTGTTCTAATCCTATGGTTTTGTTTGATCATAGCATTGGACATATTGAGAATCACATCAACACACTGATGAGCAGCTTTTGTTCTCTGCTCCCCCAGTGTGTTCACACTAAATAACAGCAGTCTGTCATGTTGCCAGTCCCAGAGAGAGTCTGATGTACTGCATCAACACATTTTCCTGTTTCATGAAAAGAATGCGAGAACAAAATCACATAATTATATTCATGTTGGAAGACTTCCCAGGGATGAAATACAGGTCCTGCACATGGATAATGTTCCAGTCTTGTAAAAGAGCTATCTGCTAACAGAAAATGATGGTTCACACAGTTTGTAACAGTAGGATGGCACTTTGTTTATTCAGGGCAAACAAAAAAACTTGCCTATGAGCAGATGAAGAGAAGAACTTTAAGCCACATATGAACACATGATCAAAGGTTTAGCAGCAGGTGTTAAAGTGAGATGACATTAGCTTCATCACTTGAAAAAGTTTGGTATGGTTGTTAATTGTACAAAAGTTATATTACTTTTTTAGGGACTGCTGAGAACTTTCACTAGGTGAGAGAAGATGGAGGATGAAAAGCAGATGCTCCAGTGACCTACTGGAATTAAATGTTGAAAAAGATCAGCCTATGTTTTCTTGTAGGCTACAAACAAGTTTCTTCGTGGTATATATGGAAGAAAATAGGAAGTGTATTCGTGTTTAGAGTTCTTGTGTGAGGTCAGTGACTGAAAGATTTTCTTTCTGATTCAGCTACAGCACTTATACCATTTCCCTCTGCCTTCAAACTGTACTTCTTCTATAGGTGAGGCCACCAGCGTATAAAAGCTGTGAATGATTAAACCCAATTAGAGTGTTAAAAAGTGACAGGCTAACTACAGTGTTCATATTCCCAGAAAAGGGCTCCAAAGGCTCAGGCTGAGCCTGCTCTTGGTAAGCATGTTTTTGGAGCTTGGTCCCTCTGGCTTCAGATCTTTTTCTTACTTCCCAAAATAAGAGCAAATGTAGAAAAGGTCAAAAGGATGACTGATTTGTTGCCAGGTTTATAATTCAGCCTGTCAGACATTTCAGCTATTAATACAGTGTTTAAAAGTGAAGCTGTAGGACTGTGTGATGTGATCTATTGGCTAAATAGGAGCTGTGACATTTTGCAAAAGCCAAAAGAGGTAATTATGATGCTAAGAGCTTTTAGATTGGAAGCTGGAAGGCAATAATAAAACTGAAGAGAGGATGAATCATTACAGCCTCTATTGTTTACCATTCAGGGAAAGACCACAGATTTTGCTTTTATTGGCAAACCTCTCATTTTAGGACTTTCTGAAAAGCAGGATCAATTCTCCATTAAATGTGATCCACAGAGGAAGTGTAGATGCACTTCCTGGATTTTTATTTTTTTTAATTATACATTTATATACATAAGAAATTCCATAGGGAAAAAAAATCCTGTTTTATTCCTCTTCTATGTCAGAACAAACAAAACATAAAATTTTCTGCAGAATCAGATATCAGTACTATTTCTCTGATATTTTCACTTCACCCTACTGTGAAAAACAAGGAGGAAAACTTTCCTACTCTACTTGAAATTATTCCTAAATGGCAGCACACTGTGAATCCAAAATTACATCATCAGTTGATCATTCATCTTCCTAGGAAGCTACCCATTATTACTTTAAATATATATATATTATTTGGCTAATAAATACCCACATTGCTCTGGTTGGAAGGTAGGACTTTTGTTCTGCTAGTCAATACATCATTGATCTCCCTGGGGTTGTGCTTTAATTGGAGAAATTCTTTTAATACAAGTGAGAATAGCACATCAGTCTCTTCAGTAATGAGAAGAATGACTCCATCAAGTTTCTATCACAGTAATTCAGTTATAAACTATGCACTCCAATACGTCACAAAGATCTTCAAATATATGGTCTCTCTTGCTGTTTATACTTTTTATTGATGTTTTGTTTTTTCACAAAGTTGGAGGAAGATGTCTGAAAATTTTCTTAGGGTTTTTTTTTTTTTTTTTTTTTATTTCCCAAGATAAAAATGCAGTTTCAGTTTCTATGTGTGTATGCAATGTCAATTTATTAAACAAGTCTGGATGACCAGATTAAGAAGCACTTCAAGGATGTTTTGTAAAAAAGATTATTTATTATTTCCTTACTGGCTCTGCATTAACACTTTCTTATCTAATGTAAATAAGAAGGTAGTAAAAAATAAAAGGAAAAAAAAAACAAACAACAACTGCAATTTAACCTAAATTTATGGAAAGTCTGAACCTTTTCTATTTTGAATCATACTTGGATAATCATGTATTCAGTAACAGCATGGATAGACTGAAATGTTCTTAAATGAACACATCCAGAGATCCTTATTTTATTTCTCCTAAAAGGACCAGAGCTACAGATATGAAGCACTGGAATTAGATATAGCTTTAACTCTAAAGCTTATACTGCGTATTCAGTTTCTAATGCTGTACCACTGCCATAATAACATTTTTTATCAAATTCTTTGTAAGGACCTTAATGCCAGAAGGTACCTAAACACATATCTGGTTTTAAATATGCTCTAAGTTAAACTCAGGCTAAGGTGCCTTGTTAGTTTGAATCTATAAAATAAAACAGAGATAATAATAATTTAAAAAAGGCTACTTTTTAAAACATTTTGATACGGGGTTTGTTTGTAAGGGATACCAGAGGTTCAGTGCCTTAGTTTGAAAAGGTTATGATTTTGTTTGTATAAATACTTAGCAGATTTTAAACTAGATAGACATCAAAACAGAGAAAACCAAGATAATTTGTAGTCTTAAGGAAGATGTTTGCCAGCAATGAAGTCTCACTCAGCGTGCCACTTGAGCATGTAACACCTTCCTACCTACCAAATGTGGCAATAATATCTCAAGCATTTGCAGTGGAAACAGAGACAGACTTTTCCCTGCACAATTTCACTTCCCAGCTCTGGTGTGCAGAATCCCAGGAGCAATGGAGCCGTTGCAGACAGCGCATCTTCCCCAAACCAGATGTCAACTGCTGCCTAACACAATAGTACCTCTCCTCATCCTTCATATGATCACTTACCACCGTAGTAATGGCATGACCTACACAGGTCACTCTGATCTATTAAATACTGGGCAACGTCAAGTAATTTGTCCCAGAGTCATTCAAAGTAATGAAGATGTCAGGTTACAGGTACATCCAATGGATTTTCATATTGATATTACTGTGTTGAAAATCAGCCAAAATGTAATAGATCAAGAGTAAATCAATCTCTTCTTCCCTAGGACTTGACTTAAAATAGCGGTAACTTTTCTTTGACTTCAGCAGAACTTTTAAACCCTAGAAAAACAGTTCTCTTGCTCAGTTTGCATAAATTTATTTCTGCCTATAGCTGACTAAGCAAAGCATGAAGGACTTCCACAAATTACAAAAGAATGAAAGTAGTCTCCATGATAGAAAGGAAACAGTACAAAATAATCTGAAACCAACACTCTGGCTTCTAAATGGAGATTGCTTGTGATGGACAGCTATCTTTTTCACAGCAAAGAGCATGTGTCAGAGAGGAGTGAGGCATTTGTTATCCAGAAATACTTTTGAAAATTTGTTTAGAAATAATTATTTTTATCTTTGCTACGTCTCAAACTTCTTGTATACCATTGTGCATTACACTTGCTTTTCCATTCGTGTAATAGATCAAAATCAATATACAATTTAATTTTAAAAATAATTTTGTCAATTTATCTCTTGTTTATTGTACCTTATGCTGACTGACTGGAGGCCAGAAATATGAACAGTCTGTGCTGTACAGAAAGGCCAAGTCTATAATCAATAAAACAGAATATTTCCATATCCTCTCAGTCTGATAAAAATCAGGTAATCAGTTATTTTGTCATAAGATTGGTCTGTTGTAAGCATGATTACAGTATTACTGAAAAATCACTGTTCACAGTTTGAAAAACATTAGAATGTTTTTGCCAACTGAATAACATAAAATCGATGTTAAAATAAAAAAATTTTGTCACACAAATCCACAAAACCAGAGCACACCAAAGCTAGGGGGAATGCACTGATCAAAGAATATCTGAATAAAATGTGATCTTTCTCTGCCTTTAACAAGACTCTTAGTATGAGTACTGAGGCATATACATTTAGTCATAATATTCCAGACAAAAGGGGAATTTTCTTTGTAATTATGTCACTAAGTCAGAATAGATATGAAATTGAAAATGATAATGAAATGACAGTGGAAATGACAATGTTGTAAAATGCTACATTCTGTGAAAATTGGTCCTTTAATTCTTTTGTTAACAGGCAAGTTACTTCTGGAAATTCATTCAAAATCAATGTCACTTATGGATGCGGACAAAATTGAAGACAACAACTAGGGTTGCTAGGATAAACTGTCAGATTACCAAAATGATTTATTTAAAAAAAAAAAAAAAAAAAAAAAGAGAGAGAGAGAGAGAAAAAAAAAAGAATCTCAAAAGAAGTTAATTTGAATCTCTGTTAAACTGTATCACCAGTTAAATGTATTATGTTTATTATCAGATATGTAAGTTTTAAGGAATGGGGCTTAAGGTGAAAAACAGAAAATTTGATTTCAGTAAGGACTATGCATCATGAAAGAGAAGGAAGAGGTGGAATGAAAGACATTCATTATACCAGAGAGAGCATGAAAAACTCAAAAGAATATATTAACCCCAAGCATGCAAAACATGCCTTTTAGAGGATTCTACCATCAATTCCAGTGGTCTAATGGTAGTAGTTTGGTGTTCAAAACATAAAGACTCTGTGCTGCAATACAAATTTATATGAAGAGGACTATGGGAACTTTTTTATGGACAAGTTTTTCTTTCTGTTGTGTAATATCTGAGCTCAGACACCCAATGCACATTTCAACTAAAACAGATACTGGCCATAATGACTTTATTCTTTTCCCAGTGAGGGTTTGATTGAACAATTATGTGCTCCCTGCCAGACTATAATCCCACAAATGTGATTGTTTAAAAATCTAAAATTATTATAATTATTACTAGTACAATTTCTCTCTTATTCCTAGAGATAAATAATTATATCAGAGAACAAACTAATTTTGACCTCTCTTATTCTCTACTATCAAAAGAAGTAAGGTAAGGGTTCTAAGGGTTCTACTGCTCCCTTCCCAACCTACATTTTGCCCTATACATCTAAAGAAATATACTCTTTTATCCTGTAAGATTTGATAAGAACAGTCCTGAGAGCAGAGGAGAGATGAGGAAAACACAGTCCAGGGATGTTCTGCACAGTATTTGCATGTTATCAGACTTTTGCACAATCTCAAGGCAGCACAGCACTCATTACAACTTAAAAAGCAGCTAACCATATAAGTTCTCAGAAGATGGGCTAAAAGATCTTCCCAGCTCCCCCTTAGATTTCACAGTTATGTCCCCATGGAAATCCCAGAGGATGTTAGTCTCCCTTTAGCAGCCCTTGCTCTTTGCATCCATCCCTGCTGTCTGCAGAATCGATGATTCTGAAAACATGCAAATTAAGATATGGCCATTGGCTCTTTTCATATTGCTATTTTTGTATGTAATGTATAATTTCATCATCAAAATGGATAGTCAAGATGCATTCTAACTCAAGACTCCAATTTTCATATAGTCACTTCTGAAGAAAGTACTATGAATTCCATCTATTGTATACATTCTAGAGAAAATTAATTTTACAGCCTACAGACTACTCTTAAAATATTCACCAAACATCAATAATCTGTGAAAATATATTCAAATCTGTGTCAAATGATGCTACCTTGCCTCAGAAATTACATTTAGATAGAGATGCTACAAAGCTTAAATTTCAGAACAAAATCCACTCCTACTCTCTGAGACTTTGCAGCTTGTTCCCGAAGTGAAGCAAAGGCAGAAATATCAGGTGAAGCCAAGAAATCTGTATTTGGCTGTTTGCTTGCACAGAATCAAAGATTAAACTGCTGCATGCATTTTTTATTTGAATTCTAAATCTTACTAAATAGGACATGCTTTCACAAATCTGATGTGGACACTTAGTCTCAGAACATGTCTGTTTATAAATAAATTACTCACATTGAAAGGCCACATATATTTTACTTTGATTTTCTTTTGGTTTGTCTAAATAATTAATTATGCTTCTCTTTATTACAGTTTTCTCACATGGGCCACTTTATTTCTTCTCAAAATGCTTTCATACAAATTTCACCGCCTTTCTAATTTGATTCCACAAACACTGCATTCTTTCTAAGTCATTACTTATGTCCATTATTTTGCAGCCTGAAAGTCTTTGTCTGAGCATGCTTTCCATCATTTTTTGTTTTATTCTGTGGATTGATTTGGTGGGATTTTTTTGCTTTTTTTTTTTTTTTTTAATTCAAAGTATTAGATTCTAAGTAGAGTCAACGCAGATTGATTTGGGGCCAAGTTCAGGTGGGAGTGATGGAATGCAGTAAAAACTAGACAGGTATTCAGGAAAATACTTTCCCACAAATTTGCATATTCATATTAATATGTATATAATTTATAAAACACCCTTCAAGATATAAACTTCTTATTAGCTCAAAATCATGCTCATTAATAAATTAATAGCCTAAATGGATGGCAAATGAAAGTTGTATCAACAAACTAGCAATGATAGGGCCGGCAGAAAGTTGCTTAACTTGAAATTTCTGAGTGATGAATGGAAAAAGTGTGACAATAAGAACCCATCTCTTCACTTCTTGTCATAATTCCATTGGAGATGTACAAGGACTTAGGAATGTCAAAAACCACCAAAGATCTTTGATTTTCAAGAAAAAATATATTCTCCAAAGCTTTGGAGGCCACCCAGAAAACGAATCTCTGAGAAAGAAAAGCAGTTCTTCCATTTAGCTCATCTGCTTTATCTACACATGATCTCATTCCTGGGTGAACTACTAAAATTGCGCTACTTGCATCCTTCTTTCCTTCTCACAGACTCCCTAATTAAATTTTAATGATAAAGATGAAACAATAAAAAAACACTTTCCTGTAGTGCATTAAAAAGAGTATGGCCAGAAATTTGAAGGAGGTGATCCTCTCTCTCTACCCTGCCCTGGTGAAGCCACATCTGGAGTACTGTGTACAGTTCTGGGCTCCATAGTTCAGGAAAGACAGTGAACTTCTGGCACCTGGAGCATCTCCCTCATGAGGAAAAGCCGAGAGAGAGTGCTAGACAAGGGTAAGCATGCATCTCAGATTCAGTCTTTGAGATGTATATTCATCCTCCCTTGTGTGCACTGAGTTCCTCAAAACACTGCTCATATGCTACCTTTTTTTCCCATCCTAATTTTTCTGTGCTGCTTCTGACACATGCTTGCAACCTTCTTTAATGTTACCCAGCAGATGAAGGACAAGAATGGATACCTAATTCCAGATATATGTTAGTGCAGTGTATCAATACAGAGTTAGAGTTTATGTTTAAGTCCTAATATGGAGAACAGACATAAACTCAGATTCTGCTTCTTATCTCTTTTCTGAGATAGACTTTCTGCAGTCTAGTAACCATTATCACAGATATTACCCTGAATCCTTCAGAGAAGAGGGAAATGAAAAGTATTAGGTATAGGAAGGACAGAGGCAGAGGTTGAGTTGAAATTTAGGGTTTGGATGAAAATTCTAAAGATTTATCATCACAAAAGACTTGTCTCTAAGAAGTCATACCAGTTCCAGGCCAGAATCTGTTCTGGGGCCTCTTCCTTATCCATTAAGAATACTTTGTCAATACTTTGTCACAGACAGACTTGGCACTGATGTTCAGCAGAGATGAAAGTGTAAAATGAAGCTGAACATAGGCCACCGCCACCCATTATTTTGAACTGGTACTCTAGTGTCTTGAGCCCGTGAATCTCCTTGTAGTATACTGCTCATTCTAACATGGAAGAAGGCTTTGCTACACATGCAGAATTCAAATCATGTTGTTGAGAAACTTTGAGCAGGTTCTTCTAGCAAGCGTTCCTTTTCCCAGCTAGTATCCATTCTGATGTAACATTTATTTATTTTTTTTCCTCGGTTCCACTGTGAAATATTCAGTTTCTTGTGCCTGAATACATTTCTCTTGGCCAGGGGAAATAAGTATCTCATCACAACTTTTGCCCTTCTTGGTCTTCTAGCTTTCTTCTGTGCAGATTTCTCGTGAATTAAGAAAATTTATAGATAAATATCTAGTTTCCAAAGAACAGTTCTAAGTATTTATCCACAGTTCACTCCATGGCTTCTCTCTCTGCTTTCACTGTGAATGTATATCTGTTTTCTTCTCATGAATCAAGGGAAGAATCTCATGGTATCAAGAACAAGATTTAAACCCTATGTAGCTAGTAGTACAGCATAGTATTCTGGAGTTTTCATTTTAACTTTTCTTTCCCTATTATATTTTTGTCCACTCTTAAATGACCTATATGATGGTGTTGTTATAAGAGAAATGCTGGGAAATTATAAATATTGCTTCTCTGCATTTCCCTGAAGATGTAAATAGATATCCTGTTCCTAGGAAACTGATGCATCCAGGCCTGGAAAGTTGTGGAAGACATCCACAGGATGGTCATGAAAATGATCAGAGGACTGGAGCACCTCTCCTGTGAATGAAAGCTGAGGGATCTGGGCTGGGTTCACCCTGGAGGAGAAGGCTCTCAGAAAATCTGGTAGTTGCATTATGATTCTCAAAAGGAGCTTATAGGAAGGAGGGAAAACAACTTACTCATGGGTAGTGATAGAACAAGGGGAACAGTTTTAAACTAAAAGAGGATAGATGAAGTTTATATGTCAGTGGAAAGTTTTCACTGAGAAGGTTGTGAGGCACTGGAACAGGCTGCCCAGAGAAGTTGTAAATGCTCCATCCCTGGAGGTTTTCAAATCCAGGTTGGATGGGGACCTGGGCAACCTGCTCTAGTGCTTGATCTAGTGGTTTGCAGCCCTGTCTATGGCAGGGTGATAGGAACCACACAAGCTTTGAGTTCCCTTCTAATACAAGCCATTCTATGATTCAATGATGAACAGTTGAATTTTTAATAGTATACTTTAATCCTTTGATATTTCTTCTTTTCCTTTATTTTTCAGTGTAACAGCTGTGGTTTTGGTGGGAATGTGTTTGAAAAGAATGCCTATAATATGTTAGAGTGAAAATAATAAGAAAACTTTCCAAATACTTCTAAGGGGCTCTGTTCTCTTGGATAACACTCACTGCCAATTTATGCTGCATCATTTGTGTTGAATCAGTGTAAATATTCCAGTGCCAAAAGAAGGCAACATTTCTATCATTTCAAAGGAAACTGTTGTTTGGATGCTGCTATACCAACTGCCTTCACATTCAGCCAATACAAAAGTCACATATGCTCAGTGATTAAAGGAGGTGATCCTCAGGAAAGTCAATTACATCTTACTATTAGAGTGAGCAATTAATGATGTGAAAGTATAATACTAAAAAAAAAAAAAAAAAAAAAAAAGTAATTATCCTAATCTGTTCTGGAAAATGATCCATAGTACAGAGTCAAATATGTATGTTGAAATACACATTCAGATGAATTTAATTACAGTTCTTAGCAATCAGAGTCTCAAATTCAAGGAGGACCCCTCCCCCCCCCCCTGCAAAATATCATAATGTAGGGTTATAATGCAATTTTACTCTGTTCTAAATGTCTACCTTGTAGTTCATTTATTCTGTCTCTGAATTTGGGAAATCGTTACTACACCCATGAGCAAAACAGAAACCTCTTCGCAGAACACTTACTTCCTTGCAATATTCTCTTGTAATATTCTTCAAATCCCATGTTTCATAGGTGATTTTTTGCTTTCAAGTTAATGGCAAGTTACCTAACTCAGGGCTGAACTAAAATGTCAAAATCACAACCCCTTCATCCTAAATAGTTCTGAATAGTACAATATTTTGAGAGAAATCTGATAGTGAAAGTTGTTCTTTACATTAATTTATATCTCATTGGCCACGTATATCTCTCCAGCAGCATACTGCAGCTTGATTACATCTCTCATTGAAACTAGACGTTAAGGAGCTTTAGGGTAACATTAATTGTTATGGAATCATGTCCCTAAAGAACTTAAACTATCTAAATGCCAAGGCCAGGAATCTGATGGAGTCATTACCACAGGTGTTTATCTGAATCCCTACTCACAGGTGCCTGTAGCATGAAAGGTGAGAAATTACATAATGCCAGACAACAACAAAATTTCAAAAATAGGCTATCTCATATAATTGCTAAATGGCAAATATTCTGCCACATTGTTCACAGTGTGAGCAAGGCAACACTGTTACTGTAGACATGGTGCTATCAAATTCATTTCACTCAACATGAGGTACAGAATTATCCAGATAGCTATTAATGAAAAAATGGTTTTGTTACTTTTCTTTTGCTACCACTCTGACACAAGAGTCTTATGTCCTGAGCTGGTTAAAAGATTCTTCTGATGTTGAGGGCCATAGTGCTTTACTCCAGAGCAAGCACTTTAGAGTGCTTGGAATAACGAATATATAGGTCCACTTGCACAGGGCTGGTCTGCCATTTCAGACAAATGGTGTGTAATGTTCACAGTTGGACATTTACTGGGAATGTGCTGTGGGAGCCCAGTCTTACTGACTGTGCTGCATGTAGTTGCTGAGGCAAACCAGCAGTACCACACATAGTCTGTGCCAGCTGTAGCATGGTCAGGTAAAGGCTAGATCATAGCAGTTTGGAAAATTAAATTCAACATATGATCATTGCAGCTCATAAGCATCAGTCTCACAGTAATTTAGGCTGGAAGGAACTTCTGAATATCATTTGGTCCAGCCACCTGCTCAAAACTGCTTCTCAAACTTGAAACTTAGATGCAAATTCAAAGATACTGTCTGAGCTTCATGGGCTAGTGATGTGAGAATAAGGAAGTATGAAAGTATACTGCAAGAGAATTCTCAGTCAATTCAGTTGACTAAACATTACATGTCCAAAGGCATATAGAAGACCTATATAGAAGTTAAATTGCTGGCCTAAGTATTAGTAGTTAACTAGCTGAAGGTCTTCAAGAAAAACATCTGATAGAAAAACAAAACAAAACAAAACAAAAAAGAAAACACACAAAGATACGAAATATGGCAATTCAGCAAGATGGAAGATGAGCCTAGATACTAGGGAGATTACCAGTTCTCCACGCAGCTGACGTGTCTAATGCCTGATCAGCAGAGTCATCAGAAGTCTATCTTGCAAGTTTTAAGAACATAGGAGTTTAACCTAGAACTATAATCCAGCTGTTTGCTGGCTCTACTAGCCAATAATTAAGGTCATTGTTAGGCATTCATAAATTATGATTGTCTTTGCAAGTTGTCTGCACAGCATAAAATACCTGAAGGGCTGTAAACTTGAGTCCTCAAAGGTCTTCTTTGGCTGTAGCATTTGCTGTCTGCATAAGAATGTCTTCAACACCTGGAAAGTCTCAAAGGGCACAAAATGCCTTTTAGTAGGAAACTAAATCAAGACATTATTCTCTCTTGCTAACAGAGAGATTGATGCTATTTTGTAGGAGAGTGGATATGCAAGAAAAGAAAACTTTTGCCATGAATCTCTATGAGGTTCCTCCCAAAGACTTTAACTATGTCTTTGCATCTTTACCACACAGAAATCTCCCCCCTTTTTAGGATGAATTTGATTAAGTGCATTTCATTGAAAAATTAGCATGCTGTGCAAGTGTTGGAATATATGGGCCTTGATGGGTGCAAACATGCCATCCTATTTTAAACCGATCAGAGACGTGCAGTTTGACCCAGGAGCTATGTAACTGCAGTGTCATATTTCAATGTCAACCCAGTAAATTCTCGAGAGTGTGAGGAAGAACCTTCTTCTGTTTATGTCTCTCTCTGTAGACATATCCTCTTGTGTGTAGGCTGTATAACACAGACACCAAAGGTAGTGTTTTTTCTTCTGTTTATTTTCTCAGAGCCTGACAATTACTTCTAAAATAAAGCAGGAGCTTATGAATAATATGAGCAATTTTTCTGCTTGCCTGCATCAGCAGTTGCTAATGTTGGTTTTATTTGTTGAGTTTCATACATACCTATACAGAACTGCTATAACACAGCTTATTTGAAGTCATAGGGATTCCCCATGGAGAAATCTCTCAAGTGTCATATAAACAGTTCGATGCAAGACACTAGCTCTACAGTTATTAGGTTGTACTTTTGTCTTCATGGACATCTACAAATACAATATAAAAGGAAAAAAGACTCACTGTCCTCTTTGCCACTGAAAGAGTAGAAATACATAAGTCCATAAATGACTTTCTGAATGTCACGTCAACTTTTCCCATTCCACTGCTTTATATACTGAGAGGAAAAACAAAAGAAGAAAAACAAGTAAACAAAATTTAAGAATTTGTGATGTTTATATTTTAATATGTTTGATATTCAATAATAAAATATTTTTGAATGATTTTTTTCCTAAAATTCCACTAAAAGCAATTATTTTCTTTGACAACAATAACACTTGAAAATCCATAGCAGAAAATAATAATAAAAAAGTATCAACCTTTGTCAGCAGAACAAACCCCAAAGGCGAGATGATGAACAGGTTATGAAAACATTTTGCATCTCATGATTTTATACAATATGATTTACAGAAGAGAATCTGAAGTGTTTTGCTTAGTATCCTTTTCTTATAACTACTGTATGTCATTGACAACTGACAGAGATATCAGATGTATGTGACAATATAATTTCCACTACAGACATTAGTTTGAATTACTGGGGAAAAATAAGCCTTCTGAAGTACTATTCTCTTTTGTTGTAATTCACTTGTTGTGAAATAGATTATCTTATTGATAAATGCAGTAATCTAACTATGAATGTGAAGAAGATTCTCCTTTGAGTGTGACTGGATGCAATCTGCTGTTATTAAGACTTTTAATAAATAAATACAGTGGGTTATGTTAAAGTAATATGTAGGTCCTTGACTTAAGGGGGAACAGAGGAGAAAGAGAAAGGAAAGGGAAGGGAAACAGAATGGGGTGGAGAAGGGGACCTGGGCAGATGAGACCTGGGTAGTCCTTCTCTCATCTGATATAATTTCTCACTAACTAAATCTCTTAAGAATTGATGACTGATGAGCTTTATATATGCTTTGTTAGGACTAGCAGAGTGGATTAGAGGAGGAATGTCTCCATGAACACTGATTTTATTTCTTTTTTTTGCATATTCTCCAATTTTGTTCTAGTTTGGTTTGCTTTTCGTTATCTGCTCTGAAGAATTGGAACAGGCATGAAAGCACAAGTTTCATTGGTTAAGCTCCCATATGAATGCATATGAATTCCATCTATAGCACTCAAACTAAGTAGCAGTGCTATTTTGAAAAGCATTTGTATCTTTCCTATGAAGAATTACTCTGCCAAAATGGATTCAGAAGATTGCTGCTGTTCTACAGAGCTCTAAGGTGATGCCTGCAGCAATTTATGAGGCAATACTAAATCAGATTTTAGAAGAAAAGGCTCTCAGGGAAAACTAAGGATGATGATATTAAGTAATAAGATAATGACAGAGTAGTCTGACTGGACCAACATTTCGGGAACTTGTGATACAAGTTCTTGGCTTTGTGGGGTTTTGTTTGTTTGCCTTCTAGTTTGGCTTGGTTTTGTTGTGTTTATTGTTATGATTATGAATGATTTATTATTATTTTTAAGATTATGAAAAGACATTATGTGAGAACCTGGTTTAAATTTGAACTGAATTACCGTAATTTTTATCTTAATTAGAATTCCAACTCTTTATACTCCAACAACACTGAGGCAAGTATACTTTACCACCCTCAAAGGCTATCCATATTCTTAACTTGAGGCTCCCTTGTTACTGCCTCTCAGAAAATGAATTATCATTATATTTCTTATGGAAAATACTGCTCCTTTCCTTATAGTAACCAAGACCGTCCTAAAGTGACGGGTCTTGTCTTTAATTTCCTCCTGGTTAAGGCAGTGTCAAGCCCCAAACCTGAACCTCCCATTGCCCTTCACCCTGAGCTGCAGAAGACTACCCTAAAGGTATGAATATAGACTTCTGCCTCCTGTTCACAGCTTTTCAATATCCTCAGATGGGGACATTTGCAAAGGACAGCCTTAGTGATCTCTGAATGATGTTAGCGGCAGAAATAAAATATTTTGTATTGAGTCAGAGTGCTCACGCACAGAAACTAGAAATTGTTTCTTGTTAACTGGAAAACTAACCTGTCTTTTAGCCTAAAGTAGAATAAGTCATGTCCACCTGATATTTCTTCTGATAAGGAATAAAAAAATTAGCATTTGAACCTTGACATTTCATGAGGGCTCACAGTAGCTACATCTTATCAGAAAACATGACACATTATGAGACACTAACAGAAATGTTCATCAAGACATAGTTTTTGCACAGCTTGGACTCTGATCAAACAAGTAGTACTTTATATTTTTTCTTTCTTCTTGAGTTGTCCATGCAGAGCTGATAAAT
Source organism: Coturnix japonica (assembly GCF_054131305.1). Classification (NCBI taxonomy): domain Eukaryota; kingdom Metazoa; phylum Chordata; class Aves; order Galliformes; family Phasianidae; genus Coturnix; species Coturnix japonica. The sequence goes on from NC_140663.1 coordinate 28,422,827, forward strand.
GTATGAGTCTGTCTGAACCCTTCACATGGAGGGTAACCCAGACATGCACAGCACTGTATGGAATGGATGTCTAATCCAAGATGCTGACTGGGATTGCAATAAAATGCTCGCAATTGTGTACTGCATAAAAATTGCTTGGGCTAGCTTTTAGACATTTACTAGGTACTTCTCAGACCTGTAAGCCTGCAGATCTCTCCAAATAACTTCAAGCCTTCCTAATGTGAACTTATTGTTCAAAGTCAGTACTCCTGTATTTTGTATAAACATTCTTCTGTTTTAAAAACAGTTTTGTTTGTGTTTTTGTTTTTTTTCAACATCGTTCAATACTGCCTATGCAGTTGCCTGTTATTTTGCTAGCAGTAAGCTAAGCATTGTTCAAATGAGAAATCAGAACAATGCCTCGTTTAGAGCAAATGACACATATTGTTTGCTAATCACAACATTGTTTGCTGGTAACATATGATTTACAGTTTCTCAAAATGTTTGCAATTTAGACAAAATACAGGCACCTGTCAAAGCAAGATGTTCTTACTAATCAGAAATATCAGCAAAGTTGTCACTTTCCTACATAAAGTGGCATAAAGTGACCATGCAGCACAGATGGTAAATGTACTGTAAATAACAAAAGAAATCTGAAGTTTCTGTGAAATTTTTCAAAACATTACTAAATATCTGAAATGTTATCTAATGTAATAACTTTTAAGAGTCATAGCCATCTTAGAATAATTGTATAAAAATAAATGGATAAAATAGCTATGCAGACTAGAAGGTGACCTACTAGGTAGACTGATGAGCTCTGGAGATGAGAATTTCATTTCAGTTTGTATGTCCACATAAGACTTGGGATTTAATAGCTGAATTCCTTCTATATGTATATAAATATTTGGTTTGGTTTGGTTTTTTGTTGCTGTAGTTTTCTTTTAAATGGGGCCAGAAAAAGAGCATGGAAAATCTGACAGTGAAACTTCTCACCTTTCTTCTTTTATTAAAACAATGGTTTTTCCCAAAGAGTTTTGCTTTTTGTTTTTAATCGTAAGTGAAAAAAAGGGATTGCAAGCATATTTGATTTTGAAAGCATAATACAGCATAATAAACTTTATAGTCTCTTCACGTTTGGAGTTATATTTTGAATAATCCACCTCTTTACCTATCTGGCTGGTGAGCTCATATCTTTATTAATAGGAACTGCATATAGTATGTTCCTGGTGTGATCTCAGAAGGATCACATAGAAATAACGTCATTTCCCAGCTGGCTATTCCAATAGCTGTGCTTATGTAGCTTGAAATTGATTTTGCTTTCACCACGATGTACTGCCAGGATAGATGCAAGCTGCTGTTCAATATCAGGTCTTTCTGAGCAGCACAGCTTTCAGTGAACTTTCTTGCATTTCAGTGACTCTGATTAAGGATATTTTTCCTACATTAATTGTCTTTCTTTTGTTGTTGTTGTTTTCTGTTGTTTTGTTTTGTTTTTTTTTTCTTTTTCTTATTTATTTATTTATTTATTTAAATGAGATTTTATTTCTAACCTTTTCACACCACGTGATAATGAAGATGTCAAAGAGTTAGATGGATTAATAAAAAAAAAGGCTTCAGATATATGGAAGTAAAACAAGGAATTATCTTTTGGGGTGAGATAAGAAGAATAATTCCTTCCTGATAGGATAAACCCTAACTAGAAGTTGCCATTACCACTGTGTTTTGCAAGGGTGTAATACTATATAGAGTATCCACATAATAATACACATTCAAGAAATGGGAAACTTGGGATGAATATCAGGATGAATTTCCTGGAAAATGAGCTAGAAACATGGTTAGTCTAGTAGACTTAGGTACAGTATACATCAAGTATACAGATAGCTACATGACTACTGAGCATCTCCAAAATGATAATATGCTTGGGGTATATGGGGTCTGCAGCACATCTATCTGCATTTCTCATAGATTGAGGAGGGGAAGACTGTACAACTCCAGTGGCAATCATGGGACACTGATTTGATTTTCATTCTGGTAAAATGTTGAGAAACTGTAGTAAAGGTTCAATATTTTCAGTGTTGCTGTTGGATGCAAATGTTTTCCAGGTCCAGAACAGAAATATCATACCTACCTTCTATCTAACAGATTAAAAAGAATACTATATTTAAGGAGGTAGCTGAGGGATAGGGAGATGAGAGAAGGGGATAAGTAGTCCAAGTGTGTGATACGTATCTCCCTGCTCAGGTGCCACTTAGAGCTGCCTAGGTAACATGGTTCACATGGTTATCTTATGTTATTAGAATGTGGACTGAAGAGTTAGCTTTGTGGGGGTCAGTAGATTACTACCTCATTTTTCCTCTGCAGAGCTTCATAAGCTAACTTAACTCTCCCTCTATCAATAACTTGCCTCTATGTACATCTTGACAATATGTGAAAAAAACCTCATATTAGTGAAAAAGACAAATATTTCATAACCTATCTGGATGAAAAACACAGGTTGAGTAGAATTTAGGAAAAATGAAAAGTGAGATAGAAGTTTCCGCAAATCAAAATGCTATGGGAAGAACAGAAAAGACTTCAGAAAGCAAGGAGGGATGTGCCCAAGCTTGCACTTCCTGATATATTGGATATTTTGACCTTCCCTTCTGCAAGGAGAGCCTAGGAAACAATGCAGAAGCAATAAGAAAACAATTTACTCAGGTTTAACTTAGTATTTAACACTTAGTAAGCGAAAGGTGTGGCTTTAAAATAAGATTATTGAAAATGAAAAATAAAAAAAAGATATCATGCTTACATATTTTGAAAGAAGATTGAGTACTTATTTAATAAAACTGAAAACATACAATGGGAGATATAAAATGCATACAGAATTAAATCAAGCAGGTACATTCATCACTGACAATGGAATAAATGGACCCAAGTACCAAACATTTATTTTAATGACCTAAGGCAGCATGAGGATAATGACATAAGATAAAGAATACTGTGAAAAGTTTTTGTGGTTTTTTTTCTGTAGCCCGTAGCACAAGGGCAAACAGATGTTGGCATATAGTAGCACTTAACTTGACACTTTTTTGACTGTGATGGAGAACTAAGGTAGAAGGGTGGTTATCCTCTTAACAGGTTAATTGCAAATCTATACATTTTAGATGGGCAGTCTTTTTTTATTGTGTCACTATTGGCAGAACAACATGTTATTTTGATTTTAAGTTCTCGATGCCCTCTATATATATATATATATATATATAAATAAAATAATAAAAAAAAAAAAAAAAAAAAAGAATCCAAAATACTGAAATACTGAAAAGGCTTTCTAAATTATGAAGTATTTCATTAAAAACTGTTAAAACAGAACACTTTTTTTTTTTTTTTTTTTTTTTTCTTTTTGGTTGCCTGTTTGTTTGTTTTTAATGTCTTCTTCTAAAACAAAAGTTAAAATGGCTGATCAGCAACTACCGAACCTGAAAGTATTAACACCCAGAAAGACTGAACAATAAGAATTAAATTAAGCATATTTTAAAATCTGAAAAGGCATCTTGAAGTAATTTAAATTTCTTTTCTCCTATTCTGAGCAACATAAATAACTCTTTGGACCAACTCTTCTAGCCCTATCAAAAATAAGAAACCACAGGGACAATCAACAGTTACCATACATTCAATGAGAAAAAATAGCTCTAGTTGTGGATTCAGCCCATTCAACTTGAGTAGCATTCCATATGAGGTTACCTGTCTCTATACAGGGAATTACAGGCAGGTATGCTACTGACTTAAATGCTTTAACTGTGCTCCCCATATTATGTGGGATTCATACGACTCACTGTGAGAGAAATGACCCATACTAAGATGGCCATCAAGTGTTGGCATCCAAAGAACATGTTAAGAAGCAAAAATAATGTGAGCAGTGATGCATGGTAAAGGGAAAGCAGAGTAACTTTCACTGTGTAGGAAAATCAATGTAACAAAACTCAGCAGGAGTTCTTATGTGTGGAGACAGCAATTTTATTGAACAGCATCTTTAAGCATCTTACTCCCTTCAGGTTATCAACAAAAAAGTGCTAAAAATGATCTACCCACCCCCACACATCAAATCAAATCAAATCAAATCAAAACAAAACAAAAGAAGAAATAAAAAGAAAAAGGAAAAGGAAAAGAAAAAAAAAAAAGAAAAGAAAAAGAAAAAGAAAAAGAAAAAGAAAAAGAAAAAGAAAAAGAAAAAGAAAAAGAAAAAGAAAAAGAAAAAGAAAAAGAAAAAGAAGAAAATTCAACAGAAGACAACATAGTGAAATAAAACATCATGAATTTATCATGTAAAGAAAGAGAATATAACTGAAAACTACTTCTTTGCTATTTCTATTTTATTTCTATTGCATAATATTGCATCAACAGTTTGGAAAATGGAGAGAGATTGTAACATTACATATGTCATGGAATATATGGTTTACACATGGTATTTGGAAACAGACATGAGAGCACACCAGGAAATTTGGAGAATAACAATAAAAAAGGGACACAGAAAGGTATAATATATAACATAATCTTGAAATGTGCTTACCTGAAGTGCAAGCAGCCTTCCACCTGCAGCTATTTTCATTGCCCTTATGAATGGTAAGAAGACGAGACGCCTAGAAGATCTGGTTTTCATAAGAACCAATGCTATGACTCCCAACTGAGGGGTAAATGGACTCTGAGGGTAATGGAACTGAGCCTGGGTGTGGCCTGCTTGCAAAAGCTGTACAGATAGCTTGTGCTGTGCCTTGGCAGGGACCTGAAGGGTTCACAGTTCCTTTGAAAGTGTCCTTCTTTATTTTTTCCCCCCCAGATACAACCTAGTAGACTTTCTGCTTCATATTCTCACCTGTAAAAATGAAATAACATTACCTCAATAAGAGTGTATATAAATTCACCACAAACCCCCATATGACCCCATTTTGAGCACTGCATCCAAATCTGGAGCCCCCAATACAGGAAAGATGTGCAGCTGTTGGAGAGAGTCCAAAAGAGGGCTACAAAGATTATCAGAGGGCTGGAGCACCTCCCCCGTGAAGACAGGTTGGGGTCCTGGGCAACCTAGTCTATTGCCAGATCAGGAGGCTGGTGGCCCTGTCTGTGGCAGCGGGGTTGAAACTCCCTAAGGTTGATTCTAACATGACTTGCTCAGGCTCAAAAATCTACTTTTCTGACATTTGACTTAGGCAAGTTCTGCTTCACCAAAGGGCATATTTTAACCCAAATGATTTCTTCCAGATTTGAGTTGCAACTTCTGTTCTACTTAGTCAGAATACAACATCATTAGAATACAGAAATGGACAATGAACAAATGAAGGGAATTAAGAAAAGATTCAATGCCAAATTCATTAAAGTCTCTGAATTGTGAAAAGAAATATTAATTTCTGTTCACTTTCCAGTTTTTTCTTCTCTTTTCTCATTCCTATACTCTTCCTTATAAAACAATAGATAAATCAATGATTTTACATAGTTGCAAGGAGTTCTATTGTGCTCTCTAAAAAGTAAAACCAGGAAGTTAATCACAATTCCAATATTCAGAATAAAACTGATCTCTGAAAACTGTAAGAAAAGCCACAAGTAAGGGTTATTTGTAGATGTTGTGCAGATCAATTAAGTACCTGCATGCTTCTCTAGTTGTAATATATACAATAGCACAAGCTTTGAAAAGAGATTAATTAGCAGTTGTGCAAGCCATAAGATAATTTTTCAGAAAAAAAAAGGTTGTCAATTGCAAAGTATTACATAAGCTAAGGTGAAGCCTGCAGTTCAACATGTTCTTCATCAGACTGTTACTTAATGCTTATTGCTCTGTATTTTCAGAGTATACAAGCAGATGAGGAAAATGAGTCACGGAAGTAGGTACAGAAGGGAACTTAATGTCTCCTGCAGGGAGAACTACCAGGCTGTGTGCAGGGATGGAGCAAGTTGTGTTTCCTCCCAACACCACCTTGTGGGGTTTTTGTTTGTTTGTTTATTTGAGTAGGAAGGAGGAAGCAAATTATACTTGTGTGAAGCTTAAAGGGGTTTTCAGTATCTTGAGTGGAAAGAAAGAATCTGTGGCAGTGGGGTGGAAAGAAGAGAGAATCTGACAGAAATTTCAGATAAGGGGCAAGTATTGAAAGATTTAATCAAAGGGAATGTCCTGTCAAATCCAAATCCTTGATAGATTTCAATTTAAGGACCATAGTCATGATTTCATATTTTTAATATAAAATGGTGTGAAAGACTTAGTAAAGCCGGGGAAAAGAAAAACAAACAAACAAACAAACAACAACAACAATGAATTGGTGTAAAACAGACAGAAAATTAATTAAGCCAAAAATGAGAAGAATCTGTCAAAGTAGTTACAATTTGAGCTAATTTTCTGGGAGAATATAGGTGAAATTTCTAGTCAGTTTAAAGGTACCTTTTCTAAAAGTATTATATCATGTAGTATTCTATGAAGTTAGACTTAATGACCGAAGAGGCCCTATTCTTGCCCTGTTATCTGATGTTTTAAATACAGTGGCACATGCTCAATCTCAAGCGGAAGCTGCTCTTTTCCATCTAGAACAACAACAAAACATCTTTATTTTTCATTGTTTTCAATTTCAGAGGGAAAGATTAAGTACTTAAATTGAGAAGTGCAACAACAGAAAGTCTGGTGTGCTGAAATGATGACCTATGTGGGTGGTTTCAAGCAGTAATGTGTAGTTTTAGGTGGTGGAAACTCTATGGTGTCATGTTAAATATAAGGGTGTTGATTAAAGATAACAAGTGGGAAAATCTACTTCAGCCATCTAATGTTTAGGGTGCTGATTTCCTGCCACTGTAAAACAAATGAAAGATTTGGCTAGTTCTGGTAGACCTGAAATGTTAGAGAGAAGTTTTACAGAGCTAATTGATGGATTCTACTCCTGGACTCCAGTCCCTCTCATTAAGACATCTATCACTGCATGCCATGGATGTGAATTCCAGAAGCAGTTTAAATGCAAGCCTTGTAATCATTTCCCTTATCCCTCTGAAGTACCTGACCTGCCAGCTGTAGCTTTCCTTTTGCTCTCTAGTGAGTTTTTGAAGAGCATTAAGGGGAACATGGCTGAGCACTGTGAAGCCCTAGCAGGGAAAGGCTCCCAACTAGAGCACCCTGATGTCAGACTCTACCTGCTGATAGCATCCCAACTGGGTCTGATTGCTGGGCAAAATTCAGCTGGGCAGAGACAGGAAAATTCAGCTTTAGAAGTCATACACATTATCACATCTTTGATGTTACCTTGACAGATGAAGCAAATGAGCAGTGGCCTCTGAATTAGAAAATAACTCATTAGCAGCTCCAGCTGACATTATTTGAGCATACAGTGCTGCATGTTATGCTGTTACAGTATGTGGTCTCAGAATAAAATTCTTCACAGAAAGTACACAGCTGTATTTTTGAATATGGAGCACTCTGACAAGCTGTATCAGTTTCTCTCTGAACAGTGGATGAAAAAGTTAATTTGGTTAGGATTTAATGAAAATTGGTCCTCTACCAAACTGTATAACCTGGCAGATACTCTATTTTTCACAGAATCGTAATATCATCAAATCATTAAGGTTGAAAAAACAACCAAGACCATCCAGTCCAACTATCCATCTACCACCCATATTTTCACACTAAACCACGTCCTTTAGTACAATATCTACACATTTCTTGAACACCTTCAAGGATAATGACTCAATCATCTCCCTGGGCAGCCCATTCCAGTGCCTGACCACTCTTTTGGAGAAGAAATTTTTCCTAATATCCAGCCTAAACCTTCCCTGTCACAAGTTGAGGTCATTCCCTCTAGTTCTACTGATAGTTATGCAGGAGAAGACATTGACCCCCACCTCATCACAAACTTTTTAATCAGTAAAGACATGAAACAAGATGGGCCCCAGTACTGACCCCTGGGGGACACCACTTGTAACAGGTCACCATCTGGTTTTAACTCCATTCACCACCACTCTCTGGGCCCAGCCATTCAGCCAGATCTTAAACCAGTAAAGAGTGTACCTATTCAGGCCATGGGCTGCCTGCTTCTCCAGGAGAATACTGTGAGAGACAGTGTCAAAAGCTTTGCTAACGTCTAATTAGACTATATTGACAGCCTTTCCCTCATCCACAAGGCAGGTCACTTGATCATAGAAGAATACCACATTAGTTAAGCAGGACTCACTTTTCATGAATACACGCTGGCTGAGCCTGATCCCCTGGTTGTCTCACACATACCATGTGATCTCACTCAAGATGATCTGTTTCATAACCTTCCCCAGCACCAAGACCAGTCTGACAAGCCTGTTGTTCCCCACACCCTCCTAATGACTCTTCTTGTAAATGGAAGTCACATTTGCAAGCCTTCAGTTCTCCGGGACCTGTCCAGTTTACCAGAACCATTGACTGATGGTGAAAAGTTGCTTGGAACCACCTCCGCCAGCTCCCTCAGCACCCTCAGGTGGTTTCCATATGGCTCTTATTTTCTTAAATAATTCTTGATAAATGAACAACACATACACTTCAAAAATTTTTGACAGCCAAAACTCACAACTAGTAGAATAGGGGCTACATCTGGGATACATGTGTAGTGCTACACATTCTTCCTCTTATTACTTTTCATAATTTCAGTTTCTTCAATAGAAGCCAATAAATTACTTTTGTAACATTTCTAACAACCAGGATGAAGATAATAATAATAAAAATATTAACCATATAAACTGTGTTTTTTATGTTTACTTGCTTATTTCTAAATGCTAATTTGGTAGTACTTCTTTATTACTGTTGGATTAACAAAGTAACAATTCCAAATTCTTTTTCTTTTCCTCTATATTGTTGAGACATGAGAAACTGATTTTTTTTTAATGAAAAGAAGGGATTCTCATGAATCTTTAAGTACCATTAAATATCGCAAATGAGTCTTACTCTAAAATTACATAGATAAACTTTAGCCACTTTGGGATAACAATCACTAACCCATCTAAGCAGCACATCTTACTGCACATATTTATTCTTCTGAGTGGCCACTAAAATATAGTGAAATAACTTTTCATATGGAATATTACTGACCACAGTAGAATAGTGTAATTTTGGTACGTTATATGAGCAGAATTGCCTCTGTATTTCAACCTAACTAATGCACAAATCTGTGCATAAGAAATACCATGAAAGAAATTGCAAAACTTAGCACCTTTTTATATTATTCTGAGAAGGCTTTTGTTAAGAAAAGCATTTTATTAAAAATTACATTTATTCTACTTCTACTTTTCCCTTCAAATTTCTTCATATGGGCAGGAAGAAGGGCCTCCTCAGCTAGGTAGGAACTGACTAAGTACTTCTGTTCAAATTAAAGCCCTGAATTTTACTATCAGCATTTCCATCACAGGTACATGTTGTAATCAGAAGACTATGTGGATTATCTTCTGATGTTGTTGGTTTTTGTTTTTTTTTCCTACTCTTAAGCATCCTTATAGATTAAAATATTCTTCTCAGAATAGATTCAGATTCAAAAAATAATCACTATAAGAGCCTTTGAGAAATTAGAGGATGGGCTCAGCTGAAAATATCTTTACAGCATCTGGGATCCGAAATACTTATCAAGCATTCAGAAAGTGAAATTACATGAGATGGCTGAACTCACCTGAAAAGAGTGTTTTGTTTGTTCTCCCCTTGTCCATGCTCACTTCCCTCCCTCAGTGTATCTTGCCCATGCTCAACTTTTCCTTCTGTCACACTCACCCCGGTGGTTCACAAATCCTTTCTTAACTGAAAGACTGAAAGACAAGTCTGATCCACTTTAAGTGCCAAGTTCAGTCCTAGGGCAGTTCACAGGCAAGCAGGTAAGCTTTTCATTAAATAAGTAGACTGCGAGTTGCAGTGGCTCAGGAGTTGCTCCTTTTTCTGTATAGCATTGTTGTTCCAAAGCAAAATAAAAGGATGTGGTTGAGAGATACCTGCTTCAACCAGTCACAAAAACATGACTGCTGACACTGTTTGCTCTCTCTAGACACTAAGATACCCTTCCTAACTAATAAAATAACAGTATCTTCTCTTGCTCAGTAATGAAGCAAAGAAAAATGTAATTCATTGGGAAAATAATATCTGATTTGTTGTTACATGGCAGAATTAGCAGAGTTTGCTTAAAAAAGATAAGGTCTGTAGTATTAATATTATTTTCATTTTGCAGCACTCAAAATACTGTTGCATTGATTAGTACAAAGGGAACTGAGCCATCATCAAAAGGTGTCTTGCAGATTCAAGGTAGCAACAAAACAATCAAGCAGAGTTTAATTGGATTTGACTCCAGTCCTGTATGTTGATTTCTGTGGAATGGATTTACTGGATAAGTGATATGGCCGCAGAATCTCTCTCACTACCACCATCCATGTGGAACCTGATGAATTTTGGGGGGACAGCAGGCATGCTTATGAAGGAATTTTCATAGTACTTAGCAATCTAAGCCAATTTCTGACAGTGCCTGGAAAGCATCGTTTGATAGCGAAGAAAAAAAATGCTATGATGTGTAGCTCCTTTCAAGAGCAAGAAGAACATTTCAAATTGTAAAAGATGAGATGTTATTTTGTTCAGGATATAAAAATCAATATCAGTATTATTTGTATCACAATGGCCATAAAGATATCCCTGCAGAACCACAGCATATCTTGAAGACTGTACATAGAAAATCAAGACCGAGTAGAAGAAGCACATAAATACACAGGGTAATTCAATTCCACATTCATTTCCTTTGACTATTGCTGTCTAAGAATTCAGTGTCTTCTATGAGGTAGTTACTTAAACTCTATGTAGGATAGTACAGCCAGTAAGAAAGTTGTATTCACAAACACCTATGAGCTGTGGAATGCAGAGTGCACATCCTTTATCTTACTGTGTGCGCTATGCAATTAGTAGTAGTACACAGAACAGACACTCAGAAAATGTTCTCCATTGAGTTAATTCTTACTGAATCAAAGAATACAAAACCAATATACTTCCTTACAAGAATTGTTAAGTTTCTCTACAGAACCAGGTAACAGAAAAAGTGTATGTCTGCAGTTGAAATTCAGCCTCAAGTCACTGATCTATAAAAAGACATCTATGAAGATGCTGAAGAGTGTAAACATAGAGAAAAAGAATGAAAAAGTGCTCTCTCTCATACAGAGTGAAGACCAAAATCCCAACAGTGAAAATGGAGTTAAAAAAAAGTAGAAAAAAAAAAAAAAAAAAAAGCCTACAGAAAGCACTAATCTTTGTTGAGGATACAAGACAAAAACCCTAGATTTTAGGTGCCAACAGAAAGAGGGTAGGGAACTATAAATTAATACATTATCTATTGTTGCAATTTCTTCTTGGGCTCTAGGGAGAATAATTTGTGTGTTCTTAGTAAACCAAGAAAGACTATGACTCAAAGAAATAAGTATCAATTTTTCCTCCCAAAGGAAACAGAACCCTAAATTCTGGGTAACCACATGGATTAGACAAAACAGAAAAACCTCAGAAGAACACAGATAAAATACTTAATGAATTATTATAGCTTTTTTCTGCTCATTATATAATAATGGTACCGATTGGTACATGTGGCTGCCTATGATAAAAGACAAGCTGTCAATGAATCTATGTGCAAGATGTGAAATGAATGGGATTTTAAAAATTGCCTGCTTTACGCTTCCTCTGTGGTGCAAAGTTGTAACTGGAGTATCAAGGACAAAATCCACTTGATACAGGAGATGATTATTTAATTAGGAGCACTGTGAGTTCCTAAAGGCACTGACAGACAAATAACTGAGAAACACGTTCAAAAAAAAAAAAAAACACCAAAAATTGAAAGAACAAAAGAGCTTTCCCCCTAGAAAACTAAATAGCAACTGTTGTTCATGCAAAATGTGGTATATACCATTTGAAAACAAGCCCTTTTCCCTATCATGAGACAAAAAGAAATTGAAGCTGTGGCAAGATTATTTCTGATAGCCCTAAAAATAAAAGAAGCATAACCAATTGAACCTTTGTTATCTGGGGAAAATGCACATCTGGGCTATCAAATTGTAGAACATGTTTCAATGACACTATAATCAAAATTAATCTCCATATGATCAGCTCAGTCTGAGTCATTTTTCCCTTACATTTATACTTTAACTCCTTTTAGTAAGGGCATGAAATGAGCATGCATGATAATTAACTGCTAATCTGCATGCTTTGCTCTAATAAAAAAGGAAAGTAGCTCTGTGTGTTACAGCAGCTATGAATATCAATCCAGTTTGTCTGTAAAAGTTTTCCAGAACACAGGAATCATTTACCAATGCTTCAGCCCAGAATCCTCTATTTTGGCTTTGAAAAAGTGTGTTACTGGTCTTCTCCAGCACATATTGCTTTCAAGCTAATTTGCAGGAAGGCTTTCTAGTCAATAGAGCAATTCTTCTCATTACTGTGAGGTTTGTAGAGTGCCTGTCCTTGGTAGGATCTCTAATGGGATAAAGCTGCAAAAAAGGGCCATCTGCCTTCAACAGTCTTTCCGATGATAGTGCTGGTAAAGTATGCAGTTACCATTAGTGGCCAGCTGGCCTCATGCATCGTTATATGTTACGAATGTTTTACAGCAAGACAATATAACATAAAATTACATTAAAAAAAAAAAAAACCATAACGTGCTGTGAATAGTAAAAGCATTTTCAAAGCAAAGGATTGGCTGTGATTCTGAAGGCAGCCCATCCAGGTTCATATTTGTTTATGAAAGCCTTTTAATTCTAGATTTGGGTATATTTCATTTTTTTCCAAAACTGTAATAAAAAATAAAATGTAGATGAAAGAAAAATATCAATCAATTTTGGATATGAATATAAATAAAAACTGTGCACAGAATTTGGATCTTTGGTTCTTTATTTTTGCTTAATGAAATGCAACTACTTGCTTACTCTTTGTTTTAAAATTTGTGGTATGATAAATCTTTATACAACAAAGGAGAAGCCATCTTTGAGACACCGTTTTACACTACTCAACACAAAATCATATATATTAAAAAAAAGAGAGAGAGAAAGAGAGAAAGAAAGAGAGAAAGAGAGAAAGAGAGAAAGAGAGAAAGGAAGAAAGGAAGAAAGGAAGAAAGGAAGAAAGAAAAGAAAGAAAAGAAAGAAAGAAAGAAAGAAAGAAAGAAAGAAAGAAAGAAAGAAAGAAAGAAAGAAAGAAAGAAAGAAAGAAAGAAAGAAAGAAAGAAAGAAAGAAAGAAAGAAAGAAAGAAAGAAAGAAAGAAAGAAAGAAAGAAAGAAAGAAAGAAAGAAAGAAAGAAAGAAAGAAAGAAAGAAAGAAAGAAAGAAAGAAAGAAAGAAAGAGAACCTACAAGATGAACACTGGAAAACTTTCACTTTGTAAACTGCATAAACAATAATTTCAAGTAACAGAGGAAATTCAAGGAATATGCTAATTTCTATTTCCCTTCTAAAGTATAAGTTTCATCCTTCGGATGGCAGTGAAAATTGCTACTGTTATGACAATACTTAAAAAAAAATGAAAAGCTACCCTTTCTTTTTTTCTTTTCCACTAAAACACAGCAGTTCTAGCACTGTAAAGCCATTCTAGAAGCACTTACTGCCACTGCCTAGTCCCACTAATTCCTAATTCCTGACAATTAGCAAATGTTTAGAAACTGCTGAGAGCTGAAAACTGCAGATAGAAATTCATTTTCATTTTAACTCACAATCAAGTGTTCAGTGTTTAGATCACTGAAAAGAAAAATCAAGACACAGAATTAACAACTGGAGAGTAAACCTCACACCACATTCTTTTTTTCTTTTCCTCTGGTAGAAGTGGGGTTTGTCAATTCTGTAGTCAATGGATTTTTAGACTTGAAATTGAAAGGGAACTTGGTCATCCTTGGGTATCATATAAATCACAGATTATTGGAGTGGACCCAGAAACTCCTGAATTGTATCATTTTTTATTGATTTGGTTCATGCACAACTGAAAGATAAGATAAAAATATCTAATCTTGATTAAAGTGTGACAAGTGATAAAACTAAATTATTCTGGTATTAAATGTATTCTCCCTGTTCTGAGCATGAAACTTACTATGAGTTTATTTGAGATCACAAGTATTTGAATGGGTGTTTGTTTGCTAAAGCTGACATAGGAGTTTGCTTGCAAACTTTTGAGTCACACACCAACTGTAAGCCAAAATAATGCATATGCTTGCCACCCAAGTGGCAAATGTTTGTTGTTTTAGAGTTGTAGTGAAAGTCTTGAAACAAAAAATGCAGCATACCACCAGCTGTAACAGATCAGAATACATTTCCAAAGTGTGAAATGTCCCTGCAGTATAAACTACCCACGAACTGGAGGAGAAAAGTTACTTCTACTCAAGATCAGTGACTTCAGCACTACTTTTGGCTTAACTTTTTCAATGACAATATTGCACTTCAAGATCTCCCTTTATGGCATAGGAGAGAAGAGACTGAAAGAACTTGACACAATGACTTTCCACTCCATAGGGAAACTGTCATTCTTTTAAATCCAAAAACAAGTAAAAATATTGTAAAAATATTGCAAAGTGAAAAAAAAAAAAAAAAAAAAAAAAGTGAAAAGGGAAAGAATCAGATTTCCATCACTACCCACTCTAAATACTCTATATTCACCAGCTGTTTTTGTTTTTTTTTTTAATTTATATTTTCAACAAGTCAATGATACAAATTTAACTACCTAACTAAAAAGATAAGTAGACTATCCTATAAATTAAGGAAGTTACTCTTTCCATTAACCATGGGTTGTGTTTGAAGGTGTAGAATGGTATGAGTTATAATTGGCTGGTTTTTCCTCTTACTTTTCATAAAATAGAATAAAATAATAAATGAGAATAATAAAATAAAATGACATAATAAAATAACGAAATTAATTTTACACTCAGCCAGAAATCTTCCAAATACTTTCCAGACATCCTTCATTTTAATGCCTGTACAGTTTATCAAGCCTCCAAATTTCTTGTTTCAGGCAGGTGTGATAACCTTGCAATTATATTTTTACAGAACTCTTTTTTACAGATTATAATGGCACTGTTACAGGTAGCTATCTCCTTTATGTGACATCTTGAGACAAATAAGGATAAACCCTGATGTCTGAGTTGTTTTGGGGGGATTTATGACCAATGACTATGCTAGTAAATCAAATGCACAGAGGCTCATTTTCCTGTCTTAATGATAATAGCACCTGCAGGGTCACAGCCATACAGCCAGGCACCATCTCTTACTTCTCCCATGACAAACTGGCATCCATAGTTTCCACTGCTCTTCAACCCCATGTTATCCTCAGAAAAAAACTATGGAAGATGCTAGTTTGATCACCCCAAAACTATGCCCAGGTTTTCATGCAACTCTGAGTAACTGTTAGGATGGTTTGGGCAATTTCTCAGCCCTGAACCTCACCTACTTTAGGTTACCAGACCAGATATGGTCTGATATAATTTGAGGGCACTGGGGAAAACACTGAGCTGAATTTTAAAACTAAGGTGTGACAGAATTAAAGTAGAAATGAACATATAAATGATGAGGCAACTTGTGAGGGAGGAAGAGAGATTTGTACACATCACTTAGTCTGGCTGTTAGCACCACTAGTTTAGATCAATAAAATCTATTCTCTTACTACATCTGTGGCTAGCCTTATATCTTCCCTTTCCAGAGGGGAATAAACACACCATCTGTTATCTTGTGTCCTAGCTCTCCATCAGCCCCTAGGTTGGTTTTCTTTGCCTTGTAGATCTCTGAAGAGAGATAGTTTCAGGCTCCCATTACTCTAGTGCTCTACTCAGCACTTTACCACGATGCTGTGTCGGCCTGTGTGTCCCCTGCAGACAACTCTTCCAGTCTACTTGTGGAAGAAGATCAGAATGTCTATCTTTTTATTTTTTATTTTTTATTTTTTATTTTTTATTTTTTATTTTTTATTTTTTATTTTTTATTTTTTATTTTTTATTTTTTATTTTTTATTTTTTATTTTTTATTTTTTATTTTATTTTATTTTTAATACTGGGCTGCAGCTTCAGAAAATATTGTCATCAGAGATAACAACTGCTGTACCTGTGCTTGGCTATTATACTCATAGACATTTTTTCACAGCTGTGAATGCACTGAAGTCCTGTGATCCTTTAGTAAAATATTTACATTTGCAGTCTCAGTTTGTTTAAACCAATTCGCAGTAGCCTTGTTTTCAGCACACTTCAGGTCCTGAGGAAGTCCACAGTTCAGTCTCCACCGCTGTCTCCATCTCTTGCTTAATACTGGTTTGAATCCTTGCTTGGTACAAATATCTGAGTCAATTTATTAGTCTGTTAAGATATTATCTCTGTTTTGGATTGGTTTACTTTGGATTCTTCTATTAGATTTTATTTTTTCCCTAGCTTAATGAGGGAAATGAGCTTACAGTGCAATCAGACAAATATAAGCTCAGGCACCGCAGCAGTGGCACATCTCTGAAGAGCAGGGAAGGGATGGATGTTTAAGGACAGGATGTGGAAAATAATAATAGAATCTCCTCTTTTTTTCCTTTGGGAATCTGTTAAGTACTAAGCTAAGTTATAAAATTACATCTTTAATTTCAAGGTAGGACTGTTATTCCTTGTGTATTTCCTGAGCTGTTTTCCTTTCTAAGGATCTGCCTGAAGATTTCAGCATTGCTTTTCATAATGACTAAGGACTTTGATTGTCTTAGTTTCTTCATATTATGTCTACATAATTCTTTTTTTAATTTTTCTTTTTTTTTTTTTTTATTTTTCTTTTTTCAATTTTATCTTATGGAAATATAATTGTGACCCCGTATCTATCATTATCAAAGCAGGAATGTCATACCAAACAGATACAGATACAGATCTTACATGTCTGAGAATCATTTTCTGTAAAAATAATTCATGATGGTGAGCATAAGAATGCAAATACAGCATGACTTTTTTCTATCTCTGGTACAAGCAAACGTATGCCAGTCTTGGACAGGAAAACCACAGTTTCATTAAACTTACCTACCTCCACAGCAGTGATACTCAATGGTTTCACTCACTTTCTTTATCAACATCAAGGTTTGTAGCTCCTAATTTTCTGTATGGAATTTCTCATCTCTGGAGAATTCTGTTGGTTTTTTTTTTTTTTTTTTCTGTGTCTTCATAACTTTTGCTTTACTCTCCATGTGTTTTTTCCTATAAATCTTCAGTCTTACATGTTGTGTCTTTTGTAGTCATCTTCCCTGTTTTGTTGACTATACCTATGGTTTTGCTCTTTGGTTACACAACAGTATCACACAGTTTGTGTTAATTGTGTTAATTTGCTAAACTTGTATGCTTTAATTAAAGCAGTGTAGAGTTTCTGCATCAGCTCTACTAAAATAAAAATCTTCTGACTGCATTCACTTACATGAAGAGACAGTGTTGCCTTTTCAGTCTCTTCCAGCTATGCAGAAGAAAGAACTTTATTCATGATACCAGGCATTCTTGTTAAAGAAAGCTTGAGATTGGCACCAGCGTATCTTACAGTGGAATATAAACAAAGCAGTTATGAAGAAGAACAAGGAGTGGGAATGTGTGATTTAGCACCTATCAGCTCAAACTGCAGCTGCTTTAAACCAACAAGTTCCATTCCCTCAGAGAAACTACCAAAGAATACCCCTTTGCAATCCAGGATTTATCTATCTATCTATCTATCTATCTATCTATCTATCTATCTATCTATCTATCTATCTATTACATTGTTTTGGTTTCTGGGTGAAGTCAGGAGGGGGAAAATAAAGATCCCCTAACAAGCTCTATAACATCTCTAATCCAGTGTTCAAGTTGCAAGAATGTTGAAATGGTTGCTGAAGCTGGATTTCATCCATCTGGTTTTCTAGAGACAATCCCTGCCACCAAAAGCATTGACTTCAGCCCTCTCCAAAGTCCCTGTATTGTGACCATACCACATCACCACATGGCAGCAGTTTCAGGAGAGAAAAAGTATATAATTTTAGTGCCCCAAACACCATCTACTCAAAGCCTGAGAAGGTCACTAAGTACTTCTTTTCAGCAAGAACGACAACAACAAAGCAGCATGAATATTCTGTTAATATTAGTTAAAGGTGAAGATTTCAAAAGGAGTTAGGAGAAGTAAGGACATCTGACACCTAACAACACTCATTAATCCTCACCTATTCCTTTCCCACTCCTCTTTCATTATTCAGTTTTAAGATGGCATCTGAGAGATCTGGCCCCTCAGAGAGCCTGGTTCCAGACAGTGTATCATAGCGTGCAGTAAATTAAAGGTGTTCTCTCAGTATGTGTCCTTTCAGTGCTACAGTGTTCCTGTCTGCTATGCTGTCCTTGAAATGCAATGTGAAATTAGCTCTCGATACTGCAGCATGGCAGAAATCAATAACAGAATTATGCCAGTGTGTAGGACAGGCAGCTAGACCCTGGCAACCCCAGTAGCATCTCAATGCATGTCATGATGAATGCTGAACTCCAGAAAAGAGAAGCACCTCTCTCTTTAACTGCTTTGATTCTGGTTGATGCATTCCCAGAACAGCTGAGGTATTGGAAAAGTACTGAAATACATCACCTCGTGATTTCTAGCTTCTATAAGAGCATTTCCTGACTATGTAAGCAGACTTTAACTCACCAAGAATACGAGCCTGTTCTTTATTACTACACTGAAAATGATCACATAAAAGCTTCTAGTGATAAATATTTTGGAGCATGTTTTTGTGTTCTTTCCAGGAAGCAGAATAATCTGTCACAGAAGATGAAACTTCAATCAGATTTGACATCCTTTACATCAGTTTACTAAGTGATCTGATTAAAGCCTTGAAACCTTCTCACTTTGATATTAAATGACTTGTCCCGGAGAGAAAGTAATATTATCTAAAAAGATGTGATCAGGACTTGATGCTCACATTGGTTTCACCATCTC
The DNA here is from genome assembly GCF_054131305.1 of Coturnix japonica. Taxonomy (NCBI): domain Eukaryota; kingdom Metazoa; phylum Chordata; class Aves; order Galliformes; family Phasianidae; genus Coturnix; species Coturnix japonica. Next base: position 28,441,703 of record NC_140663.1, read on the forward strand.
TGAGGTGTACAAATACAGATGATTTGCTGTGATATATTTAATATCAAATCACCTCATGATTGTCTATTTCTGTGTTACTTTATCTATGAAGAGATACACAGTTCAGCATAACAAGTTGCTTTCAAGGGAATTAATTCTATAAGACAGAAATATGTGTTTTAATGATAATGCAGTGGGCCAAATTCTTTTCAGATAAGAATCCATTCAGCTGAATGTCTGGCCCATTCTCAATAATTTTGTGCTATTAAGAAAATGCAAAAATGAATTTAACAAAACAGTGCAATTTTTTTTTTTTTCAACAAAAACATTCATTTTTTGGAAGGAGTTAACAAACAGAAGTCTAAATTCCTAGACCACAGGGGGTTGCTTTATATAGTATATGTATATTATATACATATATATACATATATATTATCCGATTAGACATACTGCAGATTATGATTATGCTTGTTTCTTAAGCTAGCCTTGTCTTCTGAAGATGAAGGAATACAGTTACATTTTCTCCATAGAAAAAGCTGAACATCTCTTTAGCTTGTGTCTCCCCTCCATCCCTCTACTCTACTCTCTGTTCTTATACAGTCCCATATCATCACTTTGACTGATTCAGTACAGCCCTGCGTTGTAACTCAGCTTTAGTGGAAAACAGAATATGTTCCCAGGCAAGCTGCCTCATCATTTTGACATCTACAGCTGCCAAGTTTGATGACTTCTTTGAATGACATGTCCTTTAAAAGCCACAGACACAAACAACTTTGAGGTTGGGTGACAGTCAGGAAATAGGTAAGGATTCTCTTACACTTCTTTACATCAATTTTTTCATTGTCTGTTCTGAACTGTGTCACTCTGAACTGAGTGTTCCAAAGCTACAATCAACCTTTTGTATTTCCTTTACATTTTCCTTCTTCTTGATTGACCTAGCTACTGTGAGGCACCCTGATGACAGGTCTCTCTTTCTTGCTACTCTCTAGCTAAGAGAGGGAGAGGAGGTGACATTCCCATATTCACATCCCTGCAAGGCTGAAGCCAACTATGGTAAGAGCTCCAGTGGCCCCTCAGACCTGCTTTCACACACACCTTCCCAAAGGGCTGCTAAAATCGCAGGGAGAAGGTGGGGAACACTTACATTGTTTCCTCATAAAATATCCAAGAGGTTTAATGCAGCAAACCAATTCCAATTGCTACCAGGTAAATTTCAGGTGGAAGTCTACTCAGCTTTCTGCCAGCTTCTCCTCCTCCTGGATTCCAAGACAACCTTGCCAGGACTGCCAGAGATTCCCACTCCTGGGAAGCCTACCAGGCATGTTGCCAAGTAAATCTCTTTGACACTTGCTATCAGATTCCCCATCTCTCCAGTTTCCCAGACATTAAGTCTGCTGCCTTGGCCACAAGGAAAGGTTTTAGTTGTACCAGGTAATCACAGCCACATTGGTGAGCAGCCAACCATCAGATACATGGTCCAAATGGGATTTTTATTTTTTTTTTTTTCCTTCTCTTTTCAGTCTTCTCACTAGAATCTGAAAGAAATTAGTTGGAAATGTAAATTTCCCAGGGGCTGGAGATTCCAAGTTTTGATCAAGTCAAAAGCTCGGGTTGGAGAAGGTGGTGCAAAATACGCATTAAATTAACTGCTGATCAGTCTGGCAGATCGATTGGTACCTTTTCCACAAGGAACGAAATGCTGTAGAAAGACTAGAGATAGACAAGAAAAACAGTGAGAAGGCAAGACAAGAGAATGGGGGATTAGAAGACAAATTCAAGGTGAGAAGAAGGCATAGCTTTTGAATAGCATTATGAACTAAAAAAGAAACAAAATGAAGCCAACAAATAAAGCACAAAAACAAAAACAATAACAGCTTACCATACAAACGATTTTACAACTTCTATTGCGGTGAACTCTAATTAATGTCACAGTGTGATGCTGGATGAATCAATAAAGTCCTGAAGAATAAATATCTTAAAAACTAGATATGTGTATACAATTTAAAGACAATGGCTATGGTTGTCATCTCTTGCTATTACTGTGAGTGATACAATAGTTATTCTAGCACGTTGAGTTTATATCCTGCCTCCCTAGATAATAATTGAGGATAGAATTTTGCCTTTATGTAGAGTAATTTTGATTTGGCACTGATACAGGGTGCCAAAGGAAAGAAAATGCTTCTAAACAGAGACTTTGTGCTTGAAAATGAAGGTGTGAAAAATGAGCCTGTGTTTTAAATATCTGTCTTTATATAGTCTCAGGGTCAAATTACAAACTGATTTACATTTTGTCTTAACCCAGTGTCAGGAAATCACATATAATTTATGCAACTCTTTTTTTTTTCACTCTAAATGGTTCCAAGAGCTGTCTCTGATGCCACTCCCATCCCAGTTTTCCAGCTGCAGAGCTCTAGGCAGAAAGAAGTAGATTCAAAACATACAGAGAAAAAATGTTCAATTTTTCTTCATCCTTAAAAAGTCAAGGGAGAGGAGGCCAGAAGGGCCAGGCAAAACATTTTTTTTTTTTTTTCTTCCCTTGGAATACCTTTTAAATGTTATTAATGTGTGTTTTCTGGTCCAGTCTATTTAAATTCTTTTAAATGATGTAGTTCTGAGTACACAGCTAAGCATTTAATTCCAAGTAACGCTAAAGAGAAAATGTATTCAGTCAGTTCATCTTAAGTTACATGCAGCTCCTTGAGATGTGCTTAGAAACCCAAAAGTTGGCCAGATCCAGAGTTTGAAATTTTTTAGGAAATTGAATAGATTACATCACAGCTGCACACATTTACACCAAATGAACTCCCAACCTAAGGTACCTAATATGCTTTCTGAAAAGCTCTGCAAATAAATGTCTGGACTTCTCCAAGTAACTGTTCCCTTTTCTTGGATTAATATTGCACACATCTTTTCTCACTTAAACTTTGCCTCATTTGGCTTTGTTATTTTCTTCATGCATCCTTTAAAACCATTTCTAAAGGAAAAATGCAGCTGTTAGCAAGCTGTCCTATAATGCACATGGAACTAATTTTCCAGACATGTCTCTCAAAGATTTTGATGTATCTAGAGAAGATATTCTACCAAAATAATTTTTAATATAATCAAATGAAGGAAAAAAAGAGAGTAGAGAAAGAAATAAAAAAGCACTTGTAAGGCCAACAAGAAGGAAAAACTGACTTACAGTAGTTCACATTTACATACTTGCTTTAAAGTATATCTTGAAACCAACAAGGTTCCTTTATAGAAAATTAGTCAATTATTAGAGTACAAAGATTAAAATAAACTAATCAGAGATAAGGGTCAAATAGTGTAATCTAGAATTACATAAATGTCACCATGATACATGAGAAAAGAAGGTTCAGTTCCTTTCCTTGGATAAGATACAAGTTACACTACAAAACTGCGGAGAATCAGAACTTCATATCACTATCTTCCCACTGTAACTAATATGCACAAACAATTCATGAATTTTAATATGTTTATTCCCATAACAATATAAAGAATAAAGTGTCATTATTCCCATTTTCTCAATGTGTAATTGAAGGCAGGATTTTATATTAATAGAAGCTCAATTTGATGTTAAGCTGCTGCCAAAAGTCATGGTCCTACCACATCTACTTTATCAGTTCATGTTTTATAGTTCTACTCTTATGCAACTCAAAGTCTTTTATTCAGCTAAATCTGCCGAAAGCCTCCCAGAAAAGTAGGAAGGCTAAAGAAATTCTCTTCTTAGCATCATCTGGTCAGTAAGTCAGTTTAACATCACCTTGAGAGCATCTCATGCAATGACATGAAAATGTTTCAAAATCAAAAAAAAAAAATTTCAGCTTGACTCAAAATGAGTGGGCCATTCGTGACTGAACAGAAAATTAAACACAAATTCTCACTACATCACTTTTCTGATGGCTTGGTTCCTTGTCTTTGTTGTACCTGCATGTGGAAAAGCTATGGTTTATTTAAAGTGAAGGTAAAACATGATAATGTGATGAGAATTATAAAGGTTAATATGTTTAGCTACAAGCAGGATCATTCTCACATTTATCAGAAGTTTGGCTGCAATCATAGATTCATGGTACTGGGACTCTAAAAATGAGATCAGTTCATGTACTTTCTGCCTCTTTCCTGCCTCTGATCAATAGCTCTTTACTCTTCATTTTTAACCAGTGCAACAGTTTAAGGGGTCAAGCAGTAAGTGGAATCTATGAAATGATCTAGTTTAAAAAAGACCTTTTTCTATTTTGGAGGTCAGGAAAAGGTTATTTTTAAATGACTGTGTTTACTGCTTAGTCCACGGTCATCTATGTCAAAATAACCTGAAGGGAAGAAGAATAGCAACACTGATCAGGTTGGGAGTTGGAAGGCAGTGGAATGGAAACTGTAAGTCATATTTCCATTAAAAACCAGGATATTGTTAAATAATGTCTTTATTCTTTTGGCATATGTGGCCAGAAGCATTTTTGGACTGTTTTAGATGACTGAAAACCTAAATATCAACAAAAATGTTAAATGTGTATTATGTGTGAGTGCATATAATAATAAATGTGAATGATTGCTAGTAATAATGGTTATTTCCAGAATTAATATATATACATATATATAGGGAAAATATCTAAAATTATTGAACCAATAAAAATGACTTAATTAGCCAAAAATGTAGACAGGAGCCAAAACATATTTGCTGCTACTTGGTGACCACATGCTTATAATGTTTTCCCAGTATTACATTTACCATTCTCCATAGTACTAAGTGACAACAGCTGGATTGCTCCCTCAATGCAAATGACAACAAATCACCACACGTCAGTCTCTTTGAAACATACAAACACAAGTCATTAAGGTATAAATTAATATTATGTACAGGAGAGGAAAAGTCTGTACAAATAGTTTCCAAGAATGAAAAGTGACTATATTACAAAGCAATGATCCAAGGTGATTTCAATAGAAACAGTTAAAATACAAGCAACCACATTCAAAGGTAGTTAATATGATTCTGACTGAACAATCAAGAGTTTCAAGAAACTGTTTATTGGATGTTTGGAATATGCATTTATGATGTTTAGCACAAACATAAGTGAAAGAAAACAGCAGCTCCTTCATTCAATAAGACACAGGTTAAAGACATTTTCTGGCTATGTCAACTCTACAAAAAAAGACTACTTTGTGTTACCTGAAAAAGCAATATATATTGTATTATGTGGCAGTGAGCAAGTAGTAGTGTGGGAAGTAAATGGAGACCTTTTAATTGCCAGAAAGCTAATATTAATTAGAAATTAAGTAACCCTCATACTGAAGTTCATTTCTCTGCATTAATAAAACTGTGATAAAACCTCTCCATATCTCATTTGAATAAATTTTACATCCTGCTTTCAAATTCCTCATAGTTGTTTTGCAATTTAAAACAAACACCACCAACAACAAACAAAACAATAACAACAACAGACGTAAAGATTCACTGAGCAAAGAACCACTGTGGTTTAAGACATTACCACTATCCAGCAGTTGGCTTGTAACTGTTCCTCCACTGGAAACTACTGGCCCAGTAATAAATAAATTAATAAATAAAATTGAGAGAGCAAAAGCACCTCTCTACTACTTGGGTTAACAGCCAGGTACAAGATTCATTCTTTTCTTCCTCTTCTACTATAAGAACTTTGCTATATTTATCTTTGCTATAACTGTTCTATTTTCCAAACAGTAGAGCAGAGGGCATTTTAATGTTGTCAAATGAAAAGAAGATCAACTTGATTTTGAAAGACATTACTTGGAAAAAAAAAAAAACAACTTTGCTTTGCTTTACACTATGCAAGGGATCATTTATAAAATGAGACCACATTATTTATGGCAAGTTTGAGAGGAGGCAGTTTTTCAGATTACTACAGGACATCATTTGGAAAAATGTCACAGTTACAGATATGTGTTGCCCTTGGTAGTGCAAAGAAAGAACTGGCAAGGCTCCTGATGTGCTTGTTTATAACTCATAGGTATGAGAGCTTTGTCCAGTGGGAATTAAGTGCTATGCTCCTTCATTATTTTTATTATTATTATTTTAACCGGGAGTTTGAGCAGATTTCTATATTGCACAGGTTCTAACTGGTAAAAGTTATATAAATGTATATTAGTGAATGTTTTACATGAAAGCAAAGACCTTTTAGGGAGACACAATAAGCTAACACAACAGCTGTTTATATGGAATTTAAATCCATTCAATTCAGTAATATCTGTGTGGTAAATTTCCAGCAGTGTAAGGACATAAACAAGGAAAAAAAAGCAGGAAAATAAATAATCCATTATATCAACTGATAAAATTCAAAATTAAATCATCAGGTAACTGATAAAGCATTTGTGTACTAAAGATGTTGTCTGCTTCTTCCACCTGTACCTCTTCATCTCATAAATAAAGATCATAGAATCACAGAAAGGCCTGGGTTGAAAAGGACCACAATGATCATCCAGTTCCAACCCCCCTGCTATGTGCAGGGTTGCCAACCACCAGACCAGGCTGCCCAGAGCCACATCCAGCCTGGCCTTGAATGCCTCCAGGGATGGGGTGTCCACAGCCTCCTGGGCAACCTGTTCCAGTGTGTCACCACCCTCTGAGTGAAAAACTTCCTCCTAACATCTAACCTAAACCTCCCCTGTCTCAGGTTATAACCATATATGTACCTTTCCATACCAAATAACTTCTTTACAAATGCCTCAGCACACAAGTTATTAACAATACATAGCAGAGGGTTAAATACACTTATCAGAGTCCACCAGCCTAGAGGGACCAAGAGCAACGAGCAACGCCATGTGTGTACTAGGAAAGCAGATTTAATAAAGGGAAAAAAACTACTGCGCTGACAGCAGCTGGGAGAACGGAGTGAGAACTGCAAGGAGCAGTCTTACGAGCACCGAGGTCCGTGCAGGAGGAGGGCAGGAGGCACTCCGGGCGTGGACCAGCAGCTCTCTCTAGCTGGGGAGAGGCACACGGAGGAGCAGCCGCCCTCTGCAGCCATGCCTGCCGCCACAGAGGGGCCCGAGGGGAACTGTGAATGAGGCTGCAGCCTGTGGGTGCTCGTCCAGGAGCAGCCCCAGGCCGGAACTGCAGCCCATGGGAAGGGGAGTTCGTTGGTGCCAGCGGGGACTCCTGTGGAACAGCTCCTGAAGGGTGAGCCCAGCAGAACAGAGCAGTGATGGGAGAGCTGGAGCCTGTGGGAAACCCACGCAGGACCAATTCGGGAAGGACTGCATCTGTGGAAGGGACCTCAGGTGGAGCAGAGGCAGAACACGACTATGAAGTAGCAGAGACTAAATGTTACGGACAGATTACAGCCCCCATCCTTCTGTGATGCTTCAGGGGAGAAGGTAAAAAGGTGTTTTCAGTTTGCTTTTAGCCTCTCTGCTCCACTCTGTTATTAATAGGTAATAAATTACATCAGTCTCCCTTATGATGCCATCTAGCTTGCCCATGAGGGTAACTGCTATCAGCTGATGAACTTTTTTCATTGTATTTTCTTTCCTGTCCTTCTGAGGCGTGGGAATGTTGGTACTTAGCTTCTCAACTGGATTAAACCATCACACTGACATCTACAGAATAAACATGGGTTTGATCTTTCTTAGCATAGTTATCTCTGGTTGTTAATCAATAACTGCTCTATATGCAATGGCCGAACATTGCTAGGAGCAGAGACAAGAGTACTGATCTCCTTCCCAGATTAAAGGCCCAAATACAGAATGACAGGTTTGGACTTCTGTAATGCTGTAACACAAGGGAAAGCACAGCAGTGGCAGCAGAACAACAAAGTCCTAGGTTGCAGTAAGTGAGGATATGTTCAAATATGGCAGCCATGGACACAAAGCAAAGGAAAGAATCTGCTTCAATTACACAAGGGCCTCCAGCAAAATACCCCTTCATCCACTGCCAGCCCTTAAATGAGATCCAGGAAGGAGTGGGTCCTGGCTCCACCCCTTCCAGTCACTCAGTGCATTGCATGCACCTGAACTCTGGGTTGGCCCTGCCTTCCCACTAGGTGCTCAATCACTGATTCAGGTCATGACTTAGCGTTTATACTACAGACTTCCTTCTTCAAATTATCTATTTCCTTGTCTATGAATTTTAATTTTTCTTCTACAAAGATGTGCAATACAGCAAGAAATGGTGAACTGAACCTGGTAAGGAGGTTGCTGAACCTAGACCAATCTGTACCACTGATGTAGCTGTTTGTTTAATAAAAATAAAAGGCTGTTTTCCCCTGTAGATAGATTGTTGGGAAAAGTGTAAATGTGTCTGCTCTTTTCTTTATCCCTTGTTCTGTTAGTAAGTGTAGTGAAGGCATAGAATACCCACACTCTGAGATCTTGTAGAATCCAAGAGTGAACGGGTTTGAACTTGGTGTAGTGACAGTAATAATAATGACATGTTCCTACATACAAAGATAAAGTGCTGTCTTTCTAACTTCATATATTTATTGGAGGAACAAAACTCTGACTCCAGTTTTCCAGGCTCCTCTCCCTTGGGAGTAGAAAGAGATGCAGACATTAAGATCTATACTGTTCTTCTCTAGGTTGTGATATTTTTCTTTACAGGTGAAAGCTGCTAAATTTGATGTCTCAGACATCAAATGCCTAAGTTAAGCAGGATGAAGGCTGAGACCACCTGCATGTTAGTCTAGGTATATATTACTTTTGTATTAAGGGTTTTGGGGTTTTTGCTTTGTTGTTGTTTGTTGTTTTGTTTCTTTTTCTTTTTTCTCTCTCTTTTTTTTTTTTTTTTTTTTTTTAGACCAGTTCTGACAGCTCAAAAGAAATCAAAGTAAAAATAATGAATTAAGAAGAGCAGCAGTCAGCAAGGGTTTTACTTGTTTACATATGCCAGATTAGGTTCTCCACTGGCATATCCTCAGGCAGTACTTCAATTAGAACTATATCAATATGCATCCACTGAGATCTAAATGTAAATTTGAATAGATTATTGCTCATTTATTTATTTATTTGTTTGTTTGTTTGAGACATATTTGTCTTTGGGCATAACTATAATAAAAATAGAGATTTTAAAAAAAAAAAAAAAGCATTTTTATATGCATAGTCAGCTGTTATTTTGGTAGTATCTCCCTCCAACAAAGCATATAAAGTGGAAAATTTGGTCTGTGGAAGCACATATTTATGTGGAAGCACATAAAGCATATTTTGCTTAGAGGAAGAGTTGTGCAGTCAAATAATAGCTCCTTTATTGTATAACTGGATGTATGAATGATTATTAAGATCAGTATGTCCCCAACACATCCTTTCTCCATAAACACTCTACTGGACTGAATCAATTACTGTTCTCAGCCTCCATGGAAATTCTGGATGGATGAGTTGGGTTTTTGTTTGTTTGTTTGCTTGTTTGTTTTTCATCTGCTCTTGAAAGTAGGTAAATCTGTAAAATTAAGATAGACAATGTAAAATAAAATGTTACTGATTTCCAAACACTTTATCAATATATTAAGTGAAAATGACTTTAAAACTTAGAGCACAGAAACCTTGCAAGCAGATGACATCTCTGTCAGCCTTGACAGTTTTGTTCATATCATCACTATGAGTGACATTCCTTTGCACAGCTTTTAAAATGCCATCTGCATTTTTTTTTTTACTCAAATCTTCATCATTCAACAACTGTCTTTATTTTTTGAAATAACCACATGATTTTTTTTCCCACTGTATCCCCCAGAATTGCCGAAGTTTTACCAATACTGTAAATTGATGTACAATGTAATTGTTTCTTGTAGGTAAGATCAGAAAGAATAGACTGAACTTGAAGATTTGGGAGTTGGTGAAGGGCTGGGAGAATTAGCTGACCTTTTGTAGTCCTTCTCAGATCTAGATTTTTACAACAGTAATGTGGGGCCAAAGTTGACAGCATGTCATGTCAAGCCTGAGCATGACAGTTTACATCCTCATAGTAAAAACTCCCACTTCTGCAAAATATATAATCTAACAATGGAAGAACAAGCTACTGATCTCTCTTTCAGTAGATCTCCTATACTGTTCAGGGGATAAACTCCAGAAGAAACATCTGTTTGGGTCTAGAATTGACACCTTCTAATTCAGCCTACGTAAAGAATAACATATAACTGTTGTATCATATCTCCTTCTCAAAAAATTTTATAGCAGAGGCTCTTTATCAGGAAAACTTCATATACGCTTTCCTGTACAGTCTCCATTTTCTCTCTGTATGAGAGCATGTGACCCATCCTCCTCAGGAATTGGGAGCAATATTTCTCTTCCTCCCACCTTAAGACTGTAGCTATGTGCTACCCACGCACAGACTTTTAGGCAGGAAGGGAATAGCAGTTTGCTGTCAACGCTTTTTTCTCTTCTCTGATGATCTGACAAGTCCACGAAGAGGAAGAAAACATCACCTTAATCTCAGCACAGTGCTCTGCATGTGGCACCATTCTGAGCACAATGTAACTTGTGCATACTTGCTGGCACAAAAAGCTCAGAACATTTTGATTTCTTTTTATTTAGATTTTTTAACTTCTGCTTGCTTTATAAAGCCTGCTACCAGGCAGTTCTCAGCTCTCCAGCTGAGAAGAGGAGAATTGTAAGGATCTCTCCCCTTTTTCTCCTTTTTTCTTTTTTAAATATCTGTCTAGAAGTAAAGTAAATTGGTAAATGGTGACTGTTTTATTTTACGCCTTAAATTTAAACTGAGTCATGGGTTAACCACATTTCCACACCTGGAATTTGTTTTTCTTGGATTTAGTTTATATCTTTAATAAATGTTGAAGCAAATGTGCTAAGGAAATACTTTCCAGTTTTACTATTTTTATGTTGTTACAGTATACTTAGTTTCAATTTTTGTTTTGAAATGCATTTTATTTTCTTAATGTGTTCCTTTGAAAAGAAAAACTTATTTCAGTATGAAGCTCTTCTCCCCCTCACACTGCCTCCTACCCCTACTTCTTTTAAGTTTGATGGCAATTAATGAATTCACACACAGGTGGGCACAGAAAGTTAGCAGATCCCATGATTTATTTTTAATGTGGTTGGAATGGTGTTCCTTACACTTCTCTTCTTGCCAAGGCTGAGTGAAAGTGTTGGAGTGATCTCATCCACAGAAAGGTGTGTCTACGTGCTCCCTTTCACAGGTGCAGTAATAGAAATCCTACCCACTCAGTAACTGAAAACCCATCATGTTTTCTCAGTATATTGCAGCCTTGCTTCTGCTCTGTGGGTGAGTGCTGGAATTGGCTCAAAAGCCATTAGAGAAGTTTATTGTTGTGTCTTTTTAAGTTCACAGACAATCCCAAAAATTTAAGATCTCGATTCAGAGTTTCATTTAACATCTCTGAAAAGTTCCATGATTATGAGAAAAATCTGCTCTTCTCAGAGACAATCCAAGTTAATTTCTAATTTATGTACTATAACACCATGTAATTCTTGGTCATGCCATTTCAGCTTTGCTACACTCAAGAAAATATTTGCGTCCATTGTAATTTGAAATGTACCAAATACTTCATGTTTACTGTTTGTGGATCCTACTCAGATGAAAATAACATCTGCTTTGCTTTAGTCTTATCACTTGTAGATATATTAAGGGTTCGAAATAATTCTTGATCAACATTGTTGGTTACACTCCTCAAAACCATATAGCCTTTTACCCAACCTACTTAAGTGCTGTAACTAGCACAAATAATCTCACAAATGTTAGAATTAGATGGTTAATGAGAAATTTTCACACAATGTTTTATACCTACTCTTTGAATCCTATTTGTGCAGCACATTTTGCAAACAGCGAGGGAAGAAAAGTTATTTTTACACAAATGCAAATAGAAAAACCCTTTTCAAGTGGCTGCAGTAGTCAGCTGGTGACCCTATTGAGGTCTAGCTCAGCAAGTCTAGTGCAGAAGAAAAAGCATCACATACAGTGTAGAACAAACTGCATTCTTTGAGAGGAGCAAATCTACTGAAGTATCACAAAGGACAGTGAGGGGACATCAGCATTCAAGTTGCATTTGACGTACGTGGTAGCAGACCTTTAATCTTCAAATCAAACCCAGTCAGCTGATGATCTGCACAGCCACTGCGTTGTCTCATTCTCACAATGCTTTGGAGTCAACTAACTCTCACATCTGGCAGGGAACTGAAAGAGCTGAATGCAAGTGAAGAATAGCTGCTAAGTGAAACCTGTCCCTGCCAGTAGTATGGACAGTACTGTCTCAGGGAACCTCATTTTGGACTCAGAAGGCCTGAGATTGGCTGTCAAGGGCAACATGGATTTCCTACCCGCTCTCACAAAGGGCATAAGGGCATGTAAGCAGAAAGCCCCCATCAATTATTGTACTTTGTCCTAATGGTTTGACTGTCAACATAGGCATGCATGTAGCACTGAGATGTATGTATATTTTTCCTATTTGTAAAACTAAATTGGAAATTTTTCTTTCCAGTTGTACCTCCAGTCATGTACAAAGCTCCTCCAGATGTCTCTGGAGAATACTTTGGAGAGGAACCAAAAAGAGAATTAGAAAGAGCCAAGTGAAGAAGCCAGAATCAATACTCCTGAGAGGCACAAACCTCACAACACAGAAAGGCAGATTTATATTTCCATAATCAAGGCTTCCCTGTGCTTGCATGTGATCTCTCTAACCTGCAGCAAAGGCTTTGCCATTTTAACTCCACTTCCGGATGCTGAATCATGCTACCACCCTAGAACTATGTGTGAGACACAATGTAGCACTTAACTAATTGCACAGAGCCCAAAAGGTCAAAAGAGTTGATATTAGCTTAATTTCAATTTTTATGCTTTTGCTTAGGGACAAAGGTAATATGATTTTGGCAGAAAGCCATTATCTTAAATCTGCTAGGAAGCTGGAGGGGAAAAAATCTTCAATAAATACTGCATTTTAAAATGTGATATAATATGAATGATAGCACATTAAATTTCTGTGTGCCTTGTTTACAGGAATAGGTAGGAGTGAATAAATAAAATGATACTGTCATAAGCTGCACTTCAGTACAACACATACCATGTATGTTTCTACCTTCCCACCTACCTCTTATCAGCTGGATTTTTTTATTCAGGGAAGGAAGTGGGGTAAAGAGGACTACAGGTTGGAAGTGGAAATGGAAATTGTCTGACGGGAAGTTGTTTCTGCATGAAATGCACAGGCCCAAACACCTGCATGATAAGTAGATCTTCACCCTAACACTACAGGAAGATTTGCAAGACTTCTGAATATTGCTTCTCTCCCAGCCCTTCAGATGCAGTTCTGTCTGAAAGTAGATCTAAAATCTAATTAAACTTTGCATTTAAGAACAGTTTACATTATAAACACTGAAAAACTGCAAGAGCAATTTTATGTATTATCCTTGCAGTAAACTCAGTAACTGCATGCCCTAGTACAGAACATATGTTCTATTTCCTTTGTGTTATACTTTTTTCAGCCACGTGCCACATAAGGAAGACATGCGTAGGTCCCTAAACCTTGCTGTGTTCTTGAAATGGGAGAAAAACAGATTTTCCAGGTTTTTAACTTCAAACATTTCTTATGCCACCTTATTCTTATATAACACTTGCCATGATTTGTTTTACTTAGTTTAATATATCTGAACGTGTACTGTCTAGCTTAGGTTTGTTGTTGGGATTCTCTTTAGAGTCAGTGAAAAAAGGCACCTCTAAATGGCAATCCATACTGCTCATGTCAGACATCTCCTTAGGAGAACAAAAATCCCTTCATGGAGATGCCAGTCTTCCTCTATTCTCTTCACTGGACAACCTACTTAAATTAAGTGCCTCAGGCTTTGAGCTGATTAGTCTTAGTTGAACTGAATCCCCAGGTATAAGCTATATACATTCTTATTCATTTATGTATGGTTCGATCTGAGGAGATCTGAGGAGATGCTCTATAATGAATAAGTCTGCATATTTCTTTCCAAGGTCAGAAATTTTTTTCTAGGTAACCTTCCTTGAAAGAACAACCTGCATCAAAAGAAGTGTTACCAGCATCAAAAAAAGAAGGTTGAGGGAGGTGATTCTTTTGCACTCCGTTGCACTCTTGTGAGCTCCTGCTTGGAGTATTGCATTAAGCTCTGGGGCCCCCTGCATGAGAAAGACTTGGGCCTATTGAAGCAAGTCCAGAGGAAGGCCACGAAGATTATTGGTGGACTGAAATCTCTCTCCCATGAAGACAGACTCGGAGAGTTGAGGTAGTTCAGCCTGGAGAAGATAAAGTTCTGGGCAGACTGCATTGTGGCTTTCCAGTATCTAAGGAAAGCTGGAGAGGGACCTGTTACAGGAGCATGTATAGATAAAACCAGTGCTATTAGCTTTAAAATGAAAGAGGGTAGATTTAAATTAAATATATGGAAGAAGTTCTTCACTATTGAGGGTAATTAGATACTGGAACAGAACTTCCCAGAGAAGCTGTGGATATACTTGGAAATACTCAAGAACAGGTTGGATAGGGCTTTGAACAAACAGTCTGGTGAAGGTGTCCCTGCCACTGGCAGGGGAAGTGGAAGTAGGTGACTTTTAAGGTCCCTTAAAACTCAAACCCTGATATCTCAGTAGGAGGGGGCAGTTGAGTTTGAAGTTTGAGAGTTGAAGGTCTGCATGAAAGAATAGCATATTTGAGTAACAAACTTGAATAACATTCAAAGATGTTGAAGGCATGACAGTGAAGTGGAGCTTATTTTAGTATAATGAAAATGCACAGAGCACAGCATAATAGGCAAGTCCCAGCAGTTCTCTTGGGCCTTCTAGACACTGTTATTCAATATAACTTTCATAATTAGGATCTGACTTTGCATCATTAAAAGGCTGTGGACATTATTATCTGCATAAGAGTAAAACAAACCTATTTTGTTCTTTTCTTCTTAGACAGAAAAATAAGAAGATACTGGGAGGAAAGTTAACCTTGTGTTGTCCATCAGCATTATTTTCATTTAGATCAGTGATTGAAGGAGAACATTTTCAGGCCTTGATTCTACCTACATATGAGAGATCGTAGACTGGTTGCATACTTAAAAGTAAGGAAGTTACTTCAAAAGGACATGCTAATGTTATATCATCATCATAGTATCATAGTCTCGTGCGGGTTGGAAGGGACCTTAGAGATCATCGAGTCCAGCCCCTGGGATTCGAGCCTCTGTGTAGCAGAGCAGCACTTCTACCATTTGCGCCACAGGGGGGATTCGAACTCTGGGCCCCAGTGTTGCAAGGTGGCGTCCTTAACCACTGCGCCACCGGGGCACACGTATATGTCCTTCTACTCTTCCAAAGATAGTCTTAGATAGTAATTTGAAATAATAATCCTCTACATAACTGGAATACATTTTTCAATGTAAAACTGTACCCAGACCAGTTTATAAAGCGTCTGTTGAAACAGAAATATTAGCACAGAATTTTTCCATCTGCTGACAGTTTTTCTTTACTTCTTGGAATTAGCAGTGCATTTTCTGTAATTTAGATTAATAATAATAATAATTTCCAGGAAAGACAAAGGATTTTCATTACACTGATTGTATGAAGTGATCACTGGACTGAGATTCACATTAGGACAGATAAATTCATTTCACACATGTATAAGCACCTATAACATAGGTGCATGTTTTAAGCTGGTTGTTTAAATTTCCCCCACTACTCCATTGAAGTTGTCTGACTCAACCATTCTCACTTTCTGTCCCTGTCCACTGACTGTGGGAATAACTAATTTTTAACTAGATTTGTAACTTATACACAGCTAATGTACATGTAATGTTTTTCTGAGTCTGTGTATTTATATGACTGAAGACAAACTCAGAGCCTTGGAAATGTCATCAGTAAATAATGCTAAGGAAAAACACATTAGAGAATAATTATCATGATCTTTTCCATGATTTTGCATCTTTCTCTTTCCCCTGTGTTGTTATCTTTACTGATAACAGAGAGGTAAATGTTGTATTATTTTAAATAATATGACATCATTATAAATAAGTGTCCATAAGTTAAGAACCTTGTTTTTTTCTACACCTTTTAAATATCCTGTTACATTATATTTTAATTTAGAACAGAATCAAGAAATTTCACAAAATGTAGATATGTCAGAAATTCTGTTTTAGTTGGTTTTAAAAGCAGGTATTTATTGTTTTCAAACTCTGTGGTGAAAAATGAATAGATTGTTCTGCACTTGAAAAAATTTCAGTGACAAGCTTTGTTGAGAGTCATACATCCTCCCAGAATATTTATGCTTTACTAAAACAACTATCCTTCATCAAGAAGATTTTTTGTTGTTGTTCCAGCCAGATCTACATGTAAACAAATGAGCTGGCAATATGCTTTGACTGGATTGAATTTGACAAATAAAAGAAGGGGTTGTGGTTGAAAGCAATAACTAAAACTTTGGATGATTTTGATTAAATTACCAAAACTAACACAGGCTTGTGCATCTTAAGATGAATCCCTAATTCAGATCCATAACAGCACTCAGCTGGTCTCCCGTGCAATAATAACTAAATTTAAAATTTTGCTTTAAGAGATCTCTGGTGATTTAGATGCTTTTGGAAATTAATGCAACAAGTAGGTGGGGTAATATCATTTAATAACATCCTTTTGTGAGTTTAGGCAGCCTGTTACTGATTGCAATAACAAGAGCTACAACAAGAGCACATGCTTCAGCCCATATCCACTCTGGCCTTGGAGACTGTGTATTCTGCTTACAATGGTGTTTAAAAGCTGTTTTGTCCCAGCTTAGCACCTTTTAGTCTCTGACTGATTAAAGGAAGCTTTCACCAAGTCGAAACGTATATTTGCAAAAAAAAAAACAAAATCTATGCAGAATTCTCAGCCTTGGGGAAGTACTTCCTACCTTTGCAACTGCTGCGCAGGGTGTGGATTTGGGAGGAGTGACAGCACCTCTCTGCTCTCTCTTTTCTTCTCCAAAGCACACCACTTTCCACTCAGCTGCATGAATGTCCTCTCTGCTGTCCTGATTTTGGCCAACTTAGAGTTAGTTTTCTTCGTAGCAACTGATATGGTGCTGTTTGGGACTTATGATGAAAATAGTGGTGATAACACACTGATGCTTAGTGGCTGCTGAGTGGTACTTGCATAGAGAGGACAAGTCAGCTTTTCCTGCTGCCCTGCCAATAGGGAAGCTGAGCATGCTCAGTGAGCTGGGAGAAGATACAGTCAGGACATCTGACCCAAAACAAGATGAAATCTCATACCATATGACATTATGCTCAGCAGTAAAAGCTCCAAAAACAACTGCTGTGGTTTAATCCTGGTGGGCAACTAAGTACCCCACAGCCACTCTCTCACTCCTCTCAGCTTCTGATTCTTAAGGGAGAATTTTGTTTTGAATTTATGGACAAAAATAGTGTTGAAAAGGTAGAAGCGTGGGAGATAAAGACAGTTTCTAGTCTGATATAAAGACAGTTTACTAGGTAAAGCAAAAGCTGCATGTGCAGGCAAAGCAAAATAAGAAATTTGTTTGCTACTTCCCACTGGCAGGCAGATGTTCAGCCATTTCCAGGAATGCAGAGCTTATCATGCATAACAGTTCTTAGGAAGACAAATGCCATCACTACAAACATCTCCCATTCCTCTTTTCTCCCAGGTCTATTGCATCACTATTTTCATCATAAATCCAAAACACAGCTGCCTAACATCTTCTATGAAGAAAATTAACTCTATCCCAGACAAAACAAGAATATCTATCCAGGAGGAGCAAATGCTTTTCAAGATCTTGCCCCTCATTGCCCAGCCAAGGGCCTACCACCATCCTGGCTGGTGACTCCTTCTCACAAGAGTCATGCAGTGGCCCTGGTGTGTCCAGTTCTCCCAGCAGCTTGGTGGCTGATCCAGAAGGCTCCAGGAGGTGCCCATGCAGCAAGTTCAACACGGCCGTGTTGGCAGTCTGGGGATGCAGGCTATGGAGTAGGGAACGCTCATGTAAACCAGGAAATGGGTGCACTAGCCTGAATGACACGTTGTAAAACAGCTCTTATGATTTGAGGCAAATATCTCTGCATATTAGCTCACCCTTTCCAAATATGAAGAAAATCTGCCTTCTACCTCAGGCTTACCACAGGGTACAAATATTCACCTGAGCAGCTACAAGGGCCATTTGATGCTAGAACTTAATGCACAGGGTTACCTGTTTATTCACCCTGTATTTATTGAAATACAAAGATGAAAATTTTCCTTCTGTTTCATACATTTAATATTGATGGTGGTTAGCTACAAGGTATAATGAAAATTCATTTTCACAGTCAGTTTGAACCTGCTTGTTTCAGCTTTTCTGAAAGGCAGCAAGACAGAGAGGTGAGAAGTATCTTACATGGGAAGGTAGAAAAAAGACAACAACGGTAAGAGAAAAAATAATGGAAGTGTTCTGCAGATAAAAACAATATGAGAGAAAAGACTGATTTTTTTCTCTGAAATAAGACGTCCCCAAAGCACTCTCATTTATTTGTCTAATGGCGGGGTACTTGCCATTGCAAGTACTGCTCCTTTATATGTCACCTGTGCACAACCGCAGGGACTTGTCAGCTTGATTAAAACCCATCAATTAGTTTCAACAGGCTTTGAATCAACCCCTGTTCTGCTTGTGGGCTCTTTTTCAGATCTGTGTGAAAAAGCCTCTTGCCAGTAGGGGGTGGGTCTGTCCTGGAAACAAGCACAGACCAAGAACGCATCTTAATGCACCAGACACCACCCTGTTTTAATCATTATATTTATTTTTAACAGTATAATAGAGAAAGTGCCAAGACATTATCTAATACATGGATGGTGCCACAACAGCTTTTCATCTTAGTCTGGGAGCCATTAGGATATTTTGCTGCATAAATAACACAGTGAATTAAGTCTTCTCCTTCTATCAGCACCACATGTTAACAACAAACATATTTATAATGTTTATTTGAATATCTTCAAAAGGGGATATTACAACAGATTAGTTGCATTGTAAACACTATTAAAACACTTATTAAACTTTATCTCAAAATCCTCTCAGTGGGCAGAGAAATATGCTAGTAAGAAATTTAAAAAGCAGTGGGGAAAACAACATTTCTTCATGTGAACTTTGCATTTCTTATTGCTTTCATTAGCTATTGATCTCTGTAACCTGCGTGCTTAACAATTCTCTCTTAGACAAATAACAGTAAATGCTGGGCTGTGTTGTTATGAAATCAGTAAAAACTTCTTATATTACAGGTAACTATACCACCAACATTTCTATGTTTTTGGGAGATATATTAGTGTTAACATAAATACAGCTGATAGTAGCAGTTTCTGTGTCCACAAATTAGACAAGTAAATCAAAAGTAAGTAAGCACTTACATGGCTATATTGGAGAGAAAGTAGCAAGTTAGCAAGTCATTCTATGCAAGTTCACATTTCACAAAAAAACTTAGTGAGTTCAAGTCAAGTGATAATCTGGGCCTTCTAGTTTCCTCATTTGTAAAAAGTAAAGCAGTTACAGCTGTTAAGATCAGCATATTTATTTATTTATTCTCTTTTTCAAGTAAATTCACAATTCATTTCAAAGCCAGCATCAAAGAGCAAGTCAGCTGTATTTAGTGTATGTGTGTGCTGTTTCCTTTAAGTATATTCTTCAGTTAAACTTAGTAGCTATTAAGATAGTGATGAGACTACACATTGGGAAAGAATATTTAGCCTTCTGCAGCACAGCAAAATGATGTTTCTTTGTATCTGTGTACTCAGCAGGGTTAGTCAGCAGAAAATGCGGCTGCACAAAGAGAATGTTTTCAAAGGTTCCCTCAGTGGAAGAGAAACACATTCCAGGTGTTTGTACATCCTGAGTTAGTCCTCTGAAAGAAAAAGTAAAGAGAAAGCAAAACAAAACAAAACAAAAAACCAACAACGATGCCCAATTTTTTTATTTAATGCAAGGAAAGAAGGAAAATATTATATTGGCTGGGATTCACTTGCCTGAACATAGACATCTAGTGTCATTTAGATTGTGCTAAGATATTCAAAACAGCTGTGTGTGGCTGGTACTTATGGTATAGAATCTATACAGGACTCTCCTACAAAATCAGTTAGAAGTCTGATGGGATGTCACAGAGCATCCAAAATGACATAAAGCTCTTCTGATCAGCAAATGAGTCTCCACTTGCCAGTAAAGCCAGTTGAATGTCCAGGTAGGTTCAAACAGTTCCTTTCTGCTTTTGTTCCAGAGACATGCCTACTGCCTTGGCTATTTCCTGCCGTTTCAGCCAGTCTGAGAAACTGGGTTCTCTCTGTGTTGTGAAAAATGTCCTTGCACATGTGACTGGTATGACTATCTGTTCCATATTAGTTTTTGGAATGAAGACTGTTTCTAGCTACAGAACTGCTAGTCTCAGCGTTGTAAAGGAGTAGAGGGATGAGTTAATGGACTGAGCACTTGCTTACTTGTAGAAATGAACTCAGTAATTCTATTGTTTCATTGTCCTTCACATATGTCATATATCAGCTAAGCTCTTTTAAACAGCTGAGCCCTTCTGCATCTCCACATCTGCCACAATGCAGCTTATGATCCAAAATGGAGCTAGCACTGAAATATTTCAGCTGGGTTTGGCAATTTTGAACATAGTCACACAAGTACAGTATTTTCCACCTAAAATCCTGGGATGTAGATGCTCACTGATGGTTTCAGTGTGTGTAGATGGATGTTGGGTGCTGTGTTACATCGGCTTGACTCTTAGCACCAACAACAGGCCTTCGAAAGCAAACTTTTGAAGTCAGTACAAAGTCAGATTAACAGAAATGACATTTTAACATTTAAACCTTACAAACCAGCAGTCTGAAAGGTGTTAAAAGAGTATAATATTGTGAAGCCAAAGATTCGAGAAGTTAAAAAGTACCAGAACTGTTCTGGTTTTGGCCACATGAAACCTAATTTCTTTTTCTTTGAGTATGTGTGTTATAGCACTATCTATGATTGCATTCTAACTTGTTCCAGACCACAAGCAGTGTCAGTGCATGAGACAGCACAAGTCATGCACGGGACAGTTACTCGGGCAGTAGTTACCGCCTCTCGGAAGCTAGAAAAGAAAGAGCAGTGTAAGGCTTTGTTTCAGTTTATTGGCTTGCTACATTCCCAGGGCATCTTTTTTTTTTTTTTTTTTTTTTTAATATGTTATATGAGCTATGAAGGTGGAGTTGAAATGAAGTCAATCACCAGCTGCACACTGGGTAGGGGTCACTGATCAGTGCTTGCACTTTGTCTCCTAACAACACCATTATCGTGTTGTATATGAATTCCCTTTAAATGCACATAAAAAGGGCAGCTGTGTGCTCTTTGTCAAAGATAGGTTGCATCTTGTCAAGTACTCATTTTGATCCCATAGTTTCAGAGCATAGCAAGAAAATCTAATACAAAATATTATGGTTACTGCAGCATTCCATGTGGGCTTTGATCCATATTTCTTTTGTTGCAAAGAATTAATGTTTTCTAAATAGTTCACATCTGTGTCTAAACCAGTTTCTGGATTCTGTCACTACTCTCCGCTCTGCCTTAGAGCAGCAGGATTACATCTGCAAATGACATCCTTGCTTTAGTGTCATGGAGGAGTTAAGGGTTTCAATCAAACCACAGTAAGAACAAACATCCATATGGGTTAGAGATCCAGGAGTCTGTGGACTGATTCATGAACTTCTGAACTGTGTTAGTTGCTTGTGACACTTCGCTGTGAATTCCTGCTGGACCAACTCTTGGAACATAGGAGGGACCAGGGCAAGCTGGGTGCGTGGGAGGTCCTAGTTCCTGAATCTGGCTCTTTCCATGTGCTGTTGGACAAGAAGGACATATGCTGTGACTACACTGCAATTATTCACTTTGCATTGTAGGATCAAATTGTTGTTTTGAAATAACTTTTTCCTGTATTAGACGTCTTCACATACTGGAAGGAAGAAATTGCTCATAGAAGTACTCAGATCATCCTCCAAGATGCAGGAATGGCACCAGTCTTGAGTTTTATTACTGTCTTCAGTCTTACAGACCTTCACACACTTTTGTCTGATTACCAAGACAGCTTTGGTGACGTCTACAGGGTACATAGCCAGTCTCTACAATGGCAAAGTTTATGCTAAACACAGCTTTTAAATATATTATTGTAATATTTTTTTCATTATATTGTTTGAAGTGGAGCCACTCAGTCTGTCTTGTGCAGACTGCCAATTTTTAAGCATGAACTGAAATTTGAAATGCTTATTTTATTAGGGCAAAAATGCCAACATTGAAAATGTGATTATTAATTTTTTAAAAAATGTTTAACTTATTTTACCTCAAAAATGCAGTCAAATCTTCATTTCATAGACTTAGAAATGTATGTAACTTATTTGTTTGATTGTTTGTCTAAGCATGAAGTGAGTTTCTGCAATAAAAGCTTGAAATGATTAGAAACAGAATATCCAGCAAATATGTTATATTCATAAATAAGATGAGTATATGTGCTATTTGACCCATATTTACCCACTATGTAAAAACATTTATTGGCTATCTGATCTTCATTTCTTTTCTTTTGACAATTCAGTGTAAATTATCTCCTTCTTCTAAATTCTTTGCTATGAAGACATTTTCCATTATGTATTTTTTCTACCAATGAACATTAAGACTATACTTTTTAACAGTACTTACTGATATTTAATGATGGACAAGCTACCAAAAGTTCAAGGCTCAGAATGACCTCATTGCTTAATTTTGACTTCATTCTGTTTCCATATTTGAGGTTGAAATAAAAGGCAAGAGAGTAAAGAACTCGTGGATCACCATGACTTTAAAAGCTGTATTTTTCCCCTCCATGTCCCTCATCCATATCTTTCATACAAGTAAACTGCTTTATTCATCTTACTTGTTTGCTTAGTAAGATAGCTGCCTCTGTCCATCTTTTTACCACACTTTTTGCCACATATAGGTGTACAGTTGTGACACTATGTATCACACTTTTTCATTAAAACCCTAATGATCCTGGCAATTATACATTAGGCTATAATACAAGGCATATTCATTTAAACAACTTAAATATTTTAAAGAATCCCATAGAATTTTTGTTGCTGCCTGAAAGCCATCACTTTTCTAATGATATAGAGCATATGTTTGCATTATAAGTGCTATAAGTTTTGGCAAATCTTTACTAAGGGTTAAGTGCAACCTGTTGCCTCAGCTCATTGCTACTCTTAACTCAGTATATGTCTCATCACAGAAGTGATATACCCTTAGGCTTTCTTATGAAATTCCTTCTCAGATCTTCCAGATTTAGGCCAAGAAAACCCAAACACCAAAAAGAAAAGCTGAGAACACAAATTGTACTTTGCAATTGATGCTGATGTGAAGATGGATGTACAAGAAGCAAAAGCTTCTCTGTGAGAGTTGTACAGAAACGTGGGATGTTTTCAGATGAATCCAACAGTGTTTACCACACCCACATATCTGAGCTAGTTCCTGGAGGACCAGCCTTCACACCACACAGAAGACACATAGCAGGTAGCCTCCTGTCCAGGTTGTGCAAGTGGAGAGAGAGGGGCACTCCAGATTAGGACTGACAGTACCAAAAGGCAAAGAAAGCCCCACCAGGAGGAAAGCAATAGAGAAAGCTGTGCCCTTGGATCGGAAGGGACCTCAAGGTCCCATCATCAAGTTCCAGCCTCCCTTCCACAGGGAGTGATTCCAGGCACTAGATCAAGTACTAGATCAGATTGTGCAAGGCCTCATCCAACATGGCCTTAAACACCTCCAGGAATGGGGCATCCACAACCTCTCTGAGTAGTCTGTTCCAGCTCCTCACTACTCTCTCACTGAAAAACTTTCCCAGCATCTAATCTTTGTCTATCTTCCTCTAGTTTAAAACCATTCCCACTTGTTCTGTCACTGTTTACCCATGTAAAAAGTTGATTTCCCTCATGTTTATCAGCTCCTTTTAAATATTAGAAGGCTGCAGTGAAATCTCCCCACAGCCTTCTCTTTTCCTGGCTGAAGAAGCCCAGTTCCTTCAGCCTACCTTCATAGGAGAGGTGCCCCAGCCCTTGGATCATCTTTGTGGATCCTCTTCAAAAACTTCACTACATTCCTGTGTTGGGAGCCCCAGTCTTTGACACAGTACACCAGCTGGGGCCTCACAAAGGGCAATTGCGTCTATTGTCCTGCTGGCCACCTCTCTTCAAATGGAACCCAGGATACCTTCTGAGCTGCAAATGCACACTGCTCTTTCCTATTAATTTTTTCATCTACCAAGATCCTTAAGTCCTTTTCAGCAAATCTACTCTCAAGGAGTTCTCCCAGTTTGCAGACATATCTGCAGACATATCATACCTTGCACTTTGCTTTGTTGAACTTCATTCTGTTCACAAGGTTAATGAATATTAAAATGGGATATTGTCACCATGATTACATAAACCTTCTATAAACCTTACATAATCTTTCAGTCTACTGAGAGTGATTTGCAATTCCCATCCTACCAGAGGATGTCCATCCTGTTCTGGTAAGTCATTTACCAGCTAAAGGCCTGGTGCTCTGAACCAAAGAACTTGACAGTTGCTCAGTTAGAAAGAAGGAATGAGTAGCAGCCTGACCAAGCTTTCCAAAAGAAAGACTGTTGTTTCTTCCATAGGACAGTATAAAGACAAAAATAACATTGATTGTATATCTGAGAAGCCAGATTTTTCACCTACCATCTTGATATTCTTGAGCAGAAAACGAGAAGTGGTCATATTCCACACTTTTTCTTTTCCATCAGGACCATAAATATTGGCTCCACCACAGCCATACTTCACTGATAGCACAAAATTGCTTCCTTGTTTGGGCTACCATACAGCTTGGTGATAGGGGCATTTTCTGGAAATAAAGGGAAGGAAATTTCTCTGACAGGGAAACTGAATCCAGATGTCCAATAAGAAGTATAAAAAGTCTTCAGTGTTAAGGGTTGCGGATCCTTGTCTTTTAGGACAGACTGCCCATTTCTGTTTCATAAAAGCTGTTTTAAATAACATAAACACATCAGCTGGTTGTTGCTGCCTCCTTGTTTTGATTCCTGAGCAGACAGCAGAAGGACATATATCTGTGTTCAGTATCTCTTTTTGGCTAAAGCAAGGCAAGCTGTCAATCTTAGTGAAGGCATTCAAGTTCTTTAAGACCCTGACTTCCTCCATCAGCTAAGAAAAGTAATAGGATACTTAGCCTAACTGATTTAACTGCTTTGACAAGAGCCTACATTTTAGACTTTGCAACCCTTTTAGATAAAGAGCAAAACCCCAGAGTAAGATGCTGACCTTGGTAAAAATTTTAAAGGAACTAATATTCTTTGGAAATCTAATCAGCTAAACATGTCTGCTATAGAACTGCACATTATGTAGGACATTAGAGGCAAGATCGCCTTCAAAGTGCACTTAGTTTGTACAGCATACAATAAATATAATCCACAATTATGATTACGTTTTTATCAAACAGAGCAGAATAACTTGTCAAAAACAAATTTTTAAAGGCCTTTGCGTGATCCTCTCATGGCTAATATAGTCTTGACAACTGAGGGATACGAGGTATTTAAGTAGACATGGAAATTCAAGTAGAAATGAAGAAAGTAATTTAGAAGTCCAACTGCAACTCCCTTTTGGGAGGAAAATTAAATGTAAATCTGCTGAACTCAGAGTGTTTGATTGATTAAAAACGAAGAGGGAGAGGGAGAATACCCTTACTTTCATGACTGATCTATTTGTTAGTTATTGAGCATATTTTGATTTGTTATGATTTGATTTGTTTTTCATGTTGAAGGTGAGTCTTTCTCATTTCCAGTTCCAGTGTTCCTAAGATGTTCCAAAAGCAGTTCAGCCTCAAGTAGTAAAATGAGCTGTCAGTATCCATTTTTATACCTATTTCTGCTGCTTCCTAACCTGAGATTCCATTTTTTTCTGAAGGAATAGCTCTTGATCACTCAGTTTGATCAGATTCAAATGTGGAGTAACATCCTCCAGGAGTATTTCGGAGACCTATACTGTCCCCATTTCTTGCCAGGAACAGGCTGATATTTGAAGACCAGCACATTCCTGCCTTCATCTTCTTTTTGTTTGTTTGCCATATTAAAATAAATTGAAACCTTTTTCTTTACTTGTGTTTATGGTATTGCCTGTGTATAAAGAATTTTGTCAAAATAATTAAGAATGAGTAAGTGTTGAACTCTGTGCTGAGGCATCCTCACACTTGAAAAGAACAATACTTAAGCAGCTTGTTCTGGTCCTACTTTGTAATGCTATAAATGAATATTTCATATTCCCAGACCCTGGAGTTAAGAAAGAGAGTCTGGAGAAAGGAAAACTTACCATTGGTTGAAGAGGATCTGGTCAGAGAGCATCTAGCCAAAATCACCACACACAGGTTTGGTCATTTCCACAGCTCAGCACTGGTTCTTGATGCAAAGACTGTGAGATATCAGCCCTACAACAGAGGGAGATTGTTACCAGGTTGCAGAAGTCCTTAGGTGCATGAATATCAATTTAATGACAGAACAGAAAAAATTCTTGAAGAATGAACTGCAAGACAAGGAGTAAAGAAATAAATGTGGAGTCTATTCCAGATGGGAAAGGCAACTGTGCAAATAATTAAATTTAAATCTGTATGGGGTCCTAGACCATGGGTGGAGTGGAGGAAGGCCTAAGAGGAGAGGTCCCTTGAGGCCCTGACAACAACAAGGACCATTGTAACAATATAAAACTGGAGAAGATTAATGTCATGGCTAGTAAATGAGCTCACCAGTGATGTCTCAGAAACACCCATGCTTCTACAGTACTAAGAAAAATAGATCAAGATCCATAAAAGCACATTCGATGCACAACGAAGGCTCTTGCAGTAGCATTACTGTCCCTAGACTCCCAAATAACATTAGTAGTGCTACAGCCACTCTATCAGCAAACTGGGCTCTGGAGAGTAGGCGCTTTTTGTTGGTGGGGAGCACTGCAAAATCAGCATGTTGTGCTTGTCACAGCACTGCTGTAACAGAGAGCTCTTCCTCTGGTGTTGCCTCTGCAGACACAGTAAATCATTTTTTCCTGGCTACTGTTCATGAGAATGTAGCCAAGGGAAAACTTTAAGTTGTTATGGGGGTGACAATTTCTGGCAAAGATAAGTTACAGTATAGTAAAAGGAGCCCTGGAGCTGGTTTATACTCTGTTCTGAACAATGATGGATATTCTGCACTAAGTTGCATTTAAGGAATGTTTTAGGAGCTGAAGGAAAATAAAGCATTTGCCATTTTCTCCTCTTAATCTTTCTTCATTTGAAGGACTCTCCAAATTAAAATTAATGGATAACATGCATGAGTTTGCACAGCACATACGTTATATGGCACAGAAAATCTTACTTTGTATGCAAATTTCTTCCATTAGAATTAGATACATATTTCTCGTTTTTCACAGTACCTTTTTTTGATTTTCAGTCTGTTTTGAAGCTCTGAAAATGTTAAAGCAATTAACAAAAGAGTGTTTCTATTTCTTGTTATCTATCTCACTACATTTGTATTTGTGGGGGGGCTCTGAGGGCACAAAACCAGAACATATTTAACTTTACCAGGCAGTTAAAATAGAGGTCCTTTTTTGGTAGATCTGGCTGTTATGATTCACTTTTTAATGCTCATGACCTATTTTACAGCCTTGTACTCACTTAGACCTAGAAGTCTCCCTCCCAGTTATTACTCTAAAACTGGTTGTCAGTGGTTTGACAGTACATCTGGTCAAGTGTCACCTTAATTAAAGCCACTTCCTGAAGATTCTTGAGGTTCACACACCACCGCTACCACCCACGGCATCTTCCATGACTGCTGTAACTGCTTTCCCAACCCCTTTCTTCAGCCCTCTCCTTCCTCCCCATGTCTCTCGCAGTAAAGCCAGATAATAAGAAGGGCACCCAAACAGGCTTAGATGGGATACAGCAAATAAGAGGAAATGTAATAAATTACTGATTTACATCGTTCAGTTGGCAACTAAGAAGTTAAAGTGCAGCAAAACAGTGGCTTTATTTTCAAGCATATTTTCTACCAAGCACCTCCTCTCTTGAGCACTGTCCAAATCAAACATTCCAACAAACAGACTTTCTTCCTCCAGAGCAGGACCCCTTCTCCTATTTTCATTTACTTTAGAATTTAAAAATGTAGTTGAATCTTGGTTACTTGAAATTCAGTAATGTAAAATCATTCCTTGTTTGACACAGATTGCTGCTGCCTGAATACAGCAATGAACTACGAAATACTGGGTTTACCTAAATTATGAAAGCACCCAAAGTCACTGACAGTTCTAAGCCCAACACAAAGAAAACAAAAATAGTAAAATGCAGTTTATTAATAGCAAAAATACCTATTTTTTTCCCTAATCCTCTGAAACAAAGTCACACAATGACATCTAACCTCATCTTTCGTCACCCACACATTCTCTGTTATTGCAGGTGAAAAACTAGTAGATCATACTTGAGAACCTCTTTCTGACTCATTACGTTTTGGTACCACCCACCTTCCTTCACACTCAGCATCAAGAAGAGGGGTGAGGGGACTTTCAAACGTATCCAGCAGAGAATGAAAAATGTGATGAAAAGTCTTCTAGAGACTTCAAGTTCTGAAGGCAATTTATCTGTCCTTGAACACACTGACTGCAAACCCTCACTTGGAGATTACATTACACAGATAAATTACCTAACATCACATGAACTCAGAGTTTTTGTCTGGTAGAGGTTTGTCTATTGGTTTTTCTGTTTTAATAAAATCAATCACTTCTATCTGATTTCAGAAAATGGTAGCAACCCACCTGTGCTGGGAAACATCTGTAGAGTCACAGAGAGGAAGAAAAATGATCAGACAATGTTTTAAGCTACATGCTAGCTTATTTAATTACTACTGATATAAAGAGAAGTGTGTTAGCTTTGTCACAAAAGTCACAACTGGCTCAAAAAATGTGATCTGTGCTCTTTCATGGGACTTGAAAATGTAGATGTGAAAATAAGGTCACAATAACAATTCTTCCAGCAAGCAGCTGTCAAAATGCAAGATAAAAACATGTACCTGTGTTTTGCAGCATGAAATGATATTCAGTTTTAAAGATTATTACTGGAATTGTTTTTAATTTTCCTTCTCTTCTTCTGTAAAGTAGAGAATTGGTTGCTCATTTTCTTTACTATGTTCCTTTAATTTTAAAGTTCATTAAGCTAATTTTTACTTTTTCACTTTATTTTCTTTGAAACCTTCCTAAACACTCATCTGTGTAGCCACTGAAAGGAAATTAAGGAAAAAGTCAGTTTTTTTAATTATTTTTATTATTCATGTTGTTATTGTCATTATTATTTCCCTTTCTTGATATTCTAATGCAACTGCTCTATCACAGGTACTTGCCTCACAAATACCAGAAAAATAATATTCCTTTTTCTTTCCCCTCAAGAGCTGAAGAAATTGAATCAGCAAGCCCCCAGTACTTAATAACTTTCTGATACCTCTTTCAATCATTTAAAACAAAAATAAAAAAATTAAAAAAAAACAAAAAAAAACCCAGCAACAACAACAAAAAACCCCACATCATGCTCAGTTGCCATTGACAGTTTTGCCACTGCTGTCAAAAAGAGCGGTCTTGACTAACAATTATTTTTGTGCACAAGGAAGTCCAAAGATAAATTACTTTATTTCTTCCTTATTCCATGCTGAACACACTTTCCCCATTTCAGTGAAGAATCCCTACAGATTTAATTTACTTCTCTAGTCGCTAGGGAAAGATCTTTGTTTTTATATTTGTACCTTCAGTGAGACTGTTATTTTGTGAATATGGAATAATTAGGATAACAAGAATATACAGAGTATAGCAGTTATCTTGACAAGGTGTCTAAAACTTGCTTCCTCAACAGGGAGCCATTATAACAGTAAAAATGATATTACTCTCAAGAAATGTTTTAATATTTTAATACATTCCTCAGTAATTTAGACTGACCAGACAGATAAACTGGTCAGTAGAGAGAAACAGAATATGATTCATTCATTTTTTTTCAAATTTATTTTGGTTTGATGCTTTGGGTTATTTAGAAGACAGAAAGGCAGATGTTCACAGGAGTCTAAATAATAAGACTCCTCATTCTCAGAGGTATAAGCATTGGAAACATATCTTACTTTTTTTGGTTAACTCTTTGAATTTTTTTCTCGAGCATCTGTAATCTTTCTAGAACCAATCATACAGAAAGACAGATGGATGGGGACTTCTAAGATACTTCTTTTATTTCTCTGTAGCAAAAAGTCTTTTCAGCTATTTTTAACAGTTGAATTCTCAGTCACAGCAGTGACCTAGGACAGAGGTTATATAATCAGTCCTTTTTGTTGAATTCTGTTGGAAAAAAATTTGTGATGTTGGTTCTAAATGTCTACAAACTGTATGACCTTAATATGATGCCATAGACAGACATCCCAAGATGATTATTATTTTTTCATCTATCAGATTACTAAATTATAAATAGGAATATGTTACAGACCAGTCATTAGGATACATGCTCAATGTAATTATGGTATATACAATAAAATAAATAAATAAATAAATAAATACGACTTCTGGTTTTGTTGATTTTATTAAATGTGGGTTTACATAGATACAGTGCATTTTACCTACTGGAGAAAAAAGGAAAGGACAAGGAAAAAAATTAAAAAGAAAGAAAGAAAACGGAAGAGGGAGATGACAATAGTGTGACATATTTCAGTCTCCATACGTGAAAGAACGGAGACCAGAACCAAACATTACAGAAAGCAGAAAAGTGAATCTGTACAGGGCATTAGAGGTCAGTGTCAGCAAACTGAGCTCAGAGTGAGAGAAAACCTAGTGGAAAAAAAAAGGAAAG
This sequence comes from Coturnix japonica, assembly GCF_054131305.1. Taxonomy (NCBI): domain Eukaryota; kingdom Metazoa; phylum Chordata; class Aves; order Galliformes; family Phasianidae; genus Coturnix; species Coturnix japonica. Next base: position 28,472,473 of record NC_140663.1, read on the forward strand.
TAGAAGGAAAACAAATAGAGATGCCAAAAAGGTGTTGATCTTAAGATAAAACCATTTTTTGGATGGAGAGTTCTTTAGAAATGTGTTGTAGGCTGTTAGTAAGGTATGGAGTCAGTGAACAAGCAGCAGTGGTTTTGTGAAGAAAGTAGAAAGCACTGAGCTTAGCCATTTTATGTGCGGTGAGTCTGAAGAGTTTAGCAACTGTCAGTATGTGGAAATGTCCAACTCGATTATGGGCTTGAATAAACCTGGTACGTTTGTTGGAGATTGCAGGATTGCACTCATAATCACAGGTTTCACCAGCAGGATTACAGTCTAGGAGTTGCTTCTCCAAATTAGTCTTGCATTTATGTGGTCATGTTTGTTTTGGCACTGCAATATGCATACAGTATACTATGTATTGTCGCCTTTACAACATTTTAGCAAATACATTATTTGTGGCTTTTTGGAAATGTTATTCTAATTGAGCCCAATTCTTTCTCTAACTGCACACTTCTTTATTATAAGCATATCTAGCTCTGTGATTTATCCATTCTGTAACTGTGTTGATGAACAACAACTTGATTGTGTGCAAGGGACAAAGAATGTCTTATTTCAAAGTAATTTATGTATTTTATTCTTCTAGGCATTTCATCCAGCCATTATGATATTCGCTGCCTCTTTTTGTAGTTCTGCATTTCATGCTGATGCTGAAATGTGAAAAGTTGTTACACACTAAGATTCTTACTAAATTAAATTGTATTCAATGTTTTTTAATTGCAACTAACAGTAAGAAAAATATAGCCTGTTCTATTTATAGTTAATGACCAATAAAAGAAAACAAGTTAAAATATGTCTTTATTACACAACCTAAGGATTATCTATGGCCTAACTCTAATATGTAATTAGAAAGTGATGATACAGATGATATTAAAATAGTAATGTGTGTATCCAAAACCTGCTAGTATCTTCTCATTTTGGTTTTGCTCTTTCCCCCACCCCCTACACACACTATCCTATCATAAAACATGCTGCCTTGGATATATATTTTTAATGACCTAAGTTCATATAGCCACTCATTTCCAAGTGGAGTCATTGTCATTTGTTCTGCTTTGCCATATTTTTTGTCTTCCTGAGCCCTTTTCTCAGCTCTTGCCTTTGCTCACCTCCCTAGACTCATGTTTTGGCTCATGTTACACTATTTCATTTTGCTGCTGAATTGGCTTCCAGTGCAACAAGGTGAGAAGCAAAAATAGCTGATGAAAGCAACAGTGTAAATCCAACAAGAGAGCAAGAATAACGGATAACAACAAAAGAGGCATCTGAACATTTTAGTCAAGGTTTGGACCCCTTAGCTGCACTTGTAGTGTGAAAACATGTCTGGGATGCTCTCATCATCTTCTTCCTGGCTTCATAGAGATCATTGCTCAGGATCTTCTGGACCAATAAATGGTTGATATCTAAGGCAATATATAATAAAAAATTTAGAAAACTGGGTTACTTACCAACAAAGTAATTATCTTGGCTAGGAAAGATTTTGGAAGAAGATATCATGTTTAAGTTAATGTTAACTAATATATTCACAATTATTTATGCAAGATTTTCTACTGAGAGATTCATAAAGAATGTTAATTATATAGAAACCAGAAACATAGGAGGTTTATATACAAGTTACTTCTTTTGCATGATCTAAGGTAAGTGCTGTAAACGCAGACATCTTTTTTCAAAGATGTCAGAAGATGGCATGCTTGTCCTATTAAGGAATGAGAATGGAGTAAAATATTGCAATGATTTCCAGAAATAGGAAAAAAAAAAAAAAAAAACCACTCTTGGTTTTCTGTATTAATAACATATACACAACTTGTCATTTTTGCCATTCCAGACATGTTGTCTTTAAGAGAATTCATACAGCCATTTACTATGAGTTGAATGCTATAAATATAAATCTCACAAGATGACTGAAAGGGTCTCTAATTTGCTACTGCTATTTTCAATAACTCTAGGAAGACCAGAATATTTCCAGAAATTGTAATAAAATTAATGTTGCAATAGCATTTAAGAGGAATAATAAATAAGATGATCTGTCTAAAGATATTCTGTCAACTTGATCTTGACCCTAAACAAAGTAGTAGAACAGATTATGAAAGAATGGAGTGATAAATAATGGAATCTTTTTTGTGCCACTCAGTATTGACTTGCGAAAAATAGATTGTCAAGCTAGAACTCCTTCTGTCTTTCTTTTTCTCTTTTCCTATTTTCTCTTTCTCTCTTTCTTTCTTTATCTCTCCCTATTTTATTTTATTTTATTTTATTTATTTTTATTTTATTTTATTTTATTTTTCTGGAGGGAGCATGAGTTAAGATGGTAAAGGCAGAAGTCAGTAATATTAGTGCATACAGCTAAACATCAGTCAAATCTTTGACTTTAAATATTAGGATATTTTGATTAAGAGTGCATAATTCTAAATGTTAAAAAATAGAAGTTTATTATCCATTAACTAAGAGACAGATGTCAGGGAAATCATCAAGCAGGTGTGCTTTTAGTGTGATCCCATAGGTAATGCATTGGTAATATATTTTAATGAGTTTTTATCAATGATCTGGAAGATAACCAAAAACATCATTAACAAAGTTTGCAGTTATCAGGAGGAGTTAGAGTCTGGCAAATAATAAAGAAGAAATGTTACTTGCAAAGGGCAAACTTGACTGCTTAATAAACTAGAAGCTTATAAAGAGCATATGTTTACATACAAACAAGCAAAAGGAGAATGAGAGAGAAAGTAAGAAATATAAACGAATATTTTATAATATAATATAAATAATATATAATATAATTTATATATTATATATGTATATATATATAATATTTATATTTTATATAATATAATATAATATAATATAAAAGAAATATAAAGAAATATAAAATATAAAGGATATAAACCATCCCAACAGGAGAAGAGATGCCAACTTGGAAACTTCTGGAAAGATCCAGAGTCATGGTCCTGCCCTGAACTGATCTGAGTTTCATGTGAAAGCTTAGAAGGGCTAAGAAGATTTTTCAATTAAGTAGCAAGAGGATACTGAGAAATTGTAAAGAGTCATCATTGTTTCTGTCTTTGTTCCAAAGTAAGCAGTTCTGGAATACTCAGTCAAATTCCTAAGTTTGTAGTTCAAGATGGATTGATATTTGGAAGGAGTTCAGAGAAGATTTGTAAGAATAATTAGATTATAAGAAAATAAGACACAGAGAAGAAAGAATGTTGGCAGCCCAATCACTTTATCAAAGATAAAATGGAAGAATGGTGTGATCTCAGTTTACACATACCTATGTGGGGGGAAAAAAAAGGGGGGGTGGGGTTATTCTAGCAGTCACAGTCTAGCTTCAGTAGGGTTTGATTCAGATAGCCTAGTGACCTGTGGCACAGATCAGGGTAGTTAAGCACACTGGCCCTTTCTGAGCATGCAATCTGTGACTCGTATACAACTGCTTATTTAAAACTAAGCAGAATTACAAGATGGATTTGAATAATTTTTAAATTAGGTTATGTTGCTGAGACAGGCTTCTGTAAGAGATTGTATCTTAAATAATTTGTCTTGAGTGAGATATAATTTACCAAGAAGGAATGAAAACTGAAACCTTGTTAGATTATGGAAACAATTAGTCTTATTAAAGGATGTCATACGTAAAATACATAGTGCAAAAATTAATAATTTTTAGGAAACAGAAATATATTCATGAACAAGATGCAGTGTTCTGTTGTGGTTTTTTGTTTGTTTTTTTTCTTTTTTTTTAATTAAACTCACTTTTCTTCTTCTTTTTTAAAGCTAATTCTTCTAAATTTCAGGTAAGATATGAAATGAACCACACTCCGTCCCAGATACTAACTAAACACAAATGACCATGTGAAGAATGCGGTCAGTGCAAACACTTTCTTTGGTTTAAAGAAAAGTTATTCATATTCTTAATTTGATCTGAAAAAATCAAATACAAATAACAAATACAGTCACAGCTGCTTCCTAGACTGACATACAGCTGCTAGTAGATATACTACAGAAGCAACTTCAGAGAGAAGAGAAACACAACATCACTTCTGTGACAACATAAAATTGTCTAGTCATGTTACTCAAAAAGCTGTGATTCCTGTGTCAAGGAGGGCACATACTGATGTTGAAATTGTTGCAGTGCACAAAAGGGAACAAAGGAAACAAGGGAAACAGTAGCAACAGCTCTTGCTCAGCTATCACACATTGCTTAACATATTGTCTTACTTAAAATATTTTGCTCTATGGTTAGAAAAGCTAAAACATGGTTGACTAAACTCATTTTTCAGCTGCCTGACCTGTATGAGCAGATAACCAGTCAGAGATGTCTGTAGAAAATACTGTCACTTCCATGGAGAGATGAAGCAGAGGCTGTCACAGAGGTGAGGAGAGATCTATGCAAGAAGCAGATGATAGTATTCAAACTTGTGAATGCCTTATCCAAACTTCTCTGGTCTGGAAGCAATACTGGAAATGACTCAAACAGAATTTCTTGAAAGATTTCCAGAAGCACTTGGTTTTGGCTGGGTCAGTAGTACAGCAAGAATAGCCTTCCTGGGATATTTTGGTATTGCTGTTTCCTGTCTCAGACACAAACAAAACATTTTGTCTTTTTCTTTCTGCTCTCTTCTCTTCCCAATTTCCTGCCTTGTTCTCTGTCTCCCTTTCTCTTTCACAGACCAGTTTCAGCATTTTCACACAGTTCAGGCTGTGGTTCATCTATAAATTAGGACAAAAACTGGGAGCCATCCCTCTGCCATGGCAAGAGCAGTCACCAAGTGCCCTAGAAGACTGATACACACCAAAGCCTATGACTCTACAGAGAAACAGAAACAAGAACATTTGGTACAGAATGGAAACGGGAAACTAATGAATATTATCATTTGGGAAAAATATTTCTTCTTTCCCTTATTATCACTGTATCTACAGAGATGCATACGTATGGAGATGCTTACAAGTGGTCAGAGTCTCTCCCCAGCTATGTGTGCACCATTCCCATTGAAACACAGAAGCCACACACATGCATCTGAAGGAAAAATGTGGGCCCAACAGCTGTTGTTTTTTCTTAATATAGACACATTAATTACAGAGTTCACTGACCACTGTGTACAACTGAAACTCTGACCACCCCGAACAGAAGACCGGCTTAGCAGTACCACTTCAGGAGAAGACAGCGGTGTCTGAGAGAAGAGAAGCACTCTGGTTTTGAAAACTCTCATCTGCTAGTTCTTCCATTGAACATCAGCAACCCATCTCTCCTTCATCAGGATTCCTTTTTAGGTATGTGGCCACACACAAAGACCGCCTGATAGCCAAAGAGCACATAAACCAAGTACTGTACCAATCCTGCTGGCAATACACAGTGGTTACAAGGGGGATAGTGGTGCTGTGGACTTGGCCAGGTCTTCCTCAGGTTTAGCTGCCACAAAGTCTTCCCAGCTGCCTTCTTTCAGTGGCTTGATTCAGGAACTTAAGTCATTTGCACACATAGAGAATGGCTTTACATGCACACACACACATCTGCATTTACAGAGCTGAAAGAGATCTATCCATACGTATACTTATTGATGGATAAGTAAATGAAAATCAGTTTCTAGTACATGATAATATAAAGTAAAATACCTTCTAATTGTAAATATAATGTATTTTATAATACTACTAAGGATTAGACAATAGGTGGAAAGTCTGTAATAAAAGTCTGTGACATTTAATGCCTAAGTGGTCTGCTTTTCTGGGTGTTGTATGAAGTCTTAGGCAATGGTCACCTGAAAAAAGGCAGTGTGTTTTATTGGCATAGAAAAGCCTCTGACATCATATACATTGGGTTCCAGCCCTACCTTCGGTGTCTTTGACAAAAACCATGCATCTTGGCCAGAAATTCTAGTAGAATTGCAGCAAGGCAAAGTTTTGTTCTATGTTATTTGTTAACTCCTTGTTTACTTCTTCTCTTTTTTTTTTTTCTTTTTTTTTTAAAGTGTCAAACAAAAATGTCATTCTTCCGGTGCATTCCTTCCTAAAAAATAAAGGAAATACAAATTACTCCTCCCCTAAGAGCCTGCCCCACAGCACAGCAGCTGAGGTTATTTTCTAACAGTGCATTGTTAATTTTACTTTTATTATCCAGTACTATTTTACACATTTGGAAGGGGGAAAACAAAGTGATTGTGCCTTTAAAATACAAAGGTAATTAGCTTGGATGATTTCTTTACAATCAAAAGTCAGAAGAGCTGACTACGTTAACTACATTTGACAGATGGAAATCATGCCCTACAAGGCCAGAAGGGAGTAATGCCACTAGAATCAATAGGAGTGAGACAGCAAGGTAAAACATTGCTACCACATAAGTATGCCACATCAGGGGGCATCTGCGGCTAATAATAGCTTTTGGGGATAGCTAATTCAACTGTGCACTAGCTGTTTCTGATTTTTCTCCCTTATTATTCCTTCTGCATGGGAGATTTGCAACCTGTTTTGATTTATTGACCTTAAGAAATATCCATTCAGTGAATGTACAGAATATGCTGTAGGAGATTCTGTGGCCCTAGATCAACATTTTTTTCTCTACTTTGTAAATTGGAGATAAAGTGTAGTCTCATAATGTACCATGAAATTAAAACCAAAAACGAAACCACACAAAAACAGTGGTAGTCCATTAATGAAAAAGCTGTGGTTTCTCAGCAAGGAGCAATACCCAGCATAATTAAAGAAACAAAGAGAATGATAAAGTAATGAAGAAGGCAATGAAATACTTGCAGCAAGAGATATTTCCATCTACTTGATATAGTCCTTGTATTCCAGATGCTCATTTTCCCTCACTCTCAGTCTCAGCTTTTTCATATCTGAGATTTCCTCATACACTTCTGTTCTTTATACTGTTAATGGAACGTCATCCCTTGAGCCCATCTTTGTGTAATGATGCTTCTCTACATTCTCTACTCATCCTGTTCATATAGCACTCAGATGGTGATGAGTACACCTGGATTCTTCATTTTGTGCCTTTTCACTGTTCTTTTGACAAGGTATTTGTATTTGTCAGTTCAAAATAAATAAGAAAAGAAAAGAAAAAGAATACAGGAAGAGATTCTTCTGAGTAAATCAGTTTCATGAAATATCTTCCTTTTGCTTATTTTCATTAAATATAATTTAGATTTGTTTAATTCATGTTACTTTTTCAAGGTATATTCCCTAAATATTTTCTATGGTACATCTCAGAAAATATTCATTAAAGACAAATTCTCCAAAATGCTATTGAGAACCTTTGTTCTGAGGCTGTGATCTTTAGAAACTTGATAATGATGTGATGTTTTGTCACTGATATAGCTCTGAAAATTGCAAACAAACAAACAAACAAATTGGTTCCTGGTATTTTAAGATAACTTGCTAAAATATTTCAATGTTGACTCTTCTTTTCAAGAGAACAGCATTTTCAAGTAACACATATTTCAAGTAAATACACTGAATGTACATGGAAATATCAAGAAAATTCACTCTGAAAAGAATGTTGGCAAGACTTTAACATGGTTAGAGAAGGCCAGGTTAAAATAACAGACTATTTAAAAATACATCTCTCTTGCCTTTTACATTTTCTCCCCCATGGAATAAATTTCTGTCACACTGTTTTCACATGTATATCAATATCCCTTACTTCAGTTTGAATAAATCTTCTGAGGTCCTCAATTCAGCAAAACAAAGTCATGTAGAAATAGCCATGCTAACTTTAAATGAGCTATCAACCTTAGAGAGTCAAGGCAAGACAGTTTCTTTAGTGGGATCAAATGCCAAGGGGAAAAGCCTACATAACTGTCTTCTAATACACAAATGAATTTATTCACAATGGGTTCCTGAAGTTTCCTGCCTACTCTAAGTTTACTGAGTTATATGCTTCAATGGACAACCTTTGAAGGATAACTTCCTACAGCTTGGCCCAAGTCTGCCCTGTTTAATTGAGATTCAGAATGCATGAAGTTTTGTCTGTTTCAAATACCTTGATGCAGAAGACAGCACATGTCACTTTTAATAGGACAAAAGGGAGGATGCTGTCTGCTTTGCAACCTGGTCAAGAAGCTGGAGGAGCATATGGCAAAGAGATTTATTGCACTGACTACCTGCTCTAATTTCACTTCCCAATAGTGATGAGTTCTTTTTACATTGCTTTATGTTTTCAGTACCTCAGTTACAACTTTTATCTAGAAATTCTTCAGCTAGACAGACATTAAGGATTTGCATTTAAGTATTCTTTAATATTATTATTTAAATTAAATGAATTTTAATTCAGCTGTTGAGATGGTCAGAATCAATGCAACTGCCAATGATGTTCTCACTACCTGCTGAGTCATGGCTCTAAGTCTATGTCTAAGATAGACCCACAAAGTGCACATGTATAGGCATGGTAACTATAGATTTGATCTCCATAATAAAAATTGCATTCTTGTTTGATTTATTTATTTTTGCTGTATATCTTGTTACCTTTATTCATGATCTTTGATAATTCACTACCATAAATATTTGATATTCAATATACTCAAGCATACGGTTAAATTTCATGTCTGTACTGAAGCGTAATAGTTAATAGTTTTTTATTCTCATTCAGTTTTTTATTTGCTAGGGATGCAGAATACAAAAGATGTACACCAATTTCATCATGAAGCACGTCATGTCTTGGAATAAAACTCTATTGTGATATCAGAAATAGTGTAACTGCTCATTATCAATAACATTATCAGTGGGATTCTGTGAACTTTTAAGTATTGAAGCAGCAGCCAGCAACATATTGGATATTTAGCCAGATGCTTTTTACTGTTGTTAGGGAGGAAAAGACATTACTAAATCACATTTTATCTGACTAATACTAAATCTGTTCATCAGAAAAAGATGATGTGTTTTCTATGAGTTGCTGTTTCTTACATTATTCTGCAAAAAAAGAGACAGCGACATGCTGTTAGGTAGTACAGATATCTATACTGAAGACATTTTGAAAGCTGCCATTGTTATTTCTGATTGTAAAAGCCTCTTCTGAAATACAGCCCTTCAGAGAGAGACATAGCAGGCTCTTATGTACATCAGGTTGTTAAGTTGAATTACCAATTTTCCCTGCGATTTCCCTCATTTCACCAGACTCACCTCTTGGCCATACTTTTCCTTCAGAAATAAAGCAGATTACATCCCCTTTCCTCTTCCTCATGAAAAACAAAACAAAACAGAATACAAAAACAAAACAAAACAACAACAACAACAAAAACACATGACTATATCTCTATATGAAAAAAATATGAGAAAGAAAATAAATATAGTGAATTTTCTGTAGCAGACCTGTTCTAGCAGTTTATTTAGGATAAATAGCTAGATAGATAGACAAATGAATTTGATGCATCTTCCCAGGTGTAATCTATTGTTGCTATAACAATGAATTCTGATAAGAGGGTATGCTGCCCAAATAAGATTGGACCTGAATGAAGAAAAGAAATGAATTAGATTTATATTCTCAAGGCCAATTGCCAGTACCCAATAGTATGTGAAATGGATCATGTTAATTGAACAGAAACCTAGTCCAAAGGCCTTTGCTTGTCTCTTTTCCAAGCTACATAAGTAAACTATTCATATCAAAATAAAAAGGAGAATAGATCATAAAGGAATTACAATCCCAAAGGTAGTTTACTGAGGCTCAGATGTTCTTGGCATCACTACAAATGATGTGCATATGATCAGAAAAAGCATGGAAAAGATGCAAAGTATAATGACATATTTTACTATTGTGTTTGTTTTTCTTCTATTTTGTTCATTATGTACAAAATTAGAGCTGGGAGCCACAGCCAGGAAGCAGTATCTCAATACAAAGTAAACCATACAAGGCTATTGAAATAAATCAGGAAAACAGGAAGAATGGATGAGCAACAAAGCAAGAACAGCACAGAATAAAATAAAATAAAATAAAATAAAATAAAATAAAATAAAATAAAATAAAATAAAATAAAATAAAATAAAATAATGAAGAGAGGGAAGGAAAGAAGGAAAAGGAAGGAAAGGAGGAAGGGAGGGAGGGAGGCAGGAAGGAAGACAGAAAGGAAGGGAGGAAGGGAGGGAGGGAGAGAGGAAGGGAGGAAAGAAGGAAGGAAGGAAGTCTCATACTTCCACAACTGTCATGACAACAAAAATCAAGAAAATATGTTTTAAAAAGAAGAACGTTTATACTTTAGTGATTAATCCCATACCAGCTTGAAGACAAATTCCTAACTGAATTCTGGAAGAATACTTTAGCTTTCTTTCAATTTGCTGGTTCCCTCCTTTACCTGACTGCTCAGTTTTCCTTGCTGCAACAAGCCCTGGTAAGAACAGTGCTAAACTCTGACAAGGAACTGCATGGGATAAGAATTTCACCTCCTGCGTGGTGTCTCCTGGATGATGGCTCCTGGTAAAGTTACAAGGATTATGAATGCTATTTGTATAATTTGGCTCTGGAGATTATAGGTAGAATTAGGTAGAACTAGTAAGATATTGTCCATCGTATATAGTGAATCCAAAGTCTAATAAATAGGCTTCAATAGCATCATATAAATTACCTTAAGCCAGAAGGATCAAAGGTACATTTTAGATCAATACAAGTACACTGAGACTTATGGAAAGGATTTTACCTCAACTATCTCATTACAGTTTCCACTTTGATTAATAGCAGCTGTCTTCCACCATCTGTCCAACAGAAAACTGATGAAATCATATACACAGTCATTTACTCTGGGCAGAAAATTCTCTGATCCACCTGGAGAAGAGGTGTACCTTTATTGTCAGTGCTCATGAACAGCAGATTTCGGTGCTTGGAGAGGTTAGAAATGTTGCTTGCTCACAGAGCACTGCTGCTGAGCTCCTGAAAAATAATCGCCTCATGAGCTACCATTTGGATGAGTCAGGGTGAGCTCCTCATGTACTTTTCACTCTCTACCCTTCTATTCTGTCTTTGGAGTTTCCCTTGAAACAGCATTAGGGCTATTCCAGATGTGACCACTGTCACATCCCTACTATGCATGTAAGGAGGGAGTTTTCTCCAGAACTGTAAAAGTCACAAGCTGTAAGTTCACAAACATTAACAGATAAAATATTGTCTTTTTTTTTTTTTTTTTTCACTCCTTCCTTGATATAGATTGCATTTGTTGCTTTCTTTTATCAGCTCAGCACTTTCCACACACATACAGAATTAAGGTGATTGTTAAAGACCCACAGGTTAAAACCATAAATAAAAAAAGAGTCAGTCGGTAACAGTAATGTATCCCATATTTTTCTTTTATCAGCCAAGTGTGAAACACAGGCACAGCCATTGAACATGAGTTTAATTGAATCACGGTTGCTTAAGCAGTCTCTAGAGATGATAAGTGAAAAAGTGCTATGCTTGAAAGAAATAGGTTTCTGCAAGCTGAAAAAGCAATATGGCATGAGCCTAGTAATAAATTGTTGGTTATCCACTAACATCAAATTGCTACCAATAACAATTATCTGTGAGCATTTTAACTAGGAGGAAAGAGTAAACAGAAGATTTTACACCAGACATGATTTAGTTTTGTTTCCTCTTTGTCAAATTAGTGCCAGATTAACTGGAGATCTGGTCAAATTATTTATTGAAGACAATCCAGTGAACACAGTTTATCTAGAATAAGTGCTCCCTGACAGATAGCAGATTAGATGATTTTGTGTCTGCTTTCTAGATTTTCTGAAAATTTATTTTTCTTTGGAAAAATAAAATAAAATAAAAATAAAAAATAATTTTTTTTAAATGTCAGTTTTTAAAGGTATCGGCTTTCTAAATTCAAGCTAGTATATTTGCATTCCTAAATCACATGGTACTAGGTATGTGAAGTTACTGTTTGCAGGTTTACAGGTTTACCTGCAAAACTCTTTTCTATGTTTTTTGGTATTTTATTCTTTCTCTTAGTTTCTGGGATATATAATTACATCTCTAAAGGTAGCTGATTTCAGGACATTTTATTATGGTTCTTACAAATTAGAAATGCTATGGAATAATACAGGAAAGATGCTTTGAAAATGATCAAGAAATTGTAATATCAAGTCAACTTGATGGTATTCCCCATGACCCCGTACTGCCATTTACTCCCTAAATGTCAAGACATTAAGATTCCAGAGTATTTGGCCAAGAGTCAGAGCAAAGCATCAGAAGAAAATCAGTACTAATGGAATTGAATGGGAAGACATCCCAAGAGCATCCCTGTGCTATCATAGGATGTTGCAGAAGTACTATAGAGGGTAGAACAGGACCCCGGTGAAAGAACTCCAAGCTCTGAGTTTGAGATTGATGAATCCCTTATATTCCAGTTTAGAATATTTCAGCAGCAATCTTGTCTGTTAACTCAAAAAATAAACAAGCCAACCTCTTTTTGTCTTTACTGACGATGTTTTTGGAGATGTATTTTCTCTCAATTTCTTTTTCAAGAGATTTTTCACAATTGCCCTCTTTTTTTTTTTTCTTTTTTTTTTTTTCTTTTTTTTTTTTTTTAATTTCTCATGTGAATATAAAGCTCTGGAAGCAAAGATCATGGCTTCATTAAAAAATAAAGTGCAAGTGCAATCAAATAATTTCTCCAAAGAGTTGTTGAATAAATAAGTGGAGTCCGCAGCTGATACAATGTTCTGAGATGATACAAGGACTGTCTTGCATCCCATGATGCCAAAGGTTATACAACATGAAAACAAGAGCATGTGCTACAAGCCCGGGACCTTGATTTTGATGCATCAGAAGAGGCTCTGTGGCAGTGACCATGATAGACTTGCCTTGCACTATCTATGGCTGTCAAGTAAGATTGGCCTTGAATGGAGCTGTCTGCAGAGACACATCTTTGCTTAATCTAAGAAGGAATTGGGTGATTCACTCCAAAAAGAGATCAGGCATGAACGGGGAAATTGAGATGTTAAAATGAAGATACACACCTACAGGTTCCCAACCTCAAAATGTCATTTTGCTATGTGAGTTTACTAATGCTAGGAACAAATCATTCTGATATATGTGTTGAAACATCAGATATTTCTGTTCCATCAGACAAACAGAGGATGGTCTTTGAACCATTCTGAAAACTTAAAGTCACAGATTGGAAGAATCTTAAAATTTCACTAAAGGAAATTCAAACAAAAAAAAAATCATACTTAAGAATAAAGCAAAGAAAGTGAAACAAAATTATATTTATGTCACTGTTTCAAAATGTTAAAAAAAGTCAGGATTATATTGATAAAGAGCAGAATTTTCTGTAGGAAAAAAAAATACATTTATTAATCTTTCATTCTGCATCTCGAGAAAAACCTTATCTTTTGTATATTTTTTGGAGTGATAGTATAAAGTTACAAGTGTTTCCGGAAATCAAACATTATTTTCCCATTCAAACTTGCAAAAGAAATACTTGCACAGTGGAACATTTTATAACAAAATAGTAAATATATATATAATACCATTCCATATTCTTTGGCCCAACATCTCGTGATTCATAATCAGAAGGAATATACTTAGTATTTTGGGAATGTGATAAAAAAAAATGTTCCTGCTTTCACATTTATATGTTTAAACAAAAAGTTTGAAGTTCCACCCAGTTTAATGATGAAATTTTAGCTGTTAAAACCTCATGCATAAGTTCAGCTGTTCTCAGTGTGTGTATATGACATACGGAAAATACAAGGCAAAGCAAAAGCACAGCTGTGATTTGTGCTATGGATGTTTCTTTCAGTCCCATCCCTCTGCCCTAAGCGTACTTTGTTGTATTTAGAGAAACACAGGCTCTTCCAAAGAGCAATGTTTTCCTGATGAGATTTGTTAGTCTCTACAAGATATGGGTGCCAATGCTTCTTTCTGGTCAGATATTTCAGAAATGTTAGGAAAACATTAAAATTAAAATATAATAATAATAGTAATAAATGTTCTCAAGCAGTGTGATTTCTTGTATCTTTAAGTGGTTTTGTGGTCATCTGACAGAGGAACTGAGTGAACTTTTCAATTGAGAGAGTATTCAATTGAGAGAGATGCACTCTGCTAATTCCCCTTAGATAATGATGGCTGCACAACGTGTAAGGGCAATATTCATCGCCATGTACAGCAGCAAACCAAACCCAAAAGATGGAATTAAACACCTATTAAGAGCTAATTTACTTATTTATTAAGATTAAGCTAACATATGCAGAACAAAATCAGCTACCTCGTGTATGAAATGATGAGTGTGATGTAAACTGAAATGAGAGGCATCTAATGCAGAGAGGTGGACCTGAGGTTTGAAATAACCTTGACTTGGGAAACTCTCAGCAGGCAGGCTTGGAGTTATTACTGCTTTCCAAAGGAATAACCCTTTCAAAGAGTGATGTGCTTTTGACTGCTTGAATTAGAACCTAAATATCTCATCGTGGCAAAATGGTAATATTTTCAAATTAGAGTTTATAATTCAGAGGATTATAACCTTGGAGAAAAGATCATGATTATCTCATACATATCTCAACTGAAAGCAGCTGGGAGATAAATACAGAAAATAAGACCACTGGGTTTTAAAGGGATTTTAAATCTGTAAAAATACATTGGGAAAAATAATCTTTGCTACTTAACACAGCTAGGTCTCAGACTAATCTATCTCTTGGACCATATAAAGAACACGCTAGTTTCAAGTTACTTCCAACCATCTACAACATATTTTGGAATTCATTTCACCCATCTTCAATCAATTGGACACCTGTTCTTTGTGGTCATGGAGATTCCCTGTCAGAGAGACTGATAAGACAAATCTCCTCTGGGAAGTCCTGCTACTAGGAATGATCCAGGGGCATAACAGGGATTTCTTCTCACCTAAGGAAAGCCTGAATTGTTGCACAGATGCCTTACTTCTAGGAGAATGAAGTATACACACAGGATCGATAGGAACATTGGGCATGTACACAATATGTGCTCAGTTAATTACTTTCTAGCTTTCTAGGGAAAGTTAAGTCTTGTCTTCCCCCTCCCCCCCCCTTTCACTAACTTCTCCTACATATGCTGTTTCAGGTTTAAGGCTAAAATATGAAAACGGTTAAGTGTAATTAAAATTTCTCGTGTGCTTTAAACAACTAACATATTCGTTATGAACGGAATGGAGATCAGACAAGCTAAAGTGTCAGAGTATGTTCTTGTTTTTCATTAAAAATCAGGTTTTTGAGAAATGACACATTCTGAACACTGATTCAGCTGATTTATTTCCATCATGTATTGCTGCCAATTACTTGCTGGCTGTATTAATGAGAAATTAGATCATTTTAATAGAAAGATCTAAACCCAGTGTTCCATTCCATTGGCACAAACCCTTCCAAGAAGTCTTGTACTTAACTGCTAGAACACTAAAAAAAACATAATGGGAATATTATGAATATTGTCACTGACTTCAAACAAGGCCAGCTGGTACCCAGTTGTAATACAACTGGTCTCAGAACAAGCCAGAATCTTACATGATTCTTCTCAACAGAAATTCATTTATTCTTTCCTCCGACTCCCCAGTTCTTGTGGGTCTTCAGAATTTATTAGGGCTGTGGTATAAGTTTTACAGACCCCATCTGGGTGCTTTGATCAAACAAGAAGGATAAACCTGAGGAATAACTTCTTGTTGTTGTTGATATTCTGCTGAAGGGATTTCAATGTTTACCTCTTTATTTATTTTTAAAAGGGCAATTTTTCACACTTGCCATTAATGCTCCATAGTAATCATTGGTTGGATGAATACGTTCAGAAAAGACATCAGAAATGGGTGCCACATTGATTGAGGAAAAGACACTCATATTCAAAGATAAACACAGTGATTCAGGAATATTCTTGGGATTATTTTTGTGGCTGATTATCTCTGTTCCTCCCAGTCCATGCACATTTATGCTTCCCACTTCCTACTATCCTCCCCCATATACTTCTCCTTAGATGTTCTCTTTCTCTTTTCATTTTATTGCACCTCTCTATATTTATTGTCTTCTCACCTCAACTTCACGACAAAATCAAACTGCCATACATGCTCACTCCTTTTTTCAGCCCATGACACCTTTGTGCAAGCTAGAGGACTGTTCAAGAAGCAGCCTTACAAAATGGAACAAGCCTGGTGTGACTTCTCGACATGACAAGGAACACAAGAATAACAAGAAGATACTGCATAGGAGTAATTGTGCTTGTGTCACCTTTTGGACCCACTGTTCTTCAGTTACATGGGACATAGATTTGGGTATGTCATTTTACAACATGCAAGATAATTAGAGTTATTAAAAGTGAGATGATTTTAAAGTATGCTGGGAATAAAATTATGGGTGCTCCCTAAAATCAGATATTTTGCTCACTGAGAGGATCTAGGTTTAACTATGTTCTGCTTTGGAAATTCAGGTATCAATATGGATGACCATATAAGAGTAGATAGCAGAAAAATATAGAAAATTTACTGCTCAGTCTTCCAGTTAAGTTAGCTGAAGCATTCTGAAAATGTTGAAGCCTAATAATCCTTGTCAGTGACAATTCTGTTCCATGTCAGTAGGTAGATGGTATCTGAAATAAATTTAAAGTAGTGAGAATACAATATTCACATACCATCATATATAAGAAATAATTTATTTCAAGACTGATAAAAAGAGAAAGTGTGAGAAGATATTGAAAAAGTTCTTGTTCTTAACTTGTGCAATAGTTGATCAGCAGCAGCTAACAGGCTATTAGCAATAGCTAAGCAATAGCTGACAACTGTGAAAATAATAATTCTTTTATCATAGAATCACAGAATGGTTTGGGTTGGAAGGGACCTTTAAGGTCATTCAGTTCCAACCCCCCTGCTATAGCACCAATTTTGTGAGAAGTTCTCTGTTAGTAACCATATTTGTGGATTATATATATTAGTTTGCACCATAACTTGTTGCTCTGTTCTAAATCAGGTCTCTCTAGTCATGACTGAAATAAAGAAAAAGCTTATTATTTGGTTGTGGTAATAATTTCCAGCAGTGATTCTAAGAGAGGTAATATTAATAAAATCAATGTTTCTAGAGCCTAGCACAACCAGCTCACCAAATTCTAGGATATTTCCAAATGTTTCACCCTCAGCTATTGCGTGACAACTCCAAAGTAGTCCTGCATTCATGAATTCAAAGGCCACAGCCAGAAAATATGAATTTTGGAGGAAAGTATGGGCTGACACCTTGGCAAGCTGAGCAGGTGTTCATCTGAAACACCTGAGCTCATCTGAACACCTGAGCAGGTGTTCATCTGAAACTGCAGGGAAGGCAGCGTGAAGCCAGGAAGGCTGGACAGGGACATCTCCATGAAGTCAGTTGAACCTTACTCCTAAATATGACCACAGCTTAAAGTAGCCTAAAGAATATGAGGCATTGGGGAGAAAGCAAATAGTCAAATGTTTTGCCTCCTGGACTGGTTTCTGCAAGGAAAGAAAGCAAAAGTTATTTGGACAGTTATTTGGTCTGAGGCATGGCAGACAATCAGGATGGAGATCCAGCTCACTGTAGAAGCTCTAGGAAGATAATGAGGGGCAGCTCAGCTTAGCCCTTGGAGTAGCAGCTGCTCCCAGTGGGCTCCTGGAATGGCTCCTTCACTGGTACTTGAATCGCTGCCATGAAGCCTGGCATGGCTCACTGAGGTTTGTTCCTACCACAGCTGCTTGCTTCAAATTGCACATACATTCCGTCACTGAACCTTAGTTAGCAAGACTATTCTGATTTTAACAAAGGGATTTCTTTTCTAATTTGTTTTAAGTAGCTGAACTAAATCACAGACATGCAGAACCACCCAAGGGAACTCTTGCGGGAGAATGAGCACATAAGAACCTGCACTTCTTATGACTCCCACCCCCAACACACACGCACACATGCACTCACACATTTGCACACATACACATTTTATTTATAGCTTTCTTTCCACCTGTGCTGATGTGGCTGGGAATTTACAACAGTGCTGACAATGTTACAGGCAGTACCTCACAAATTCCACATTTTACTGAGTCGCATTATTATGGAAGATCTGTCACATGGCCAAATGGCCTGTCGGCCCCATAAATGATTTACAGCAACATCTGTAAGAACATTTGAGGAAGAGGAGGCAACCAATGTGCTCTACAGAATTCACCCTCTCAAAGAAATAATAGGTGACAGGAGATTCACTAAGAATACACTAGAAATAAACAACAGTTTTAAAGGAGTATATGCTAAATGTTGAAAAAGTGTAAGTTCATTAGTTTGCATACAGAAGAACAACTACAGCCTCTTTCCAGGCATGTTTTAACTTAGCCATATAAAACACCTGGCCCTAAAAAAGCAGACTTTATGTACTTATTTATTTATTTATTTTCCTAAGGAAAATTTGAAGCTGAAACAGGAA
This sequence comes from Coturnix japonica, assembly GCF_054131305.1. Taxonomy (NCBI): domain Eukaryota; kingdom Metazoa; phylum Chordata; class Aves; order Galliformes; family Phasianidae; genus Coturnix; species Coturnix japonica. Next base: position 28,490,837 of record NC_140663.1, read on the forward strand.
GCCCACACATGGGCTCAAATCTCCTTTGTGAAAGACCCCATTTAGATAATGAAAACTGCCTACTATACAAACAAATCACTGTTTTTTTCCATTTAATGGAAGCGATGGAACAGTCTGGGGACCAGAAGCGCTTTTCCCAACACGCTTTCCCCTCCCTCTGCCTAGAACAACTTGTTTTTCTGTTTGCTTATCAAATATATTCTCTACAAGATAGTAAGACAAGGACTATTAGGAAGGCTGTATGATTTCCATTATCCTTAAATACAGTGATTTTGAAGTTTAAAAAAAAAGAAAATTAAACTTCATAGATTTGGGGAATTCATTCAGTATCCTTATTGAGATACTTGTGTGCTGCGGCCTTCTTATGCCTCACTTTGATGGGTGTCTGATGCAGGCAGTGCTCGCATCTACCCTAAATCTGGGTGCTGCTACAGCAAGGCATGCCCACAGCAGGGGCAGTGACCCTAAAGAGTGGCTGTATGGTTCCTCCAGAGAGGTCACTCCATGCTCCTTGAGAAACAGAACCACATCGGGTTAATGCAGAAGGTACGGGGATCAGATTTCTGCAATTCTCCAGGAGTACAGAAACTGGAAAAATTCTAATCATATAGGAAAATATTGAGCCTGACTCTCTACGACTGCAGAAACTTGTTGAGTCAGAACTGCTGGGAGGAAATCAGAGGAGAAGCACACTCTGGCAGCAAAGAGAATCAATCTGCAGGGACCCATCGAAGTCAGATCAAACAGGTTCTGTGGTAGGAAGGAAACAAGCGGTGGTTCTGCCAACAGGAGCCCCATGCCTGCGCTGTGCCTCCCTGATAACCTGCAGGGCTCTACGTTCTGCATTCCAGCCCCATATGGAAAAGCTTCTTGAAAATTAAAAAATAAACTGAAATTGATTTTGTAACAGCAAGTAAACTTAAGGTGAAAAGTTAAATCTCCTTTCCATTTCTCAGTTTTCACCTGTTCTGATTTAAAAAACTTTTAGTAAAAGAGTTCAGTAGCTCTGCATCACAGAACTTCTCTTCATGATTTCATCTAAAAAGAGGGGGAAAAAAACCTTCTTTGAGTGAAAATGTTATTCCAGATGAAATTGCTTGAGTGTGCTGGTAGGTGGAAAGGAGCGCAGTTGCTGCAAGCCACGGAGCAATAAACAAACACTTTCTTAAAATGAGGTATGCCAGAACCTCAGTTTATGTTACCTTAATGAATAAAATTGTGCTTAAATACCATTTTCTGATTAGTCATATTTTCCATCATTGCCATCATTTTACTGCTGTACACACTGTGTGGTCGCAGTTGTGTGGAATTTAATTCAGCCTAAGTGCTGTTTTACACATAGGTTATTTCCTCGTGCCAAACTCTGCCGGCAGATTAACTTTTCCCTGCTTACAGCAAATACCTGCAAAGCCGCTGTGAGTGCCCCTGACACTTTCCATTCTTCAGCTCACACGAAAGGCTGTGTGAGCTAATTACCATGAGGGCCACGTTTCCCCTTTCCTGAGGGAAGGTTAATAACTGAAATAAGTTTACACTAATAAAAAATACGATCAGTGTGTGGCAAAAGCCAGGCCCTGGGCAGTTGGCTGCTGTAGCACTGATGCTTTGGTAATACTGCAGGCGTACAGACCCACAGCAGGTAGCAGCACAAGTACAGTGAGCTAAGCCAGCAGAATAACTAGCTTCCCTTCTAAGAGCTGCCTTACTTATATGTCTTCTATCACTTACTTAAGCAGCAGCTTCATCATAACTGCACTAGCGACCTCCAGCTATATAAAGCAAAAGACTCATTTGGAGATGTGTTGCGGTGGTCCACAGTATCTTTCTGCTTGTAGTGAGGTAGGTCACAAGCAGAGGGGAAATTCCTGATGCCAAATGGAGGATCAAGTCTTCCTAGTTATTTCTAGCAGTGAAAACAAACTAACAAACAAATGAACAGAGACTGAAAAGCAGTTTCAAAAACTTCTCATCTGTCTGGGAAAAGTACGTGCACATCTTTCAGATGCAGTTCTCCTCACCACCTGAAGGGCTCTGTCAGCAGCAATTCTGTCATGTAAACTGAGCACCATAGAAATTTCTCACCAAGTATCTCCAGCTCAAACACATCCTGTGTCCTGTAGAAGACACTAGAGCTGACCCATTCAAAAAACTTACTGAAATTTGTTTTAAGGGAGCAAATGCTAAAAACTGCAAAAATTATTCCCTTGGGATTAATGGATTATTCAAAACCACTTTATGATATGACAGGGATTTCAGCCATCCTCCCTTACGTTCACTTTACAGTGTCTCTAGCTCTGCTTTAGAGCAGCGTGGCACACCAGATGGCAGAATTAGATACCACAGTCACAAGTGAGCACTTCTGAGGAAATCAGAATGAAATCTCACCATTGTTGATGAACGGGGGTGGAACCCCAAGTTCTCCTGCTACAGCAACACAAAACAGAAGGCAGAGGCATATATAAAATATCAACCTCAATACCCGTTCCACCATTAGTCATTTTCAGTTGATCTCTAAAATAAGCAGACTAACAGACTAATGACAGAAGTAGCTTCTTTAACCAGATATGAACTATGTTTTTGCACAGCACCTAGACAGGAACTTACATTTTTGCATCATTTTGCTTCAAATGGGAGCTGATGCCTCACTGCTCAAGAATGAGTTCAGTTAGACTCAATAATCTTCGTGGGTCCCTTCCAAATGAAATTATTTTTTTGCTATTCTGTATTTCAAATCAACACCTGAGCTTTGATTATCCAGCAGTAGACCCAGATCATAAATCACATCTTCTCCATGCACATCTACAGAAGCAGCACTGACAGTAATTAAGACAGATTATACATTGCTATAGCAAACAAGGGGCTATTTAGACCATGCCACATACAAGTCTTTCAAAGTAAAGGCATCACAGCCTACATAACCTCAAAGCCTGTTTTATATTTGGAGAATCTCATTACCTTGGTCAAGCAAGTAAAGTGTGATCACATTTGACATTTTCAGGGCTTAAAGATATTCACCATCCATGTTAGAATAAAGTTTATACAGGTGTTGAGACTGGAAACTCCCACATTGCATTTATTGGTGAATAGCTCGCAGTCAACAGTCAAGTGGAATGGATATAATATAAAAGTGCTTTGAAGTGACTGTATTGATGTCTAAGGAGAACTGATCATGCTGAAGTACTATCAGCAGTCCATAAACTAGAGTAATTTATGTTTCAGTTCTTTGCTGTGTGGGAAATAAAATCCTGGATGCAAGTCACAAAGCCTAAATTTGTTTTACAAGCAGTCAACTTAAACTACTACCAACTTTGCTTTCAGGTCCTGTTCTTCCATGACATTCCTTAGTCACACTGATAACCAGTCAGTGGACCCCACAGACCATGTGACTCTGGGAAACTATGCATTGCACAGCAATATTTTATCCTGGACACATGAATGCACAGAATAACAAACAAATCTTGTTTCTTTTCAACCAGAAAAGGAGATTTTAGAGGCAGTAAGACATAACACTCCAGATGACATACTCTGGAGTACATAGCTGCTTTCTGGCATCTTATAGCATGAGTGTGGAACTAAATACAAAGAAAGTATTGTAAACAGTAAGGAAATGCATGCATTTTATTATAAGTAGCTCAGACTATCTCTTCAATTATATATTTACTCCATATTCAGAAAAAATCTTCCTAAAACTGTGGTTAGCCTGTCTTCCCATGCTTCCCCTCCTTTCCCTAGCGCTGCTGACTTCTTCCCTTGAACTACACTGTGCTCTGCAAACTGAATATATTTGTCCTAGCTTGCAACCACTGCAACATGAAAATGGAAACAGAATGTGTGAACTACCACAGTGGGTCCCTAAGGGACACAGGAGAGGTATTGAACTGCAGTGGAAAAGGCAGCCTGGGGAACAGGAGAGGCAACCCAATAAGATAGGATATGGCTGTACATTGTTTCAGTGGAACAAATGAATCCTATTCCCTAAGCACAAAAAACCACAATAAGTACTTTTAGCCATGCTTACATTATCTAAAACACTATAGCTTTCATTCAGTTGTAACACTTCTAAATATAACACAGGAAGATATATAGAAAGCTCCTCATCTGAGTAAAACCAAATGTACAAGAAATGTACATATAAAAATAATAACAACAATAAAAAAAGGAAATGAAAAAGCTTGAGCATTGAGTTCTGAAATGAATTCCGGAAAAATTATCCAGGTAGAATTATTCTTAAGGTTTAATATGTTCTAAGTTGCAACATCTAACCTTCATTTCAGTGGCTTCACAGGCATCCCTTGCGTTGCTTCAGACACACTCTTTAGCTTATTCATTTAAGGAAAGCTTGCTCTAAAAAGATTTTGGTAAAGAGATCATTCAGTTTATCTGTTTAAAATGATTATTCAATTTGTAGAAATCTCTACCTCATCAACTGTTTGTAAGTTTATTGAGTAGAACATTTGTGCAATGCATTAAGAGCATACTGTCTCTAAAGAACATTTCACATGTTCTTTATGAGCCCATGATGAAATTCCAGTTGCTTGTCATAGGACTGCACAATGTCTGTTCTGTCATTCAGCAATTCTCATTCTAAGACTCTCCTGAGCTTCAGTATAAGCTTTATTCAGTGTTGGCCACAATTTATTTTCTCATCACATCAACTCGGGATTCAGCATTCAGCTGTGTAAATATCAAACTACCAGCTACCTAATCCCTGGAGCTTCAGAGGAAAGAGAACGAAGGTAACACTTGGAAGGTTTTAAAACAGATGTTTGGTTATATCAAGAATCTATAAGAGAACTATTCAGACATCGCAAGTATCTTGCAGCTTACAATTGCCACTGTATTTCAGAACAATAAACTCCCAACACATGAAAGCTCAAACAAGGAAAAAGAGATGCTCATTGTCAGCATTCATTTCCATCTCTGTATATTTAAGGCATCAAATAAAGTCACAGCCATTTATATTTTTAGGCTGCTCAAAGAAATTTTATGGGAATGGTCTAAAATTCCAGCGTTGACCCTGAAAGATTTATTTAGGTAGAGAGCTCAATGTGCTTCAAAGATTAGGATATTTACTCTCCAACAGCAAGTTGAAAAGGAAAGTATTTAAAGAAGATGAAAGAGATGTAAATAAGTGACACTGTCCCAGTTATCAACATTAATTCTGAAATGAAAGATGTACTTACTGTTTTTATTTTATTATTTTTTTAATGTTTCAAAAAAGCAATCATACCCTCCATTCCCCTTTAAAAAAGCTGGGATCAGAGTGGGTTTAAAAAAAAAAAAAAAAAAAAAGACAAATTATCTTGAATTATTAATTTAATCAAATTTAAGATTTCTTACCTCATTGATTTATAGCTTTGTGCTTAAATCGAGAAAAATTCATCTCTTTCAATATGCACTTAGTTATAATCAAATACTCATATCAATGTCTGTCACCACACCAGCACATCTGGCAGCAATAGAGACAAATTAACAATAAGAGTCAGAAAATCTGGCAACATGATGAACTAAAACACACAAAATCCTTTCTCTATGCGTAGACCACCAGTGACTAAGGATGGATTAACTTCCTGTCTCTAATACTGGCGCCAAAATTAAAGGAAAATTACATTGCAATCTGGGTACCAGGTTTCAGGCTACAAACAAGAAAAAGCCCCTGCCTCAGTTGCACCAGGCAGTAAAATCTTTGCTCCAGCTTTAGCTATGTCTGTGATGGCCCCCTCTAACAGCTGCTTTTAATTTAGTTTAAAAGAAATGATTTGGCAAGCATGTATGTTTGCACCTTCAAAGGAGAAAGATTGAAAAAGCCAGCATCCTGGAATATTGACCATTTTGAGTCCCACTGTTTCAATACAGTGATGACGACAGGATTCACAGCTTTTAAAAGAGTAGGTATCAGGTATCAGTATATAGAAAAATAAAATGGTGTTTTAATTTTGCTTTCATTATAATCTTATAGTAAGCAACCATCTTTCTCTGACTCTGTACAGTTACAGGCACTGTGTTCCTTACTTCAAATCTAATTCAGCAAGAATTTACAACTGCTCAACTTGACTGAGCAACTAAGGCACAGATTTCATTTATAACCAGAAAAGGGCAGCTGAATAAGGAACAGAAGCATGAGTTAAACCAAAGAAAACATTATCATGTACTTAAATTACCTTCTCATGTTGGGTGTGGCAGTGGTTGCAGAAACAAGAAAGAGGGAGAAAGGGTATGGGAAAGCAAAGATTCAGACATGCACTGCATACTTGGCAAACATTTAACAGTAAACCACTTAGAAAAGAGCAGTGGTGCCAGGCAGATTTTCAGTGCCTCTTGTTATTTTTTTTTAATTATTATTTTCTTTTAGTAAGTAGCTGAATATGGATTTGTGGATCTACTACTACACGTATATCCTCCATCACATGGAGGCACACCAGTTGCAGAAACAGGCAAACAGAGCTGCAGCCTTGTGTGCATGAAAATAGAATGTGTGCAAACACATCTGATAGCTGAAATGCAGAAGATAGAAGATTTTCTTTTTTATTTTGGCATAAAGGGCTTCAACCCACCTTACCAGACACCAAATATCCACCTACCCTTGGAAGCAGAAGACATTTAACACAGTGAAGTCCAGAGACACAAATGTCAGGCAAATGAAGGTTCAAATACTTACCAGAAGGAACCTACAGATTTAACACTCCTTTTCTCTATTTACAAACAGAATTCACACTTCTCATTCTTCATACATTAATGTGGGTCAGAGACCACATGGCAGCATAGTTTATTCAAAATAATGTGCAAATAAGATGCAAGATACCTGCAAACAGCATGGAGTTTCCATTTGTAAAAAAAGATACAAGTAACAGTACAAAATTAGAATGCTTACTAATCATTTCAATAAAATGAAGTCCGACATAGAAATACATATGCTGTATTATTTACACCATTAATTTACAAAAGATATTATTTGCATAAAAGAAAGCTATAAAATAATTAGAAATATAGTATTTTTATAAGGAACGTTTTCCCCATATAAAAAACTTAGAGCATTTTGGCAATTATGTTTTATTTGAATAAAAATGCATTTTTTTGTTCTGAATTCATAGCATCACGTGGTTTCTTTCTTCCCTTCTTCCTTTCCTCATTCCCCTTTTTAAATAAAATTCCACACTGAGGTAGTATTATGTCAAAGTATCTCTTTGGTCCCAGAAATCAATGGCAGGTCCAAAAGGAGCTATGTATCCAAATCACAGGATTGAAAAGTAAAAGTTCTAAAGTTTTCAAAGGACTGTTTGTAATTGTAAATGCTATTTTCTCCTCTAGAAACTGTCCTTTCCCTTCCATCTTCATCTGCTTCTGGATCGAAGTCCAATGAGGAGTGAGGATTATTATGGGAGGTTTTCGGTTGACAACTTGCTGGCTGCCTACGACTTGAAAGGGCGTCCAGCTGAGGCCTCCATACAGGCTTTCCAAACGTTCCTGGAAGACAGTAAATGAGTTAGTATGGAAATACTGATGCAAACAGTTTTGTATCACACTGAGGGCTTCATGTTAAAATGGAAGCCAAGTACTGACACAAGCAAAAGTTTAGGAACATGAGATTTTTACTCAACTATTATTCTTCCCCTTCAAAGCAAACGTGATCACAACTATAAGGCAATATTCTACCTGAGACATCAAAAATATTTCCAAGGTAAATAACTTGAAAGCCACACATGACATAACTTCATTACCTTTGCTTTCACAATTATACCCATGCCCATTTTTCTTTAGGGAAGAGCACAGAGATCAAACTACGAACAAATCACAAGGCCTGTTTTAATGCAACAATCACTGAAAAACAGGACACAAAGATTGTTCTGAACAAATGGCACATGAAATATGATGTGTAATTCAACAGAAGTGAAAAGAAACATATACAGTTACAAAACACCCATGCAACCGGAATGCTAAAACATTCTTTCTTCTGGTTAATATTTCCCATTAATTAATAACAAAGGTTCTGTCAAAATTTTCAGCCAGATTCTGCCTTCATTCACACCTGTCCATCTTTCTACTTACAGCTGGCTTGAATAGACACAAGTCCAAAAAGAAATCAGCATTTAAGTTGAATCTTTATTAATCTTTATTATTTGGATTCACTACCAAGAAAATAATTACTGTGCCCTTCACACTTCACTACTGTAAAAGTGCTAGCACAAACACCTCTGCAAGAAGGGTCTTCTCTAATGCCCTGATACAGCTGATGAAAAGTATATAATCTGTGATACTTAGAAGAACTATTTCCTAAGCAGAACGTGCCATAGACTGATTTTGAAGCACTCAATTTTATTACTAACTTTACACTACAATTATTAACAAATTTTGCATTCAACTGCCAAACTTTGCTAACAGCAAAGGTTTCAAGTAAAACTGTGATTAGAGATGTTGGTATGAATTCATCTGGACAAGGTCCATATTTGCATCAATGATGTGTAGAGCAATTTTGCTTCTAACACAACATGAAAAGATGTGCCTCAGTAGCAAAGCTACAAATTAAACCCATCTTAAAAAAAGAAAATTCAAGCTGTAAACTTTCTGCCTCGGTTATCAGCAGCGATGTTAAAGCCAACTGCCTCTCCACATTGTGGTTGTAGGAGAAAAAGGGGACCAAATTTGAAGACGGCAATGCGAAAGATTAGAAATATATATCAAGAGCCCTTTCACAGCCATCTCCAAAATCTAACCGCATGCTCCTCTGAGTGTAGAGTGCTAAACACAAAGACTGTCCAAGACAGTGATTGATGCAACTTGAGTGTGGTAGTAGCTGAGAAAACTGACCAGTAACCAGCTCTGTGTAGGCAATTAGGGCAGAAGGGGCAATAAAAGCCTCCAAGGTTGCATTAATTCCTGGGTACATCTTCACATGGTAGAACCACTTTCTGCAGGAGACATGTGGTAAAGCCCCATCTGCAGAGTCCTACCACAGTAATAGTGGCAGGCAGCCAGTAAGCTGTGTGCAATCCCAGGGCCTCTGCCAGATATGGCATCTGCAACGTTTTAAGTTCTAAACATCTGTTTTTTGAAGGGGGAAAACTTCAAAACTTTTACCCTTTCTCCTCCCTCCCCCAGAGAACAAAGAGCTCAATGATGCACATTCCCACAGGTTCCCCTTGCATGAGTGGGCAGATCCTGGCCCTGGACAAGTCTGCTGACACATGAGCCAGGAAGGAGTTCACGGTATCAGAGCTGCACTTGGCATTCAGATACAACAGGGATGAAAGTAGTATATGTATTTACATGCATTTTAAACAAACCAAACCAATCAGTGTAAAAAATTAGTGAGCTTCAAAGTTAAAGCAACCACCTTTTTCTTCTTCCACCTCCCACTGCAACCTGGGTTAAAACTGTAAACTGAGTTAAACTTCAGGAACTATTCCGTCATTCATACCACCAGACAGGAGGGGTAGACAGGGCATCTTTCCACAGTGCTTTACTTTGAAGAGCAAGTAGTTGTGGCTGACAACATTACAATATACCCACATACATCAGCATCGGTCTCACCACCTGCTCTAAGCCCACCTGCACACCTTTTTGCCTGGCAGGCAAAACTTCTAATATGTCTAAAGTTTATGAAAATGTATTTTTAAGTAAGAGTTCTAGCGTTTATGGATATCTGCCAGCCACACTAAGATAAAAAGCATACTGCTGAAGAGATGTGTAAGTAAGCTATTAAGACCCCCTAGTAATCTGAAATCTGACCATTATGCAATTCTATTGTGATCACTTTCCTGCTCCTGACCATCGAACATTTAAAATGTTCTATCAAATATTCCTGAGAAGTCAGATTTTCTGACAAGCAGAGGGCAGCTCACAGTTACACCCAAGGATGAACCAACTCTTTGGACTATCACCTTTAACATGACAACTACCTTGGCATAGGCTAGCGTAGCTTTTGAACAAGCCCTAACCTGTCCACTCTGTAACGCAAGAGAGGGTCCATTACTGCCTAATTTCTGGTCCCATCCTGACAACAACACAGTTCATGAGCATCCAACTGTCCTCATACACTGCCAGAGAGAGGCAGTCCATATATACAGTTCTAGGCACCTCTCTGCATACTGTACATCTTAAAAATAAACACTGTCATACAGTAAGTTACTTGAGGAGGTGGAACAATAACACATGCAAAGCCTAAGAACAACTCTCCAACTGCCTTTCCTCAGATACTTTCTGTCTTTCCTCCTTTTAATAAATACTTACATCTCACATGCCGTATTACCTTGCTAAATTTTCTCACATCTGCTGAAAGAAACCCCCACAAACTGAACAAGAATATTTTTTTTCACAGTGTTAGTTACATGAGCAACAAAGCACTACTACAGACTTACTGTAGGAGGGATAAAATAGTTGAAAAGGATTTGCTTAGTGTTACAAGTAGGAAGTGAGAGACAATACAGATATCAACAGCTTGAATAAAAAAGAGCAAGAACTTACCCATGAAAGTGCTGTTACTGATAACAGACGAGGGTTCTAAACTTCTGTTTAAATCAAGCTTGTCTGAGTTCAGACTTCTGCTTTTTAGTCCTGTTCCTTCATTTTGAGTATAAATGGAGTTAATCAACTTGCTGCTTGTAGCCTGCATCCCAATAATGCCAATGCACTGGTCAAAGGGATCTTCCAGTGGAGGTGAGTACTGACAGCATTCCTTTTTCTTTAAGTATCCAGACTCATAATGATCCAGGTTTGCTGTTCTTTGGTCAGGGCTGCAACCTAAAGAAAATGAAATTCCTTTTATATGCATTTATCACAGCACAGAAATTATTTAAGACTATTTTCTTTTTCAACTTACTTGGGCTGCATGCTTCAAAGGTCTCAGAGCTGCATGTGTTTCCTTTTAAATACATAGTCCCTGAAGTCCCCAGGTAGTGGCATAGAAATGGATCTGCAACACCGTCTAGATCTGTTTCGCTGCCATTATCTAGGTGGCAAATACCTTAAAAATATAATTGACACATTAGCATATGGTCCTAAGATTCAGCTTATGTTTTCATAAGTTTTGTTCTCTTAAGAACCCCATCTTTTAAACATTTCATTAGAAGGCCAACTGTGGAAAGAGTTTAATTTATCAATTAACAGACAAAATGTCACATTTTATTTCATTATGTGGTCAATAGATAACAGAACAAACCCAAGCACAGGGATAAGAACCAAGGAAGCCAGGCTTATACTCTGTTATACATATATATATGTATATCTGCCACATTCTAGAGCACTTACTAGTGGTAATGAGAAAGACCTGAGTGGAAAAGCCAGAGAGAGAAGCTGACTGTTCAAATAGCTCTTCTGAATTTTAGGTCACTGGCTCATGAAAGCTGCAGACATGCTTCATGGCTCTTACTCTGCAAAGAGGCAGACTTTCTGAAAACTTCACAACTGCAAGACATTCAAACCACTGCTCCATTTGCTTCTGTCCCAGCTGTTGACTGTGTCTGCACCCTTAGCATTTTCCCATTAAGATGCATTTTTTCTTGCTAACACAGGTAATGTTTTGGACCATTAGGCAACAGGTATGTTAAAAATGCTGCAGTTTTCATCATGCAGTTGTCTTAAATTGTTTATTGACTCTGACCCTAACAAGTTCTCTGACAGGAAATTGCACCAGTTGTGTTAAACTAAACTTATGCTGGTATTAACATCCACCTCTAGATTCCAGCACAGCCATTCCTTCCAAACTACAACCGAGTAAAACACATTGTTACAACTCCTTCTGGTCACTCTTATTTTGGAAATGTGATCATCAGTTCAAATGTACCCTTGAGACTAGAGAAAAATAATTAAGCAAAGCCATAGTGTCATTTGGATGAGCAGAACCATGTTTCTGTTATTAGCTTACCGATGCATTCACATGCAATAAATCTTACACTCTCAAACTTCACTGAAGATGTTTCACTAGTGTTATTTCCTTAAGTTAGAAAGACAACAGGCAAACTGTAGCTACTCAAGCAAGATGAAAAATCTGCTTAACATTTTGCACTTACCATTACTGTCCCTCTGCTGTAAGAAATACCCTCCCAGAGAAGAGGCGAGGAATTGATGATGACTACCATTTTCAGATGAGCCATATCCATCCTGCCTTTCAGCCAGTGTGCCCTGGGATGACAGGTAACTTGGAATGTCAGCAGGTAAATTTGTTTCATCTGTGGTGGAACAAAACATGCACAAAAGCCATCAGCATACTTCAGGATCAGTAGAAGAATTTTTATATTTGTAAGAAGAGTGCTGAAAGTAACAACCAGTTCACTCTTCAGACTGAGAAAAAGCACACAAATATTCCTACAAGAAAGTCACTGGAAAGTAATCACAAATATATACATACATATATATATATATATTTTTTTTTCCCAAAGCAAGCCCTCAGTTTACACACCTGTATTTGTGATGCTGCAATCTTCATTTCTTCTTCTAGTGTGGTAGATGATGACCACCCACACCAAGGAAGTGCCCACCACACAGCAAACCACAGCTATGATGACAATGCCAACTGTGGCCCATCCATCATCATCAAGTGCTGGAGTAATGTTTTGAGGAGAATCGCAAGTGGGAGTAGGAATTACATTAAGACGAATGTTGCCTCGTTCTGTTCCAAGTGTATTAGACATTTCACAAGTGTACTTCCCAGCATCTTCTACATCTGTATCCACAATAATTAATAACTGATTGCTTGCAGCAAAAAAATGTCTTTCTGTTACCACGAGAGGGCTGTCATCCTTAGTCCAGTTCAGTCGGGGCGGAGGGCTACCACCAGCAATGCACTGTAAGACTGCAGTTTCACCTTTTGTTACAGTTCGATCCAGCAAAGGCCGCAAAAATGATGGTGTTTCTGAAAAGAAAGCATAAGCTTTATATTCTATATAACCTTGCAAAAATGGGAACATGCTCCTTTCTTTCACAGCTCAAGAGGAAAAGCTAAATAAAATGCACCAGTAAGGCCTAATGAAGCTTACAGTCATTTTCAGAGAAAACACCTTCAAGGAATTTGAACTAGGAGTCTACAGCTTGCTTGTCAGTTGATCAGATTTAGATGCTTGCTTCCCTTACAAGGACAAAAAGTCCAAATCATATATGCTTGAGAGTGTATAGAATTAGATTAAAATGGCTAACAAATCATCAGGAAATTAAAAGATAGGATTTTTTTTTTCTCTTTGTATATATTATAAATTATTTCAACTATGCACAAGAAAAGGATCATAGAATGGTTGGAAAAGACTTCTATGATCTGGTTCCAACCCCCTTCTATATACAGGGGCCTCCCACTAGACCAGGCTGCTCAAAGCCCCAGGTGTAACTATCTTTTATTATTTTGAATTCTAACAGTGACTGTGTGCTGGCATACACATTTCTAATCCATAACTGTGTCAATGCATAATATTTCAGAATACTGTAATTATTATACACCACTTTGAAAACAATGCAATTAAAAAAAAAAAAAAAAACAGTGATTTTAAAACTATTCAACAATAGTTCAGACCTTGAAGAAGATTTATGCACTTAATAGACTGCCAGTTTCTTACCTAGAACTGTTAATGTTGCATTAGCCGAAATGCTTCCAGCAGTATTTTGAGCTGTACAGCTATAAACGCCTGTGTCCTCAATTTTTACATCAACAATAAAGAATACATCATCTTCAGGCATGACATGCATACGCCTCTTGCGTGCTGCTGGAAAATCTGTTCCACCATCTTTCTGCCAAGCAATCTGTGGGACAGGATGCCCAACTGCAGCACATTCCAAACGTGCCATTGCTCCAGCACGAATGGTTAAGTCCATGGGAATCTTCGTAAATGAAGGCAGCACTAAAGAAAAGTTAGCAATATTAAAACAATAATTAATGATACATGAAACATGTTTTTATGTAGGTTGCTCCAAAAGTAATGACTACTGTTTATTTCCGTGGAAACTACAGCAGATACAAAAAGCACAATAACGATATTGAAGAGTAAATTGTCAGATGTAGCACACTATTTTTCAACATCTCCACCATTAGCTGTGCATTTTTGTCAGTGATGAACAAGATCCTGCATGTCTTGCTCATAAAAAACTTCACTGGCAAAGGTGGCCCACTGTTTCATAGTTGCTATGCTACCATCATTGCTAGAAAAATGTTGCCCATGCCATCCATCTTTATTGGTCCACACAGACAGAAGTCAGAATGCATCAAATCTGGATTGTACAGTGGGTGGACTGGACAGTCCAGCAGTGATTGGCAATATGCTCCATAGTCTTCAAACTGACATGAGGCCCAGCATTATCATATTGCATAAGAAAGGTTGTCTTCTTCTCTGTCTTGACTCAAGCCTTCACTATATAGAGGTCTGATTTGACAGTCTGCAATTCCAGAAATCCAGAGTGCTTTTTTGAATCTACATGGACTCAGCGCCACATCTTTGCTTCATGTGCACTTCCAGGACAGACACCATTTTGTCAGACTGCCCCTCTGCTGTGATATGTTGCATGGCAACAAAATGTAATGGAATACTGGCAGGAAGATTCAACATCTATTGCCTTACCACCAACATTCACATCTGACATTGTGGGCTAACATAATAAAATGGGAGTCATTACTTTCGGAACAGCCCTTGTACTTTTTGGCACAGCATACTCATTATTTTAACTCTTCTTGGATGTAAAAACACATAAAATCCCATAACCTGAATTTAGCAGCAGGCAGCAAAAAGAAAGTCAGAGTTCTGTAGTTTGTGAGACTATCAAGATCAAAATCTCATTTCTGCTAACATCTTCCTTCAGGATTTTGCCATTAACACTTTGAAATGGAGTATATGGAGTAGAAAAGACTGATGTTTTACCATTTTGTTACACAGAGTCTATCACATTTTCTTACATTCAGCTTGGTTTTTTTGTTTTCTATTTTCCCCTATGCTGTGGTTCAGCACAATGGGGTAAGAGGTAAAATGGAATGGTAATTTTGGAACCAGAAACATTTTAAACAACAAGAACAAAATCAGCTTATTAAGGGAGATTTTCTTCTTCAAAAGCTTTTTTTTTCATTCTCTTCTAAACGATACAGACAATGAGAATGCAAATAAATGTACATATCTTGATTTAAATGATTCTACTTCATTATCTACAAGCAATGGATAACATACTTACTGTTTACTGTAAGTTTGGCTTTAATAGAGTAGGATGAACCAAAGTGATTTGAAATTACACACTGGTATTTCCCTTCACTGCTGAATTCAACATTGCGCAGTCGAAGGATGGTGGTATACTCCATCACTTCACCGCCTTGCGCCCGGAGGTGTGCATAATTCTCCATTTCAGCATCATGCAGTAATTCATTGTCTTTCTTCCATGCAAAGGTCATCGGGGAATCACTGCTGCTGGCTGCCGAACATACAAAACTCAAATTGGAGCCTTTAATTGCTGACTGGGTTTCTGGCTGGACAGTGATCTGTGGCTTAGGAAAATCATCTGCACAGAGGGGAGAAGGAAAAAAAGAAAAAGCAGCACTGAGGAAGAGTAAAATATATCTGAGCCCTGAGGACTATATTTAGAAAAGATTGTACAACTTGTTTTACAGGTTTAAGAGAAGAGTCAAGTAAGTATTTATAAAATGGATACCCAAAGTTTTTGTTTTAAATTTTGTCAGCCTTAGGGCACTTAAAGATGCCATATTTATGAATTTATTATGCCAAGTCAACTCTTATTGAAGACAAAGAACACTTAAAAGCAGACTGTGTGTGTAGTTTCTTCAAGAGAGAAGAGCCCCTTGACATCTGGAAGAATTATTCTGAGTGTAAGTCACAAAGTATACTCTTCATCTTAACAACATCTCAGTCTGCTATGAGTTTTTCTTTACTGAAAGCCTAGTTTTCTGCTATCAGAAGCAATGTTTAAGTCCTATTTTTTCCCAAACCTGCAACAAGAAAAAAAAAGTAAGAAAGTTGCTGTTCCAATGATTTGCTGCACTGACCTATTTTGCAAATGCAGCAGTGTTTAAAATCCTATCAGAAGGCAGTGCACAAGAAATTCAAGTGGTTATCTGTGGAATTCTTCTTGCTATTGCTAAGTTACCTCCAGAATGCTATTTTGTGAGTTTGCAGAATTAGCTGCCTTCTGAACCAGTTATTCTGTAAACTGCACATAGATCACACGTACAAAAGGAGAAGTCTCTCAAAACCAAAAGGCCCCAGCGCTCCTACCTACTGACAAAGACTCAAGCACAAATTTCACATGCAATGAAAGAAAACCCCCAACCCCAAACTACTCCTCACCACAGAACCTCCCTGCACTGCAGAGTTATACTTTACCTTGCCCATTTGTTCTTTACTCTCATCATTTTGGAAACAACATACAATGGTCAAAGCATAATTTCCTTTAATGAATCTCAACATGGCCTGTTACAGATGGATACACAGACAGTCTGAACCTGAGCTACAAGTCACCTGAAAGTCTGATGGTAAGCTCCAGGTACAGAGCAACATGGATCTCCACCCAGAACCTGTACTTTTGACCTGGATCTTAAGAATTAACCAGGCCACTTAGTTTTTCACCTTCATATCCATGTATTGAGTCCTCCAAGTCAGATTATGCTACTTGCAGAATAAATTAATACCGTCAAGACTTTGCTTAAAGATAACTAACATTTTAAGTACTTTAATTAGCCACGTGACAGGGCAGGAGGCGAGATGACCTCATTGCAGCCTTTCAATACCTGAAGGGAACCTACACCCATGGGGGTGTAAACTCTTCAAAAGGGCTGACAATAGCAGGACTAGGGGAAATGGTTTTAAGTTGAAAGAGGGAAGATTTAGGTTGGATGTTAGGGGGAAGTTCTTTACTAGGAGAGTGGTTAGGTCCTGGAACAGGCTGCCCAGGGAGGTTGTGGATGCCCCGTCCTTGGAGGTGTTCAAGACCAGGTTGGACGGGGCCCTGGGCAACCTGATCTAGTAAATGTGTATGTTTGGTGGCCCTGATAGGCAGGGGGGTTGGAACTACATGATCCTTGAGATCCCTTCCAACCCAGGTCATTCTGTGATTCTGTGAAATGTTTAAAATAGTAATAGGGCATGAGAAAATCAATCAAACAAGCAGATACTACAGAATATGAAAGATAAAACCAGTAACATGTTTTCTTCAGGACAGAATAACATAGGAGTATTTATTTTAGTATGTGCCACATATGTGTGTACACACAGATGCATCACACACATACACATGTGACCTTTCGCTTTTGAGGAAAGCATTTCTCGTTTTATAGAAGCCACTTGACTATTCTACAATGAAAATCAAGCTATACATCACGGAGGCGGTACTCCTTAGCACTCAGCAAAACTTTAGTAATTAATTCAGGTCACAAAGACATCTACTCTATTTTTATTCCACAGATATCTTTAGTACAGAAATGCTTCACAATTTATTTCAGCTTGAAATGTGTGGCTTTAGAAAGCATAAATTATATTTTTTTCTATTTTTAACTTCACAAATATGAAACTCTTGTCTAACATGTGCTGTCCTTGGAAAAAATAAAGGAGATTCCTTAAATGTGTTAAAATTAATTCATTAAAAATGTCACTCAAGAGCTTAAAGAAAGATCACTGTCCCCTGTGGTTTAGCACATAAGAGATATATAATTAAAACCTCAAAGTGAATATATTGCCAGAATTAACTTCTCATAAATAATTATCTAATATATACATATATGTATAATTCATATATACTTCATTACCTGTCAAATAATCAGTAATTTAGTGCACTACATCAACCCTCCCTTTTCAGCACTAGCTAAATTATGCACCATTTACTCATTACTTACTATTAATATATAAAAACATTTGACTGCTAACAGGAAGAGAGAAAAAAATTCAAGTAACATTTTATGTTTAGTGCCTGCTGTGTCACTGAAAAAAAGGATGCGAGTGGAAACAGTATAAATTAAGCAATCATACTTGCAATGAAAGGAAAGTTACTGAGAAGACAAATACAACATTTGAGTTTTCTTTAGCAATAGAAAATTAATATATACATAACAAAAACATATGAAATCCAGGTAGCTCTCTATTTTCTTAGATTTTCCAAAGTTTCCAGTCAATTCATTAGGAGTACTAAAACATACTTGCATTGTTGTTCTGAATTCCTAGTATATGTATACCATTCTCCCTCATGCACAGTCATAATGAATGCTACTCCATGCAGGTCAAGAAATCTTATCTAAAGGCAATGCTCTCACCTGAAATTCTCAAGCCCTAAGGTAAGAATATTTTATTAGTCTTCACTGTCTGGCATACTGAAATACAAAATAGTAGTAACACTACTGAAGGAAATCATAAGTTTTAAAACACGGTTCAAATATAGGCAATAACTTGGTGTTCCCATTTTTGAAGCAGACTTCAAGCACACACAAAGAAGTCAGATTATAGCTATTTTATCTTCTACTTTTCTCAGCTTTGGAATAAAATCAAATTTGATGAAGTATGAATATAATTTGCAAGTAACCAAAAACAAAAATGGCATCTTAAGTTATCCAAAATACAGATCACTTAAGAAGAATCCTTAGAAGCATATGCATTTACCACCACAAGCTGCTGAGCTTTCTCTTGCACACTATGTGATGTCCTATGTAAGCTATACACAAAAAAAAAGTCAGGAAAATGTCACTACCCATTTTGTAGAAAGCCACAAATGTAGTACGTCTACATCAGATTTTGGGAACAGAAAAGAAAATGTTAACAAACATTAAATCCTTTCAATTTTACTAATAAATTCAAAACATCTAAGAAGACACAACCAAAATCAACATTCAGCAAACTTTTTTTCTACGTAATGAGGAATAGAGACTATACTCACCACAGACAAATGCATCCAAGCTGACAGCAAAGATACTTCTCCCTTTTAGAAGCTGAGGATGGGCACAACTGGCGTTTACAAAGGTCTGAAAGTTGTTCTCTGACACCCACTGCGGTAGCCACTTTAACTGGCAGTCACACAAGAGACTTGATGTGTTTAAGTGCCTAAGTAAAAGCAATTACACTCAAAGCCTGTTTGCTTGGATTCTCATAAGGCAAGTCAATAAACATGAAGCTAATTTTTAATCTAAATACTTCCATTACAAGAAAAAGTCACCAACACTATTTAGCTCAAATGCGATGACATTCTTGCCAATATTGTGAAATTTTACAAAGCGCACATATTCTCCTTAGCTCCAGTTTCTGCAACGCATAAGCTTTCAGGCAGCTGGACATGTTTCTAGTGTTTCGGGTCAACAGTCAAAAGTAGAAGACACAGAAAGAGCACTTGAAATAGCAGTCCAGAGGAGAGGTGTTTCGAAAGCTAACACCAGAACAATTCTGAGACAATTTCTTTCCTCATTCTCATTTTTGTCAGAATTTATCTTGTGGCACATATTTTAAAAGGAGAACACGGAGATGAAGAATAGCTGGTATTGCAATAACAAGTGCAAAAATGGTTATCAGTGCACCTAACTTCTGTGAACAAATCGCTACATTCACAGAGGAATGAAATAATAAAAGAATAAACCAGAGTGATACTCTGTGAAGCACATGCAATCAATAGCTGAAGTAGGAAGCATTCAGTTCAGTTAGAATGAAATGACTAGATGGGAATTTATACTAAACAATTTTACTTCTGGGAAAGTACTTTCTATCATTTGCTTGTGTCTTGTCTCTCTCATACATAAGAAGCCTACTAGGAGACTCAGGAGAAATAGAGAAAAAAAGGAAACCAACAACTTTTGAGTAGTTACTTCACTGAAGTGTTCAGGAGACTGCTATCTTGTGGTATATCACATCTCCCAAAGCAGCATTAGCCTGTCATTTCATCACATTTGATCAGTCTTCAAATAATCTGGATCAATCCCTAGATGTCAGTCCCAGGCTCCCACTGCTTCTTTTGCACCACACCTAACAATTGTCCAGCAGCTGGCTGGCTGAGTTCAGCAAACTAATCAATACAACTAAATCCAAACTAAGGAAGAAGAGAATGCCTGGCTATGGATAGAAACATGGTTGCTGCTTTCTACAGCACCTGCAGCTGTGTCAGGATATGGTTAACACAAAACTGAACAGTCAATTGACCATCATACAAGGTTCCTCACTACTTTTTCTATTGCACCCAATACCACGTAACAAGAGCTTTATGTTCTTGTTATTCTTTTGTTTGTTGCCACATTATGCAGTAGAGCAACTCAGAGCAACAGATCTAACAACAGAAGGATGATACGAATAAGGGGAAAAAAGAACGCATATTTAAGAGTAAGCATTAACTGTGGTCAAAAAGGAGTAATAGCTGCATTTTTCTCTACAGAAAATTGTAGCTTTAAAATCTAATGCTTTTATCAAAAAAATAAGAGAAGACAAAAAAAAAAAAAAAGTCAAGAAGTTTGCATTCTTCCCAATGACCGCTTCACGACTTCTCTGAAGACCTGCCCCTATGCTGCAGCAGGACTAAAGGACCCAATTACAAGCACTGACAACTTGGTCTTTATAAAAGAATTACTTTACTGCATTTCACTGGTCCAGTAAGCTTTAGCTCTGCAATAGCACTGCTGATGCTACAGCACATTACATCAAAGTCTCCTGTATCTAGTATCTATTAGAGATCAGCCAATTTAAAATCAGGACTCTAGATACCAAATGTAGCAGAAAATGAACACTCCTTACCCTATGCCATCTGACTTAAACACACTTGTCACATAAAAACTAAGTAAAAAAACACCGACACCTTCAGAGATGTCAAAATATGAGTTTATCACTGTGTCAGGCAGCAACTTACAAAGCTCTTATATGTTTATATAGTTAAGAATTCAATAGAGGTGACTATTTTTTGACAGAAACTTACAATTTGTTGAGTTTCTTCATTTGTGAAAAAGCATTTCCTTGAACTGACATAATTGCATTATTACTTAGATCCCTACAAAACAAACAAGAAGAAAAACGTTAAAGAGTAATTGATTGAACTAATGTATTCAACATGAAGTTTCTAGGAACAGTTTGTTACATCAGTTACATACAAAGGTTTTACTAGCTCAAAAACCAAAGAGACAATATTGAAGAGTTTTATATAGCATGCTTAATAAATATGACACCTTCTGTATTAATATCAAAATTCACATTCAGCAGAACTCCATTAAAAAACCATAAAAAACTCCATTAAGAATACTCCCATTATTCAGAGTGTGTTTCATTCAACATCATAAGTAAAGCTCATCAGTCCTATTTTTGTTTCTATATCAAAATTTGGGGGTTTTTTTGTTTGTTTTTTGTTTTTTTTCAAATGATGGCTTAAATAAGAGTGTTTACTACTTACAGGTGTTCGAGTGCATCCAAGCCAGAAAATGCTTTCTTTGTAATGGATCTAATTCTGTTTCCTTGCAGTATCCTGAAAAGAAATAACGTACATAATGCAAAAAAGATGGAAGTTTTCTTGAGCCAAACAATTGTATTTTTTAGCATTTATTTCCAAACTGTGACTAATATTTACCATTCAGCCTTTCTCAATGCAGCAAAATGCCTCACCTTTAAAATAAACTGATTTACTGCACTTGACTAAACATCTTGATTTTATAACGATTTTAAAGCATGTTTAATGTATACAGTTCAGGAATATATATTATTTATACACATAAGCATATTTTTATTGCATGGATGTACAATTTCAAATTGTCTTTCCATACCAGTTAAGCCCTTTCCATTGGATGCTGCACTGCTTTATCAAAGACTATTCCAGACACTATACATCTGTAATGTTTGATAATACACTTTTTTCTAAAAAGTTTCTAAAAATAGTACAGTTGAAATGTGCATGCGTATTTCAGATTAGCTTCACTCAAAAAATCAGAAATTGCTTTCATAGAAATTAAAACTTCATAGCAAACAAAACGTTAAGGGAGAAGAACCACCTAACCATGGAAAACATAATATCACGTTGGACTGGTCCATCACAAGAGGCATAATGTAAGCTACTTATTTATTTTAAAAAGAATTAGACATGGTGATACTCACAGCTTCTTAAGCTTATCCAAACCAGAGAAGGCACCATTCATATCTTCAATAGCCCATGATATTTCATTGTTTTTCAGATCCCTATTTAAAAGGAAAGGGGGCGGGTGGGGAAATCAAACCATGAGAGATATTAGGAAAAAGAAGGTATGTACTTCTTAAAGAACACGTATTACTTAAAAAAAATTCCTGAAATCATTGTCTCACAGCACTTTTTTTTCTCCTCCTTTTGAGTTACTTCATTATCATTCTTACTGGAACACTTTGACAACTATAAATTAGCACTTTTTCCACTGATAATTACAAAGATAGCAAAACCAACGCTGATAATAATTATAGAACTAAACCACATTCCCCTACATGGGTTTTCAGATACAAGACAGAAGGAGGAGCATCAGAAGAAGGAAAAAAGATCAACTGTTGCCTCCTTCAAACTGAAATTCATTTATGTCTTTGTATACTGTGAACATTAATACACTGAGATTAATTAATAAGCAAACTGTTTCTACACTCTACACTATTCACAGAATTAGCTATGTTACCTGTGACACACAATGATATTTGAGAGATTTGTGAAAAGAACAGTGTATCAACAGAGAATCAGTAGGTAAGGCTAAAGGAGAACAAGTCTGTGAGAAAAGGTTTAATGATTCTTCCTGTGTAAATTTAGAAATCTGACAAAGTCTTTTTGACTTCTTTTTATGACCTATATATGTATTTAAAAAATACAGAATGCATCTCTGTAAATTACATCTTTGCTGGATGCCTCTAAATGCCATCACTCTTTAAAGTCTAGAGGGAAAAGTAGAAGTAACTTCTTCATTCATCTGGCTAACAGATGAACCAATGGTAAAAAAATAAAAAAAATAAAAAAAAACAAATTCTAATGAAGCAAAGTATTTTTAGATTAATTTACTTCTTCTTCGTCCTTTAAGAAATGCTATTTCAAAATATGAGATCAAATGCTTAAAATGATTGCTCAATCAGGACAAGCACCTACACATACACAGTGTTGCCTGTTCAATTCTACCACGATGGAAGGTATGGACTTAGTTAAAACAGAACTATCAGGTCTCTATGGCTGTGAATAGGCTGCTCACTGCCTCTGAATGAAGAACTGCTACCAGAAAGTTTGTATTAAAATTAACAGTATCCACTACACAGTCTTTAAGAAATAAGCCCTCCCTCTTCAGACTATTGTAGGAAAAAAAAATCTTACTGGGCAAAAGAAAAAACAGTATGCTAGGAAAGTTACAAAAGGCAAAGCAAAGCATAACAACAACAACCTAACAACATACAGACGGTTTCTTAATGTTTTTAACCTTAAAACTCAAGCTAGTCAACTTACAAAGTCTGCAGACTAGAAAGTCCCCGGAAGGCACAATCAGCAATGTAGTTTACTTTGTTGCTTCCAATATACAGTCCAACTAGCAGGCTTAAGCCAACAAAGCTTGAATCATCTAGCCTTGTTAATTGATTGAACGTCAAATCTCTGCAAGGAAAAATGGATTTTAATGTTTTTGTTCCATTATTTGTTACTCAGTTCAACCCAGATGAATTTTCAAGTGGGAGAAGTGGTTCCTTTACAATGAACACAAAGCCTATCACACTATTTTTGACCATACAGCTTATCATTTCTAATTATTCACAAATTACTGCAGAACAAATTTCTTTCATTTGAAAATGATTGCGTTATAGCTCTAGAACAACTACAGTGAAATGAAGCAGTCATGGATGGCTTCAACTTCTTCCAACAAAATTTAACTGTCTTATATGTAGAAAAGTTGCTGTCACCTTGGAAACTTTGTTATGAAAAATTCACAGATCAGTGGTAAGAAGCTCATGCTTTGGCACGTACCCTAATTTCAAATCTGGAATAGAATAAAAGCTACTCACAGCTCACTGAGTTTTTGGCAAAATTCCCAGGCATCAGGACTGATCCTGCTGATGGCATTTTGGCTGAGATGGAGCTGCTGCAGCATCAGCAAGCCATAAAGCCAGCCTTTGGTTACCTCTGTTAAGTTGTTATGGTCCAGCTGCCTATACATACACAAACAGAAAAAAAAAAAAAAAACAACTAAGATTCAGAAACTCAGTGATGCACGTGCTTTGCCACAGGTCCACATTTCACTTAATGATACTGGCCAGATAGCTGCAGTGTATGTTTAGATCTGTTTACACCATGTTTTATGCATGCATTCAGAATGCACTGCTTTACATACATAGTAATTAACACTAGTTGTTTTTCAAACCATGCCAGAATAGGTTAGTTCATAAACACTTCTATAGTTTAGCAAGCAATTCTATTATTTACAATCGTACTTAGTGTATTAATAGCACAGTCTATGAAAGATGGTACTCACAAAATTTCCATGTTGGTTAATCCCCAGAATGCACCATCCATGAGCCTAGTAATCCCGTTTCTCTGTAGTTTTAATGACTTCAAAGCTGGAAGTCCTTGGAAAGTAAGCCCATCTATTTTTTTAATTTTGTTGCGATTCAGTTCCCTGCATCAATAAATTTTACAGTTTCAGCAGAAGTTTACTCGCATACCAACAACTTCTCCTACCTCCCTGGAAACAAATTTTATTTAAATACCTGCCTTGCAAATTAAAAAACAGAAGAAAGATGTAATAAAATTCAAACCTTTTACTGTAATACATTATGTTCGCCCATGCTATTACTGTTCTGCCTTTCTAATACTGAGGATATGTACTTGATAGTTTACTTAATGGTTAGATTTAAAGAATCCTTCTAGACCTAGTATGTCATGATCGATCCTGTTCTCAAAAGTGACATCAAGTTCCTGGAGTCCATCCAGAAATACAGTTGTTAATTTTCACTTTTAATTTGCATTATGATTGATTACTGATTGCAAAGTTAAACTTTCTAGTTGTAATACTTAGCCAGAACAAATATCCTGGATAGTTTCTCCCTCTCTTAGTCTGGAATCGGGAATTCCTTATATACCCTTTCATTGTCTTCTCTAACTGCTTACATAGTTTCTTCCCTCTTTCTCAAGTTGTCTTAAGAACTACACACACATACACTCCTTTTGTAGGCCTGACATTCAGACTCAAATGTAATAGGAATTATAAGGTATATCTAGCGCTGGAAGGTAAGCTGCAGTGAGAGCAGCACTCCATATTTTTGGTTTTCCTGTTCTTTCAACATTTGCTTGGCTTTGGTCCTTTTCAACTACGAAATCCGTACCAACTCCAGGCAGCTTTCTGAGCAACACGAAAAGGGAAGTCTACTCTCATGCAAGTACAGAAAACAACGTTAACTGTTTTTTTAACAGTGGATTTTAAACTAGCTACTGTTTGCTAAATTAATAGCTGTATTTTCATTTGTTTATTTATTAGAAACAACTGATGTAAAAAGTGACAATACTGGACAGTACTACAAAAGGTCCTCATGGCAATGAGTGATAATTTGCCCCTCCAAAAAGATCTTTGATTTATCAGCCTGCATCCCATCATCCCATGCAACCAAGAAGAATCTTCTCCTTCCAAAAGTCACTTTGCTCAGAGAAACAAAAACCTAAATAAAATAATTATTTATCCATACTCATTACTATATAGCTATGGTATTATGCAATTATTATTCAGTCTCAGCCTTCTAAGACTTCAGCTGCCCTCTCAGCTGCCCTGATACAAACTCTATTCTGATAACAAATACCTAATATAAACCCCGCCTCTTCCTTTCATATGTTTAAAAATCCCTAAGTTGTAAAGACCATTCAGTGAGAACAGTCTTTATTTCTTCCCCACTCCTTCTCTGAATACATTATTCAAGTGATAACATGTGAAGGCTGCTCCAAGTGCAATGCCTCCTATTTCATAATGTTGGTACACAACATTTGAGGTGGACATGTGGCATGGCAGTAGAGGCTTAACCTTCCCACTACTATTCAGTTCAACTTTGTTGCTGTGCAACAGATGGCAGCAGAGGGGCAGCCTCAAAGAATGGCATGAATAGCACCCTTGCTATTCATGCACACTTGATGAATGTTTATGGAGCTCAAACAGTGGATATGAGCACAGGGAGATGGTGGGTGGTGCATCTCCACAGTGATGATGGTGCTGGTGGGTCACCCTTGCTCATGAAGATTTTTATGAGCACAGCATGCAGATTGCTCGTAGCTGAAGAAAATGCATAGCTAAGGATGGTGACTGTTGAAAAATAGTGTTTTGTAGCTGAGAATTTTCTTCATCAGATAGTGTTATTGTGCTCACACTCGTCTGTTGAGGTTTAGCTCATACATTTCCTCTGTGCACAGGAAAGACATAGTCACAGTTCCCATTTGTATCAAGCATCCTAACATTTCACTGTTTTTAGGGCTTTTTCCTTTCAAAAATAATCTAACAGTTTGTCTTGCCTGTTTAGTGTGGAAAATAATTACTTGGCATTTAACAAAGTGAAGTCCTAGACCATCCTCTTGTCAACTTATCATACTTTTCAAGATTTCCAAAAGAGTCCCATCTTTTGGGAATATATTTCCCCATATTCATTCATATTCAGTAGCTATATTTATTATTTATTAAGTAAAATAGTTGTAGACCATATAATATCAGTGAAACTCATGAAATTCTACTTACTCAAGCATAATGTTTATTGTCATACCTTTCAAAAGCAAATTAATTCCCTTTATGTCACCATAACGTTTGAATATGATGATCGTAAAGGTCTTTACCAACCTAAGTGATTCAGTGATTCTAAATGATTCTATACTTCTACAAACATACTAAGAGACTGATGTAGTGAGTGATAAGTCTACTTCATTTCTTAATTTTTCCAATGCTTATTTTACATAAATAATGCTATTTGCTATTAACCTTTTTTTTTTTTTTTCTTTTTTTTCTTTTTTCCCCCCTATTAATAGGCAGACAAATTTAAACACAAAGACTATTCATATCTCACCAATATATAAGACCGGTTTTGTTCAGTATAAAGCTGCAATTGGTAAGGGTTGCAGTAATGTTTTCTGTGCCTGTCTCACTCTGCATCTGCTTTAATTAAAGGCTAAAGTTCAAGCACTACCAGTGCTTAGAAAACCTGAAAACAATTAGTCAATTGTAGGTTGCACTTACAGGTGCTGCAGATGGGAAAGTTTAAACATCTTTTGAGGGATTGCTGAAATTCTGTTCCTGTTCAGTTTCAATACTTGAAGTGTGGTAGACAAATTGTCAAAGGTACCAGGCTCCAAGGAGGTTATTCGGTTACTGTTAATGTACCTGTTGAAACAATGTCTAGAAGGTTAAATTTACAGTTATTTAATAAAATTTTAATACCAAGTAGTGAAACATAGAGCTCTCAGTCTGCATATACTGTGATAAATTAAATTTCATTATTCGCATTAATCAAAGCTCTTGACAACTCAGTCTACAGTCAAATAGTATTTTGCCACCAATATTTTTTCTGTTCTGCAAGACCATATTATTGGCAAAAGACAGCATGTTGCCAAAATATAGTATGTTGCAGCTCCATTACTTTCTTCACAGTATAGCTCTGTCTTGGCAGTACTACTATAAAAAACATTAGGGTAAGTTCAACAAGGTCTACAGAACTTCATGCAACTCAAGACTAGACTGGCACCCAGAACTTAAATTCATTTTACTACATATTTTTTCTCTCAAGGGAGACACATCTATTCATTTAATCTCAAGATAATGTCCTTCACTATAAATTAAAACAGTTCAATGCAGCAACCGCTATATTCAAGTCTGCAACTTAGGTTAAGAACAATGGTTAAAAGTAGGAACATTTATTGACCGTCTGATTAACATATATTTTGTGCTTCAACATACAGTTGCCAGTCTAAGTTTGCCATAAAGATTTTTTGAAAGTAACCTTAAAAATAAAAATAATAATAATAAAAAAAAAAATAGAAAAGAAAATGCAATGCTAGGTTTTACTTACAGATACTTGAGCTGTAAAGAAGGAAATGATGACATTTTTAGCTCGGATATGTTGTTGTTGCTCAAATCCAAAGTTTCTAAACTCTGAAATGGTTTCAGATGTTCAGATAAGATGTTGGCAATCTTATTAGTGGTCCTGAAATGTAATGATAGAAATTTAAAAAAAAAAAAAAAAAAAAAAAAAAGTCATTTCCAGAGCAAACACTTGTTAACTAGGCGTCACTGCCAAAATTAGTACTTAATTTCCCTGCTTGTTCTATAGGCAGAGCATTAATTTCTAGTTTTCTTGAAATACAAACTAGAATGTTCTGAGCAAATGCAGTCATCAGCATTTCTTGATTTCTTGAAACATTTTCCCAGCAAATGGGAGTGTGGGGGGGGGAAGAGGAAGAAGTATTATAATCCAAAAGCATTTCATTGCTTTTAAAATGTTAAAATGGAACACAAAACCCTACATTCATTAATCTCTGAAATGTAGATATATGTTATTTGCATTGAATATAGTATGTCACAATATTGCAATGAAATCAGGTCATAGTTGCTTTTTATTTTAGTCAAACTAACTCAACAGTACTCAGACATTCTGCTTTGTTTTTCTGAGAACTCCTACAGCATGAAATTCAAGCTAAATTTCCATAAAGACGGAGATTGTGAGATTGATGACAGTGCACTCCCCCCAGAAAAAAATGTTCTTTAATACTACAATTAGATCTAGTATTTTTATCCTGCAAATTTTTCAACTGTGTTAGCAAAGAATAAAATTTGTGCTTCTCATAACTCCTGACAGAGGGTCTGGTCTTCTTTTTTGGTCAGATTTCAGCTAAGCATCACATTCAATTCTACAATAAAAAATTTACAACTATTTGAAGACTATCCTAGTCTGCTCTAAGAAACATCTCTACTTTCACTTCCAATTAAACGTACTTTTTCTAGCAATAGTATTTCATGTTCACGCTCAGAAACTACCATAGTTTTTGTCCTGGTTCTATAATCACACACGTACATCAGCAAAGTGAATAGATTTATTTGTTGGGGCTAATGGTACACAGGGGGAAAAAGTACATGATTAATTAAGTGAATGCAACCCAAAACGA
This sequence comes from Coturnix japonica, assembly GCF_054131305.1. Lineage (NCBI taxonomy): Eukaryota > Metazoa > Chordata > Aves > Galliformes > Phasianidae > Coturnix > Coturnix japonica. The sequence goes on from NC_140663.1 coordinate 28,519,853, forward strand.
TCCTTGTTACGTTCTAAGTTCAAGTCAGTTCTGGCTGTGGTACATTTTGTTCCTAGGAAGATGAATGATGAAAATTTAGGTGCTCTCTTCAGCTTCCAGAGATTGAAGGCAAAGGCAATTTCAGGTTAAACTATCAACAAAAGTGTTTTTTCTGGAAAGTGTTTGCCTTTATTAGAAATAGTTGCTCTGCACACAGTAAGCCATACACTTAGGATGGCATGGGCAACACTCACGTAAGCAAGGGAAGGATTACTACTAAAGACAAAAAAATTCTGACACAAAAATTGAACCGTAAGTTAGATTAATGGGCCTTCTGACCGCATACGGGAACGGATAAGTGATCTTACAACTCCTCCAATGCTGCTCTTGTATCATGTTTAATTTCTCAGGCTGTCTGGTAGAGTAACACTATTATTTAGAAACAACAAAAACAACAAACAACCTCTTAACAGTAAGTTTTTATAATAAATCGAAACAAATTACTTTAATTAAAAAAAAAATAACAACAACAAATACCATGATGTGTCAGTTCCACTGTCCAAACGAGACTGTGCATTAGATAACAAGTCACAGAGTTGCCTTTATGCATTAGTTTGTTTATAAGGTAATTACTAACAAGGTATTAAAACTGCCAATTACTTGAGTGACGAATAAAATTTTCCTTGCAGTAAAAGTGTGCTCCAGCAGAAGCCAGCAATTTCCTGAACTGCACGCCTCCTAAATTGCAGTGTGAAAGTGTTCACTTACAGACGCAGCTTACACAGTGCTCTCTTTGTGTCAATATTGCTTCATAAAACAGAAATTCCTCACAACTGGCAGGATAATAGCCTCTGTATGACAAAGTTGAGTTGGACCTAATGGAACTGAATAAAAGTCTTTTGCAGCCTTCATATTAGTCCTTAAACTAACTGGCAAATTATTAGATGTAGGGCAGATTACAATAAAAAAATACAAATAAACAAAGAATCAGCTTATTTGTTTCAGTGATTGTTCTTTTTCAGATATGATAAGGTCATGTCATAGGGAGAAAGTAACTTCTTTCATTCACCAAAACAGAGGTCCACATCAAAGTCCTACTTCATCTCACAATGAAAATCAAATGAGCCCCCACCATGCCTTCTTGCCTCTTTGTATTTGTGGAAGCTACTCAAATGCAAAATGCCTAAATGCTTCACTCCTTACTGCTCCAGCCTCCTAATCCAGTTTTCACTTAAAAAAAATTCAAACACCATAATTACCCAGCACTGGACAAATCTCCAAGTTTTAAGGTTCAGCTCTAGTTAAAGTGAAAGTCTACTTCCAATTTGACTTTTTCTTCACAACATCCTTTAAGAAATTCAAATAAATATCATTTCCACTTCTTTATAAGTTCCAAATAAGTATCAAAACTACTTAAAAAGATGTGACTGAAAATGCAACCTTGTCTGTTACAACAGATCAAAAGAATATCCCCTAACTTGGCACAACAATATGAGTTTGTTCACTCTGAAAAAAAAGTACAGTTGCTGTAACCACTGTGTTCAGACAAAAGAAGTTCCACATGCTGCACCAGTTTCATTTTGCAGATCCTGAAGGGAAAATTAAAGCAAGCAGGGATTTCCTTTACAAGTCAACCAGTGCATCAAGTTCTCACAGAAATATGCCAATGGCAAACAGATCACAATTTCTCCATGTGCAAGAACATGCAACTTCTTTATATCTTTTCCTGGTGCACATGAAGAAGAAAGACTACTGAGGAACACAGTCAAACCCACCAAAATATTCACTTTAATTTGAGTACATATCTTGCTATTCAACTGTCTACACCCTGACTTTCAGGTCATAAAGAGAAAAAAAACAACCAACCCCTCCAAAATACTGTGCACATAAATTGATTTAATTATTTTCACATAAGCCTGAGTGAATAGCATCTTAAGACAGAATATTAGTTTTTCATTAGGGTATGAGAAACACTGGCTTTTCCTTTCTGAATTCATGACTTTAGACACACCAGTAGGTCAAAACATTTATAACAATCCCATCAATCATGATCTCAAGATTCATTCAATATAAACAACAGCTACAACATATCTGACATATTGGCTTGTACTTTCCTTGCCTCTAGGGAAATACAAAGCAGGACAGCAATTGCCACATCCATTTTGTTAAGGACCTAGTTAACACTACTTAGACACAGTTCTTATGTACTGGGAGATCTGTTTTTAAGATGTGAGGTAATAAGATTATATATCTCAATAAAGATTGCCAATACACAGCATTTTATATCTCAAAGAAGTATCTACATAAGCTTAAAAATGGAACTTCATTGCTCTGATCTTATAATACAGAAATTGCATCTCTAGATCTGAAGTGCTTGCTTCTAAGAAAAGCCCACTACAAAAAATATATATATACATTCTTGCACTTCCCCTCTGAAGGATAACTTCCCTCCAAGTAGATCTGGATCTGCTGTGTTACGAGAGCCTCTTTGTCTTTAATCCTGAATCATAATCCTAAAAAGGAGCACATGTCTCAGTCTGCAGATGGAACAAAGTGAGAAAAAACAATTGTCCAAAAAGACAACTTTGGAGAGTTATCTGTTTTCCAAAATTGTATACAATTCTGCTTTAACACCTTTGTGATTCTGGACTATCTCTTGTTCCTCACCTAGTCCACTAAAGGCAGAACATATTAAATTTGCATTAGGAACAAGCAAATCAATCATGGTGAAGTCTCTTGGTCACTTGCTAAATATTAAGAAGATATATAAGGAGAAAAAAGCATTTTGCTAGGGCTAGATACATCTTTCTGAGCAATGCTGAAGCCATGACACTGAGATGCTGGGGTTCACAAATGCTTAGCTGACCATCTTCTAGTACACACCTTTAAGATTAGAACTGGCTTGGAGGCAGCCATGTCAGCACAGACCAAGTAGATGTGACCGTTCATGTCCATCCGAGTACACACATGGTCATCTCCATTATATTACACTATGGCACAGTCTCCAATCTTTGTGGTTGCTTCAACCTGTTCTTCCTTCCACTCACCCCTTGGTGTCATATGACTCCAGTCACATTTGCTACTTGCACATTTTTCTCAAACTCCTCCAGACTTTTGGAGCTATCTTGTGAAACAATCATGTGGAGACACTGAGCGGTAGAAAAATTTAGCAGAAAGAAAGAAAATAATTGATAGTAAGGATAAAAGACTGAGACTGTAATAGTTGGCAAGTGATGGAAGACTCCTGTGTTGTGGCTTTTTAGAATGAGAACTTAACTAGTATATACTACAAGAAATAGTCTCAGTAATTTCTATAATAAGAAAGAGAGAAAAAAAAGAACATTTTTTTCTCTGATTACTACACAGTTGACAAGTAAAATTAGTGACACTTTAATGAACAGTAACATCACTTAAAATTCTGTAATTGTGATGTCAATCTTAACACTCCTTTTTTAAGAACTCCCTAATACTAATTGGACTACACACTCAAAACCAAATACAACCAATGAATTAAGTTCTTCCAGTTTCTGGAATCTTTGCAAGAATTAGAGATGAAGGAAGAAAGGTTTCACTTGAAATATTTCTGAGATGATGATCAGATATAGAGCCAGGTTTACTTGGCAGTCCTACTGGTAAGTCTACAAAAGTCTGCTGTCCAGTTCACACAGAGGCTACAGGCATTCCTTGAAACAAGTAGCTGTTCTTTCTTTTGAAGGTCTCTTTCATACCACAATTCTTGTCCATCACTGTTTTTTCAGGTCAGATGTTTTTTTCTGCTTTTTGTGGTATATAGTCTTAAAGTATAAAACCAAGACTTGTGAAGTCTACAGTCTACTGATTCTTTCTCTAAAACTTGGACAAAGGTTTACCATTTCCTAAAATAAACTGTACAAAGGAGGAGAAAAACATGTAGAATGAAGTTACTCTAAGATTCAGAGATCATTTAATGATTAGAAAGTAGACAGCAGCAAATCCAAACCTCCAAGCACTTAATACTTTCAAAGCAATTATTTCTTGATTCCAGCCATAATACCAATATAAATAACTAAATTTTTCCTTTCAAACTGTTTTCTTTACACTCCGGAGTCTGTTTCCCATTCCACTTTTTGACCTTTCCAAAATAATCATACATTACTTTGCATGTGATGGTCAACTGAACACATAAGTTCACTACTTTAATGAAGGTAAACATAAACAATGAGAATACAGCTATTTCAGCAGAAGCTGATCACAGAAATAATAACCCACTGCAGGCCCAGTGCACTCCATGACTGTCATTTAATGCTAAAATCTTAAACAACTGTAGTCACGGCCCAGATTAAACACAGCATAAAACCCTCCAATTTTATAAATCATATTTTTAATCTGATTTATGAACTTATAAATTAAAAATATGTTTGGTTGTTTTTGTTTTGTTTTTTTTTTAGATTTGTTTAAAATAGAGCCAACTCTTGGAGGGTGCAGACTGAAGCCTAGGCGCTTCAAATCAAACTTCAAACTCTTCTAGACCTACTCTTAACCTCAACTGTCTGCAACAAGTTGAGGGATCTTCTCCCTGTCCACTTGTACTTCATTCAAGATGCTGAGTCACCACGTAATACTCCTCCCCTGCAATAACCATCTACCACAGCTCTACGCTCAAAATCTAGTCCTTATGATGTCTGGCATTTTAACATCATTCCAACTTATCTTGTTCCCTGTGCTGTCTGTCTCACAAAACATCACATCTCTCTCATGATGAATTAAGCCTACCATTCTTCTACTTTGTCACATGGGAATAGTATTCTCTGCTTTTCTGAACCATAATTATTCTTTTCAATTAATCTTTAATACTGTTGATCAGAAAATCATGCCGTTTTTTTTTTTTTTTCCCCACTGCAAATAGTTCATAAAATTTGCACTAATTTCCATTCTCTTTGCAAAAGTATTTATCTAGACTCTATATTTCTGCTACAGCAATCTCTGGGTTTCCAGATATTTCTACCCGTTCCCTGCACTCAATCTAAATTGCTGTCATAAAAATCTAGTTTCCACGTCTGCAAGTCTGACTAAGACAGGTTCCTTTTCAAATTCTTTCATTTACTTCTTCTTAGTCTCCACACCAAATGTCAGACTGCAGAAACTAATTCCAGTAAGTTTTCTGCTCTAGTTTTTTGCTCACAACTTCAGCCCAAGTCACACATGGTTTACCACCACTCTCATTTTTGGGACTTTCTCCAAGTTGCCTTATGCCTGAAGGTCAGTCTGGCATTCCTCTGCCCTTTCTTTCAATCCTTCTTCAAAACAAACTCTTCCAGGCAGCATCCAAATCTTAATCCTTCCCATAATAAAGCGGTAACTGAAGAGATGACAAGGATGTAAAATATTTGACCAAAATTTTCTTAATATTGGGAACCAGACTACAGTTTAGTATGCTGGCTTTATAAACACACAATACCACTTTTCTCTGGCAAGCACAGAAGGGAAAGGCATCCACTCCTACTGAATATAAGCTTTAATTCTCAAGAGTGGTGTCTGAACTTCCTTCTTATGACTATATCTTACTAAATACAAACCAAGACAGCTTTCTTCTGGATTTTAAACACAGCTGTCATTCCCAATCTACTGCAAGAAGACAGATTTATCATTCCTACATCCATTCCAAATAATCTTGCAAATAACAATTATGAAAAAAACATGTATTTACCAAAAGCACTTTGCAGAAGTGGTTCTAGTTGAGGTACAACCAAACTATGCAAATCATTGCTCTACTTCTACATTGGCAGTTGAGCAGATGTATAAGATATTTTGCATGTTCACTTCAACTAATCAAATTTTACTTCTCAAGATAACTACTTGAAGCATGATCTACAACGCCCCTTATATCAAGCCAAATTTTTATATACATTTTCTTATTTTGAACAGAAATGTGCACACAATATTAAAATAAGATCACTTCTAAATAATACACTACTTTTCCTCAGTAGCTACATTTGTGCACAAAGTTATATAAGTATTTATGCTATATGTTGATTAATCAGTCAGGATGAGATTGCATGCATTAATTAATAACAATGAAAATCTACAAGCGTATGTTCAATTGCTGCCCCTCAAAAGTGCGTTCTCTGAAGGGCTGGTTCTACTTGTTACTGATCTGACCCACTGGAGAAGATATGCAAATTTAATGTCTACCATGCTGTATAAACCAGCTCTGAAATTTTAAATTATTTTTCATGGCTTAGATAACCTTGTTGATTTATTTTCTCTTTGAAGAGGATGATTTTGCACTTTCTCAATTTTTCAAGTAGCACTTTCGGCTTTGTTTCTCAAAAGTGTTCTTTGAACACCAAAGGCCTAAAATTAAAAACTGACTAGTCAGAATCGTTTTCAAATAGCTGATCAGAAAGCTACATTTAAAGTTGGAACAATTTTACTTATTAGATAATTCCCACACTCAACTAAGACTGGCAACTTCCCAGTACTTCTGGCCCATGGCATATCCTGAGCAGTATTTCTGTTAGTAATTTTTTGTTCATTAATATTTTAAGCATACAGGACGCAGGACTGCACGGGCCTTCAAAGCCAATGCAGTTTGACTTGGAATATACCAATATAAAGACACTGCAAACTGAATGTTGTTGAAAGCCTTCAGAAGACTGATCTGTGGTTTCAGCCCAGCACTTAACAGACCAGCATACACATTACAGAAAATCTCCTCCACACTGGCCAATGTTGTTCATTACTGCAGAACCCAAAACCAAACCTTCTTGCTTCAACTGCCCTAAAGGGTTAACAGTTCTCTCATGAAAAGAGCCCACATTCTTTATTTAAAAAGATTATACAAGCAATATATGAATGTAACATTTGAAAAATGAATATTGTATTTTCTACTCTGGCTTCACTAAAACTGACTATTTGTCTTCTTGATTAACATGAGTAGTTTTTAGAATGTAAGCTACTGGAATACTTCTATCTAAATCACCTGTTCCACGTGTATCTACAGTTTTAAAACGGATAATTTTTATTTAACAAGAAATAAAATCCCTAACTATTTAATGCACTCCATCATTCAAAGCTAGCCTAATGTTAGAATTTCACTATACACAGTAGAAACTTTGGCATGCATGGGCAATGAGAAACATGTTTTTCTGTTTTTGTTTTTAATATTAATTCTAGTACTTTTATATTTATAAAAACAATAAAATTTAGTTATGGAGGCTGGATACTCAAGAGTTGTACCATCCCTCTAAAGTCACTGACTACAGCCTTCCATCTTCCAAAGCACTGAAGGACACAGAAATACAGCACACTGGCAATTTTGGATGGTGTCGCGTGTGCATGTGTGTGTTTGGATGGTGTCCACTGTGTATGTTTGGCTGTGTTTGGATGGTGTCCAGTGTGTGTGTGTGTGTGTGTTAAATCCACAAATAAAGGACCATGAGTTCATTACCTATACCACATATGCTAAAGCTAAATGTTAAGCAACGCTGCAGAATTTGTAAATCACTAAGTGTCTTTATTCCATACAAAGCATTAATTACACAAACTAGTTATTATTTTCTGAGGACTTGTAAAGTAGAATGTGTAGGCAAATGTCCATAAGGGACTTTTATAAAAGAGTGATGCACTTATATTACTCAGTTTCGATCCATTTCTTCATCTTCAGTAGCACAGCTTTCCCCCAAATATCTTTAAATGTCCTTCATCACTGACTGTACTGAGAGGTTTCCAATTTTTTGTAATTAAAGCAGGTTACAAGCAGAGTAATTTTTATTAACCCGAATAACTTCTTGAGCATTCAGTGCACCCTAAAAACACACGCTACATCCACACTTTCCTATCACGTCACATTTGCACACACACACAAAAAATGACAACGCTGGATGAAGTTTCAGCCTTGCGTGAAATTGCAACTTAAGTCTGATCTGTACTATCAGCATTAATGATTAAAAGATAAAAGTCATATTTGCAGAAAACAGTTATTTAAGTCATGTCAGTTATGTACATCTTCCCAAAAGCTCTAGAGTATGGGAGAAGGCATCACGTCTACTGCAATAAACTCAGATCTTGTATTTTATTTTGTTTGGTTTGTTGATTGCTTTTATATGTTTGTTTGTTCTTTTTCCAGGTGATGCGCTGTGAGAAGTTCTGGCAAGGTTTTTGAACGTTAACAGCTTGCAACCACCAAAGCATCATGTAGATATGTACTTGATGTATAGTTATATATTACCTTTACACAAGCACATACAATGAACACCTTAACTCAAAACTCCCTTCCACAATTTAGAGTATGAGTTTAAGGAGCCCAAATTCAAACCAGATGCAAAATTTTACAGCTATGATAAACCTAAGAGACAAGGTTTTTATTCTCATGTATCAGTATCACAGATTCCAGTTGGTTTTCAGGATCAATGGAACAGGACTGGTACATCTCAGATGTTCTTTAATATCATTAGAACTGGAAGCAATTCAGAATTTTCTGCTTCTCCTGGAAGAAATGTTCATTTCTCTACTTGACACAAAGTGATCCATCAATCCAGAAATAATAGAGGAAAAACAAACAAACAAAAAAAACCACTATTTTTTTGTGCCATAAATGCAGAATTTTCTAATACAAAACTAGTACAACCATTTAAAGAAATTTCTACATCAATTTTACTGTTTTTTAAAAATAATTCAGAAATGCAACTTAGGAGATTTGGAATGTTTCAGGTCCAGGAATAGACAAGAAGAACTTTTGCTGTGGATCCACACACTATGCAGTTTTAAGTTACCAGTTATGAAATACAGTATTCCTCAAAAAATCTTGTTTTCTCCAGCACATGGGTGGCCTGGCCAGCTGACTACAGCTATTAGTCCAATTGGGGAGCTGGAAATCTCTGGCAAATGGCTGAACTTTTTTCTTTATGCCTTCATAAACTACTTTCTGCTCTCTCTCCCAGAAGCCAGTGAAAATGGCTGGGTATCTAGGGAGAATGGAGAGCTGAATTGTCAATTAAATGATCAAACATGCTGAAAGATATTATCAGACCTTTCCAAGAAACATCGCTGTAAAACAGGCATGTGCAAGTACATTTGCTAGACATGAGACAAAATACATATTCATCACATGAATGAAGTGTTAGTTGCATCTCCAGTCATGTAACGAGTATACCTGCATTTGAGTCTGCATTCCTTCCCATGAATGTATATCTTTCCAGGGTGCTGGTGGGGAAGGGGGAGGAGGGGGATCTGCTTGATACCCTTCCTTCTCCTTGTGTTCAACTCTCTGCTCATATCCAGGGAAAACAAGTTGTTGGCACCACTGATTAACATTACTGACAGACTTCAACCACAAGACCAGGAACATCTATTGCTCCAGGTATGTTTTACCATATGTAATTCAGCAGTATGAAAATATCTAAGCTAAATATCCATTAGATAGTTATAAATGAGGTAGATCCAGAAATAGAAACTACACTAGCATGACAATCCACCCATGCTTGTTTATACTGCTCAAAAGATTTAGACATATGGTGCTGTATGGAGATACCTACAGTATTATTTATCCACTGTAGACATATAATCCGTGTAATTTCCTCTGCAAAGAAAGAAAATTCTCACAAAAGAAGTAAAATTCTAAGTCTCCACTGATCAGCTTATGATTATTTGGAAGAATTTTTCCACTTTATTGGTTAAAAACTTTTTTTCCCCCATGAAGATTTTGCCCCAAAGGGAGGCCATTCCACAGCATTCCTTGAAGACTCCTTGGAAAAAAACAACTGGCTTTTCAACTGACAGCAATTAACAGATGTGTAAGGAATGTAATCAAATCAAGTTCCCCAAGACTAGCAGCCTTCTTTCTGCTTTTATTTCAAATTCAGAACAAAGACTCAACAAGGAACCAGTAGTTTGTTTTGGAAGGGTTCCACAGCCTCTTTTCATTATGAAAGTTGAAGACTGCATAAAGATACAGAAGTATATACAAAAAACAATTATTCTTTTAAAAGTGGTTTGAAAAATTATAATTGTTCCATATGTGTTTTCTTTGCATGATTTAGATATATATTAGCAGTTTGATTCAACCTCTCCAATTAGTGAACATATCTTTTCACTTCTAAAATAACCCATCAGATCAAGATATGTGCATATCTATTATATTAGTTTATTACATATATTTCTATATCAGACAATTGCTGCATGCTTATTCTGCTTTATTTGTATCTCCTGTTGTAAAAATTAGACTGAACATCTTTCTACGTAAATAATTTCTAATCTGTAAGATGTTTGAAAGAGAAACCTTTGCAAAAGGAACATGATGGTTTATTTTTGGAACAGTGCAATACCACTCTAATTATCTGTTCTGCCTACATACATTCTGATAAGAAAAAATTTTACTTATTAACGATTACACACAATCATAAATTACTTGAGGAATTAGTACTAGCACATTAATCTGAATGAATTTTTACAGTGGACATACAATCGATATTAAACCTCAACTGGAGCATACCTACTTTCAATAATCACACAACATCAAACAGAAGTAACTGAAATTAAAAGAGAACAAGCTAGCACTAAACCAGACCAACTTAAACTGCACTGCTAATATAACACCCAGAATTTTTTTTGTTTGTTTGTTTGGTTTTCTTTTTGTATTTTGTAAGTATCAGTATAAAATAAAGTACAGAGAACAGATCATGCGGATGAATGAACCAAGCTAGTGACTTCAGGATACGGAACAACCAATCCAGTATTGAACAATTTTGATTCTTTCAAAGGAGAACAAAAAATCTTTGCAAAGTTAAAGAATGATGACTATACATCCATCTAAACTAGTTGCACTTCCAGGAGAAGGACTACAGATCTAAGGACAAACTCTTAATTTTGAATTCATCATGGGTAAGACAGGAGAATATCATATACTTTTATTATGTTAATACTTACAACTTTGTGGCAAAGGGAACCTTAACTTTTTTTATATTATTATTATTAAAGAAATACATTCTTTAAATCAATGAGATGCTTAAACTACAGAATCCTATGCTAGTGTAAAAGTCACGTCAACTCTACCGCAAAATAGTAATAGATGACATGCTTAAATTAAACAGTTATTAGTCAAACACCATCTGCTTTTTCTTTCATTCTTTTCTGATCCTGATTTGTAAGAAACCACATCAGTATCAAATGTCACTTAGTTCTTATTCAAACAGAACAGTCCAGACACAGCGGCTGCACCAGCTGACTTAGCTGACCTGGGTCTAGAGTAAAAACAAACCCCTATAAATCACCAGATGTAAGCAATTGAATAGTGATCAATTTAATTAACTGAACAGCTTTCTGAAGTTTACGGTATTGTTTTAACCCTTCAGGCTTCTTCATGAAAGGTAACTTGCAATTTGTATTCAAGAGTAGGATTTGGCCAGAGGGCTACATATTACTAGGTTTAAACACTTTAGATTCCCACTGATAAAACCCAAGTCCCACATATCAAAACATGTCCTTTTTCACTTCCCCTTTAGAGTAAGATAGCAAGATTTTTTTTTCAGCATCATAGAAAGACCATACTATGTGGTGGAGAGGGAGAAGAACAAATTAAACAGATTTCAGATTTCCTCTAAAATCAAGCGTTTTGTTTTGGGGCCCTATATGCCTTTTACAATTTTACACCCATATTACAGATGCCACATGAAGTAACCCAATAACATATTTTAGACAAAATAATGAATATGGACTTAACTGTGTGTCACAACTACAACCACAGTTTTATGCTACATACAGAAGTGGCCTCGAAAATACACTCTAAAGAGACTGGTACAACATCTTTTAACATAGATAATTGTCCTGAAGCTGCACGTCAAGGGGATTTCCCTACATTGCCCACTGAAATTAATGGAATTCTGTCATGATTTAATGCAATTGGGATTTCAGCCAAAATGTATAACAGTAGAGTATAACTCTTGTTATACAAACTTGTACAGTGCAGACTTCAGAGCATTTACTAATGTTTGTTCAGTGCCCAGGACAAGAGAGCTGAGGCTTCTCAGCACTACCACAACATAAATTAATTCTAATACAGTCTTTGTATCTGAGGGAAGTATAAAAACTATAAGGATTAAGCTTAATTATACACATTTTAAACAACCTGCAAAATAACATGACATAATCAACTTCCTAACCACAAACCGCTCTATTTCCAATTATTTTACTTTAATCTCTGTAATGCACCTATTTCTACTAATTCTGCAGTTAGTTCCACTAACTAGGGACAAGAATAGGATCTACTTACAAAGAGAGAAGAGTTATATTTGCAGAGACTGGTCCCAGATTTGGAATGATCTCCAGTTCATTGTTGTTCAACTTCCTATTAATATAAAAATAAAATTAATGTTGAAGTAAGTCAGAAGTACATCATAGGATTTCCTAAATTCCTGAACAGTGTCAAAATTTGAAATTAATTCCAGTTTAATACAAGATTTCAGAATAACTAACATCTTTGCCAACCAGTTTTCCCTGGGTACTGATACCTCTGCAGTACAATTAGCCTATACAAACCACCTCTTTTTTATTTTTTATTTTTTAATTAAGACAAATGAACTTACACTTCCCGAAGACTATGAAGGTGATCCAAGAAATTGGCCTTGATTGAAGATAATTTGTTGTGACTGAGATCCCTGTGAGGTTACAAAAATAAACAACCCGTCAGTTTTGCCGTAGACTGTTGAATAAATCGAGACAATCACAATTAGGAATATGTTACCATTTGTTTCCAAGTACACAAAATTATTTGTTTAATGTTAGTAAAATTAGAATACAAACTCACTTAAATGTGCAAGGTACAAATAAATGCAAATACTTTGATCACATTCTTTGACAGTGTCAAATAATTTCCTGAACAATTGAAAATAATTGTTCATTTGGGGTTTTGTGCGTGCGTATATCTTCAAGTGTTTAATATGGATGACAAACATTTCAGCGTGGTAACTTATGTACATCATCCTCCCTCCCTTCCCATGGAAAGATCTGGCTAAAGCATGTGGTTGACTACTAGGAAAATTCATAAACCAAGGCTCATTGCCACCTCAATCTTGAATTGATTACCGTATCTGTACCATTCCACTTTTCCTGCTTGCTTCTTTAAAGCAGCTCAGAAACCTCAGCTACACAATGAGGACTGTACATCAATCTCAATTCTATTTTCACACAATACAGGGCCTGCAAAAGCAAATCTAGCATAGTCCTTAAGTAGTATCAGAAGAAAATATACACAAGAAGGCATAAATCTACTTTGAATTTTAAGAAGTTTGTGTATTATTCACATTAATATTGCATTTAAATGCACCTGAAGTAGCTCTAGCACTCAGCTTCTACCGCTCTACACTGAAGAACCCAAAATATAATTTGATGCAGTTTACAACAAACCTTGTTAGTGCTTTTGCAGACAAGGGTGCTTGCTAGGATACTAAGAATGCAACACACTTCCTTGACCATTGCCAAGAAATTCATTTCCCTACAGATACTGTGCATCTTCACTGTACATCCTCCTGACCACTGGAAATCATCAAGAAATACAGTCCTAAGAAACATTTTTCTGTGGTCTCACAAATACTGAAAACATAACGGAAATAAGAGAACAACTGCACAATAGAAGGCAGAGAAGCTGATTACAGAAACTCAAACTTGTAGAGATTAGCCCAAGCATTTCCAGCTGGCCTCATTACCAGAGATAGCTGTGTTGAAGGCCTCCCCCCTTTTTAGTCATCCACCCACCACAACCTGCAAGTTCCTACTCTTTGTCACTATCTTATCTGCAGTGATACAGCTGTCTGCAAAGTGCTTGCTGTACATTATAACAGTTAGTTTATAACACAAGCTCCACTGTTTTTAAGGAACTCCTAATCTTATGTAACTGAGAGTTTGCAATGCAGGCCCACAAAGAATTGCATCAGTGCACTTCAGCAGCAAGCAACTTCAGCATCTGGCTAAAGGGCATAAACATTTCTCACACTTAACACTTTTTTCCCATGCTAATTGAGCACTGGATCTTAAACACTCAACAACATGCCTGATCATGATACGTGGGCTGTTCTAAAAGTAATGCCTCCTATTTTTCGCCCACAGCATCAAAAGCAGATGCAGACAGTACAGTAGCAGAGGTTGAACCTTCCCGCCAATATTAAGTTACATTTTGTTACCGTGATACCAGCAGATGGCCAGTCTGACAAAATGGCATCTGATACGTAAACACATACAAAGCAAAGGTGTCAATGAATTTCTCCATGCTGACAAACCTGTACCCACTGACACACACTGATGCCTACTTAACAAATGGAAACCTAATGGTGGGTGGCATGAAAGAGGCAGTAGTTCTCCTCTGCTGGTGCAGACTGTTACAAGCATGGCATGCAGGCTCTTGCTCTTCACTGACAAAAAAAAAAACAAAAAACACCCCACAACTGACAGACTCACGTAACTCACTTCCCAAGTTAGAAAGACAATCCTCACCTCTGTTTTGATGTTTCTGAACCAGACTGACTTAAAAAATAAAGATTAAAAAAAAAAAAAAAAAAAAAAAGAAAGAAAGAAATTGCTAAAATTTATCCCAGTCATACATGTGCATTACAAACAGCAATGATCAGGCCCAGAGCTCTGGGGTGCTTCTGCTGGGTTTCCTAAATTGGTGCCCATAGCAACCTGCATGAAAGAACTGCAGGTGTGGCATACATTTTTGCAGCACAAAAAAAAAGGTGGGGGCAAGTGCTGGGGGAGGCCCCAGAGAAGAGACACACCCTCCACCACATGCAAGTGGCCACAGAGGGATGATTTCTGGGATCCAGCTCAGGTTTTGCACACCTGACGTTGTACACCTGTGTCTTCTTCCAGGTGCCTAAACTCCTAAAGATTTTCCTCTTAAAAGATGGAAAACCAGTATAGTGCTAACATTTGCAAGAAGCCACAAATGTTAGTTTCATCACTATGATTTTGAGTTCTCCTGTAAATGAGGTTAACCACACTTGAGTTAGAGGATTGCATCTTTCACTGCTTGAAAGTCTAGTGCAAACATTTGTCTGGCCATAGACTTCAAAAAAATCCATTTGTTAGCATTTGAAGACACCAGCTGTACAGATTAAGGATTCTCATACAGACTTCTTAGATGAAAAAATACACTGTAACAAAGACATATGTTATATTAGTGATGGGAATCTAACTCGTTCCCTTAAAGCAGACAGAGCAGAGACGATTTTTACTCTTAAAATTAACCCAGTATTTGGCTTTAGTCTGTAGGGATTATATGAACTATGCAAATAAACAGCCAAAGTTTAGTGAAGTTATGGCAGTTAGTGCCTAATTTGTTACTGCTGTTCACGCTTTAGAAAAGACTTAGGAATCAGTGATTATTTTAACAAAGAGGTTTCAGCGTTACTCCTAAAAACCTGCATTTCTTCATTTCACCTAAAAACCCTGCAAAAGCTTTATTTAAAACATCCTTGCCTAAAGGACCTACCAGACAGTAACAGACATGAGTAGATTTGTTCTGCTGGAGTTATAACATGTTAAAAAAAAAAAAAAAAAAAAAAAGAAAAAATCTGGCAGAGTCCTTAAACTATAAAAATCCTGCAATTACAACCACTGCTGTGCATGATCACCACACTGGAGCCAGACACTTTCACTCATAGCTCAAGCTCACATCCATCTGGAGTCTATCAAGGCAACCGTGAGCGTAACAACTTGCACTAGGTTTCAAACCATTATTTCATGTTTGTCTTTAAACATTAAAGATACTCTCAGATTTTCCACATAGTACGTACCTTAAAAAACACATGCGGATAAATTCCTCATTCCTGGTTTACTCACAACAGGTTGTCAAACTCAAAGCAAAACAATAAGAAAAACAGAAACTCCAGACTATACTGAATTGCCAGTTTCACACAGCTGTATACATTGTTGGGCAAACTATGAATTGGACACGTTTTAATTGTAACATTTTAGCATCCTTGCTCCAAAGCTACAAATACACATCAATTCAATGCATTTCTGGACATGTCCTAAAACAGATACAAAGAAAAGACCTGAAAACGAATCATTCCCTTTCCTTCATTTGGAAAGGAGCACTGGCACTGTGAAAATACAAAGATTATTACTAGGCATTTTTCCATTTCTGAATTCTCCCTCTCTGTTGAAACCATATTAGCAGGGGGGAGCAAATCTCCACTGTGATTACTTCTACTGCTAGAATTTCAAAAGCCATTACAGATGCAATAGTGAAAACTCTCTGAAACTCCATTTTTATTAAGAAATCTTTATAACAATAAAATGTATAAACCTGTTCATCTCAGGTTCTAATGAAAGTGATTAAGCTTTTATCAGATTGCACCCTCTTTCAAAAGCTTGCGTAGTTTTTGAGGCCCTTTGAAAACCTGTTTTATTAAATGCTTTATACTCCTTTTTGTATGAACACCTCTCATAACTCAACCTCTGCCTTCAAAAATGAAAATGTAACTCTGAACATCAACGTTGATAAGATGAAAAAAAAAATGAGAGGCCTAATGAATAAAGGGAGAGAGTGAGCATTTCTTCACACATTTATAACTTTTAGACTCTACTTAATTTACAACACTTAGTTACAATTATCATCTTCTTCCTTCGAGAACTCAGAAACCTGAGCCCCAAGTCAATTTTTAAAATGCAAATCCAGCAACAGCTCCTTAATCAGTCCCACTGGGGCCTATAGAGCTGCTAATTCAGCAGAAATCAAGAGAGCTGAAAAACAAAAAGCCAGGCTGTAGCTGTTTTAAGACACTGATCCAAAGTGACTCATAAATCAGTTCGCTATGTTCAAGTTTTAGTCTGGAAAATATTGAAAAACAGCTGTGAAAACCATACGGCCCTTTTTTCTGGCAATTCTGGTAAAGAACTAGAGGATTTATAAAATGTAAATACTAAAGATGTAATACAAACACAAGTCAAAGCCATCTTTCAGATTTTCCCCTCTGTCCTGCTGACAGCTTTAGCATTCCTAGGTGAACCTGGCAAGGAGAACTCAACAAAGCCTCTGAGAATTCACAAACACTGAGGACGCTGGCCGCCATTCAAACTCTCTTCCTCCCTCCACTTCTGGCTATGAAACATCGGCTCTAATGCAGCAACATTCTCTCCATCTCGAGACACACACACAAGAAGTAAATTGAAGTCTAACTTTAAAACCATTTGTACACAATCATTACAAATATTTATCAGTTTCCAGTGAATTGTTATCTTCTGCAAAGGCAGCACTACAGAGGATGATATTTTTTGGCTAAAATCACAGCAAAGCTGGCAAGTAGACCCTGTTTACACCCTATTTCATGAAGCCATTTCCACACAAAGCAGTAACCTCACATTTGCTATAAAAAAAAAAAAAAAGACAAAAACTCAGTATAGAGGTCCACCTTCTGTTTTTCCCCATTGCACAATCAATGGTCAGACAGCAGTTCACAAGCTCCTGTTTTATCTCAGTGGGGATACAAAACGAAGGAAAGGTTGAACAAACTCAGAAGCTGACTTCACCGGATGTGCTGTCTGCCTGGGAGTGTAGATGGACAGAGGAAGGTGTGAGGTACAGAGTGGGCCCAGACGTTCTCATGAAGAAAAGCTTTCACTGCTCTGCTTGGGAAAGCTTGTCTGCCTATGCTGAGAACATGGTGTCACAGTTGTTTTCCAAGGAGCATTGGAAACCCTGCAATTAAACAACTAGCCTTTGGCTATATATGCTATGGACTTCCACGGGAAAACACAGTAAACATATAGCAATAAAGTTCATAAACAGACTTTAACAGTTTGTAAATGCACAGTTTGTTGCAACAATAACTCAGCTTACTCAAACCTTTTTTGTGTATGTAAAACTGAAGAGTATTATAATCCTACATGTGAAGTCAAAGCTCCAAGTACTTAAGTAACTGGAGGTGAAAGACAATGTTCCACTCTTCCTCGGCCCCTTTCAGAAGAGGGTAAGGAAGAAACAGTTGGGTACTTCCAAGTCATTTGACACAAACAAAAGAAATATTTACACAAAAGCAGCCAGACCACATGGTTTGATGACACCTACAAAGACGTACTCCTGTGAGTTTAAGACCAAGTGACACAGCTGTCCAATGAGTAATCACAGCAGGGTTTCTTACAACAGACCAAAGCTTATTTATACAAGTGGAACTTATTTTCTCACACTTTTAAAGGAATGTGAACTTACATGAGGATAATTTACACTACCAAGGGAATTCTAATTAGAAAAAAACCCACCCTTGTGCTAACAAAAAAAGCCCTGCAATGTGTTTTATACCTCGGTAAAGAAAGAGCAACAGACATACTTGGACCACTCCTAACATAATTTCAAAGCAGTAACAAAAACAAAAGTTCTGGGGTTTTTTTGGTTTTTTGTTTTTTTTCTCCTTTTTTCAATTTTATTTTATTTAGCGTGCTGTCACATCTGAATTTTATCTTACCAGCACTAAACTAGACTAAGAAAGCAAGCTGCAAAGCCCAGCTTAGCATCAAAACTACCTTCCATTTTGTCAGAAACCTAATGCTTGCATGCTAAAATAGTTCAAAAGAACAGGAGAGATGAAATTTAATAGGAAGCCTAGCAAGCTGTTGAATGTAAAGCAGATCCGGCATTTGATTCATATGCTTCAATCACATAAACCAAAGGACTAAAAAAGTTCTTTTCCCCCTCACACTTTCCTGAACTGCTCATGGAAATGTTCACCTCCTGCAGCCCTTCGTGTGCACAGTACCATATGGTGTCAATACAGCCATCCACATTTCATGAGCAAAGCAGCATGACCTCCAGACGAGGCAATTGAGCAGAATTAGCCACAACTAATTGAAAGTCTTCCTGTTTACTTTTAAGTCCTTATCTCGATCTGCTTTGGAAATGTAATAGAAAATTACGGCGACTAATACAGAAGATATTTGAATGACAAGAGATTAAAAACAAATGTGCCAAGTGTCCCGGCTCTTTTCAGGGCTGCAGAAAACTCCCATAATTCATGCTTTGTCCATAAAAGTTTGTCACAGGAGGTAAATTCCCTGCACATGGCATTTCATTACGAGTTACCGAGAATTCCATAAATCCGTGTCACCGAGCCACACGTGGCAACTCCCAGCGTTAGTAAAGTTATTAAAACTACCAGAGACGAAAAGCGAGAGCTACAAAAATAACACCGTGACTAATAAGATACAAAAGTTTCGGGTTTTTTTTTTTTTGTTCGTTTGTTTTTTTCTGCGAAGAAATGAATGCCAGCTCAGAGATTTCGCACGTTTTCCGATTAAGTCGCTGGGGGAACAACTTTTTTTTTCCCCCCTTCCCAGAGCATCATCAGCCGCCGCCCCCCGGAGCCCAGCTCGGTGTAACGCCTCAGCCCAACGCGGAGCCCCGCAGCCCGCTGACAGCCCGCTCCCTCCTGCCCACCGCCCCGATGTTTCCCTCCCCTTTGCCTTAGCCCTCCCCGGCCGCAACAGGGCAGCCCCCAGGGGCAGAAGATGGCGGCCAGGCACCCCCCCACACCCCGCACTGCCGAGACCCCGTACTCACAGCTGCACCGCCCCCCGCGGCAGCCGCTCGGGCAGCCGGCTCGGCTCCAGGTGGCTGCAGGCGACGAGGTGCCCGGCGCAGCGGCAGGACGCGGGGCAGCGGGCGGCGGCGGGGCCCCCCAGCAGCAGCAGGAGTAGCGCCGGTAGGGCGGTAGACACGGCGCTGGGCATGGCGGGTTCGGAGCCGCTACCCGCGTCCCTCGCGGACAGACAGATCTCCCGCCTCTCTGTCTCCTTCAGCGCGGGTGGCGGTTCCCGCTCATGCCCCGGAGCCACCGCCGAGGAGGGAACACGGTGAGGGGAGCGGGAGGAGGGAAAAAAAAGTGAAGGAGCGGGGATGGGGGGCACGCCGCACCGCCAGCCACTCCGCAAACTTTGCAGCGCCTCAGCCCGCCCCCGCCCGGCCCGGGGAGCCCCGAGCGCCGCGCGGCCCGCCCCGCCCGCAGCCCCCTCCCCCTGCCATGTGACGACTACAACCCCCGGCCCGGGCCACCTCGGCCTCGCCCCGCTCGGGGGAGGACTGGCGGCAAAACCTCTTTGCCAACGGGCTCCGATGCCGACGGGCCTCGATGCCCGCTCCCCGCCCAGGAGGCCGCTGAGCGAGCGCCTCTAAGAGCAGAGGGAGCGAACGCGGGCCCCGCTGCCCAGACGTGGAGTCCCCCCCGGCACTGCGCTGATGGCGCGACTCGGAGCGGTCCCGGAGCGGCTCCGGAGGCCCCGGCAGGTTCCCAGCCAAGGCTGGGGTCACTGGCATGTAAAAGGTGAGGTGAGGTTAACTCCTGCCTTCCGGGTCCTGCGCGGCTAGTCCAGACTCAGTAATTAAGCCCATTATATTCCCCACAGGATCCAGCTCCCGAGGTTCAGGGAAGTAGGCAGGGCGTGCAGATTCCACATCTCTGAGGTAATCTATGTAATTTAAGTAAATACCTATTGTTCGAGTACCATATGTAAGCCCAGACCCTGCCTGGATTCAGTTACTGGAAGCACTACACAGTCCCATTCAGCAGCAGAAGAGTGTCCAACCAGTGGTGGACACTACACGTTCTTTCACAGCTTTATATGCACAACACATCTCGCCTACAGAACTGGAGACAACATGAGGTGTCTTGCAAGTTTGATAGCTCCAACACCAAAACACGCAGGACTGAAACTGTTTTATTGCTTCCATACGCGTCTCAGGAAGCCAGCTGAATTATGCAGAACTACGTTTTTAGCTTGGAATCCCAGTTTTGCAAACCTAGCAGGCAAATCAAAAGTGAAAACGTTCTTGCGCTGCTGTCAACACAACTATTTCAGGTGGACAGTGTATGGAACAGTGCAGTGATCCACTGACCGCTGGTGGTCCTTACAGAAATCACTGCATGAAAGCAAACACACACTGCAGAAATGCAGTTTTCTGCATGTAAAAGCAAGCAAGCCAACAAATGGAACACAGGGTAAAAATTAGTATATATTTACAAGCTACTCTTGCTTATTTGTTGTAAATGAAAACTATCTTGGCAACATCGTCTTGTCGTAGATATTCACCTCGTCTGCAGCCATTTAAAACTACTGGGTTAGCATTAGATTAACAAAGCCAAAGGAACAGTGAACTGTTCTATATAGCCAGTAGGAAAAAAGTAGATAGTGCCAGACTCAGATTTTCAAAACTATCCACCATTAGCCTGTACCTTTTCCTACTGAAGTGAGTAGGAAGGCATTCATTTCTTTCAAAAAAGATAACATTTCTAGCTATGAGGTTGCTTCACACTGTTATATCAAGACACAGATACACCTAAACATGTTCTGTTCGTTTTTAGGTAAAATATGCTATAGTTGATAATTCTGCAATGTAAACAAAAATTCAAGATGAGGATTTTCATGTCGCACCAGAGAATTATCACACACGTTACTATAAGCAAAACTGATTTAAAGTAGCCAAACTCTGTACCACAGTTCCCACAAAGTACCTCTAATTTAGGAAAAGTGAGCATGTCTTGAGTGTTGGCAAGGGCAGTGATTCACTGGTAAGTCACAACAGAGTAATTAAGCTGTCAGTTTAAACATACAAATGTAAGAAAATATAGAAGCAAAGCATATGAATAATGTATCTGATGTACATGTGAAAAATGGAACAAGGGAACAGATGAGGGAAGAAAGCAGGAAAAAAAAAAATGAAAATATCAAAAAGGGCAAGAACTTCTTTTTAGTTTGAAAACCACTGATGCAGTCATGGAATACTGTGCCCTTAGAAAACCCAATGCATATTTAGTGCTAGTAATGTATGAAGCTGTTTTAAATTAAGCAAGGTAAATCAATTCAGAAAATTAATCCATTTGTCTTTGCAGCTTCTTTTCTCTGAAGACTCAATAAAGCATTTTAAAACTGATTATATTACAAATTCTAAAATGCCTGTGTGCTGTACTTCAGAGCCTCTGACAGGAAGAATTTCTTCCAGCAGGGAGATTTCTTCTCTTCAGGAGTCTCAGGCGTTGGGAAACTGATACAAATGTTGCAAGATCTGGCAGCCTCCACACCCAGGGTCTCTTTTTCTTTCCTTTTACTTCCAGAGTGCACCGTAATTATACATAAGAAAATACCAATGAGAGACTTCCTGTATGTCTTCTTCATGGGTTTGGCTGGAGTATAACTCACTCCAGCCATGAGTCTGCAATAAAATGGAAGGTCTCACATTCCCCTACCCTGATATCTCTACATGAAGCAAGATATCCCTAGCGGCCCTTGTTTGGCATCTCAGTTAGTGTAACTGCAAAGTCAACAGGGTTAAGATAATGGTCTTACTGCAGACCCATCAAAACCAAAAACAATCTTCTACCACCTCCACTATTAGTTCTGCTCTGGAATAATTTCCTCATCCAATTTTCTATGTAACTGCACAAGGAAGCTTATCTGTGGTGATGGTTGCTTAGGCAAAGACAGGTTTTTTCCATGGCAGCTGGAATATAGGTCAGCCTGAGGGGGTGATGCTGAAAAGGGGGAAGCATGGCAGCAGACAAAAATTCTTGTAAAACTAGATCCTCAAACACTTTGGTTGGTTGATCTTTGTGTTTTGTTGTTTGTTGTTTGTTCGTTTGTTTGTTTTTTTCCCTTCATGAGACTACCAGCATGGTAGCCTGAGTGAATTGAGAGTAGGAGAAAGGAAGCTACACATTGAACTGTAGATCCTTCATTGGGATGTTATGGGATGAATCCAGTGGTGTCTTTTTAATTCTCTGATTATTAAATTAGATAAACGCACATTTACAGATACAAGTCCAAACATACGTTGTTTAAAAGATGCAATAGCTTCAGGCAAAAGACACACCCAGAAGCTAAGTATGATTCTTTTTTTAATTTATTTTTTATTTTTTTAACATATCATTAACTCATTTAAAGAAACACTGCTTTCACCTAACCTGCCTCTAGAAGGTGTCTACCTCAAATCGGTCTGGTTTTAGCAGGTTACTGAAAATATTGTATCCGTTCCTAAGTTAAGCAAAACAAAATTAAGATTATACATTTTCTGTCTTTCATAGTATTAGTAACTTTGATGGTTTCGTTAATCTAAAATAAATTTATTTAGTTTTCATGGGAGTCAAGCCATTTCAATTACATACAGTTAAGCTGTATGTAGCCATGTGTAGTTAATCCTGCAGGATTTGTGTTGGGAAGTCAAAAGGAGTGAACAGTCGTATCCACTAAATAACTACACCCATTAAGGACATCCCAGAGTCTCCTTATGTAGTCCTTGATTACCAGGTAATCCAAAACAGTGTCTAGTATTTGCTTCAGAATTTCTACTTTTCATGGGTAAATGATGTGAGTTCAGAAGTGTTCAGCAGCAAGAAGCAGAGGTGGAGCAGAGTAACACTGTTTATCACACACAGAATCACAGAATGACCCGGGTTGGAAGGGATCTCAAGGATCATGTAGTTCCAACCCCCCTGCCTAGCAGGGCCACCAAACATACACATTTACTAGATCAGGTTGCCCAGGGCCCCGTCCAACCTGGTCTTGATTTTATTAGAGCATAAATCTTGATTTATGCTCTGATGCATCCCAGTTCAGATACTGAGATAGAAATCAATAACTTATATATCCACCTTTCTATCAGTAAATGCCCTGTAGGAGTAACTGGCAGAATTAATGTCCTGTTTACTTATTCCTAAACTTTCCCAGCTCCACTTTATTTCTAGTTGAAGAAGATGTTTGTGATTTTGGGAGAAGGAAGTGAGAATTCATCCTCTAAAGGTCATCACTTCCTACTGCAGTTTCCCCTACTTACCCCGTTTAAAAAATAATAATTAAAAAAATAAAAAATAAAAAAAAATTAGGGCTTACAACATTTTTTTCTAAGGCCACAACTGAAGGGAGAGATTGACTGGTGAAACCCATATTGCCTAAAAAACCCCATGAAAATGGAACAGAACATGTATTTTGTGGAGACTGCTTGCGTACATGAAACAGCTTGCAATAGGCTATAGGAGGTTTTGCCTCAGGCACCTGTCTGAAAGTTGCTAGAGAGTTACAGGAAAACTCCCCTGTTGAGCAGAAGGCCTTATTCACTTCTTCCCTTTACCTTTATGCGTTTAAACAAGAATCTCATACCATATCATGGGATATTTTAGTTAATATTAGCACTAAGACTTCATGACCATTTATTTCAATTCCTGTGATCAACCATTGCAAATTCACTCGCATTTGAGGCAAGCCCATAAAACGTTCTTAAATTATTTCCTAGCTATTGTGAATCTCCTACTAGTGTGTCATAAGTCCTTGGTGAATATACCAAGGTTCATACAGGAATTTATTTTTGGTAGTAATTAAACTTGAATTTATGTGATCCAGCACTGAAACCATGAAAACCAAATTATGCATAATTTTAGCGCACTGATTACAACCAGGAAAACCATATGAACTCTTTCCAAATACTTTGCCTAAGGTAGAAAATGTTCAGCATTTGTAGAATTCATCCAAACACTGAGTGTTTGCCTCCATTGCAAATAAACTCAAATGTCCTAAGGCAATCCACATTAGTGACGACTGTTAATGTCTTCAAGTCATATCCTGCATGGGGCTAAGTGGGAAGTTAAGTGCATGATTGGAAGGACAATTAAACAATCAACATCTACAATGGTGTAACTTCAAAGAGGAAAAAAGAAGAGTTAATTTTATGTCATTAAGGAGCACTCAAGTTGAAATGTCGTCAATTTGAATAAAAATAAGTGGAAGTAATTTCAGGATGGTGCTACCGTAGTAAAACACCTGCTAGGTCTGTTCTACTAGTTGTTTTAGTTTGTTGGGTTGTGTGGGTTTTTTGTTGTTGTTGTTGTTTTTTTTGTTGTTTTTTTAAATAATATTTTAAAATAAATAAACATTTAGGGGTAAGAAAGATCAAGAAGTGGCTAAAAAAGAGATCTAAAGAGATCTAAAAAAGAAATCTAGCTGTGGCCTTCCAAGACTCCTCCACTTCTAGTCCTCCTCTCTTGTTGTGGAGTGGGTTCCTGTAACTGAAGCATAGGCATGTTCCCTTCTGTTTTGGGGCTGGAAATTTCTACCAGAAGAAAAGCATGGATCTTTGAAGACATCACTTACTCAAATCATCCAGGGAGATTTGGTAACATTTTTGTCAGTGTTCCAAGGCTTCCAAAATTAAGCATGCACTGTGTTTAGGCAACTCCTGAAGTCAATGACTGAAAAAGCTTCTCAGTGTGAAATCAGCGAGACTTAGAGCCTAAATCTTTGAAGAATTTAAGTCTATTTGACTGTTCCAGAGGGAACAAGCTGCAGCTGGGACTCATCTTGTGTAATTTTAGCAATTTAGAAGTTCGGTATCTATTTTAAAGCGATTGTCTTGGCTCCTTCTGTAGTCAGTGGAGAGAGGATGACACCTCCAGAGAGTGATTACTACCTTTCTAAAATGAGTAATCAAGGCATTTGGAGTGAATCAGCCACTGGAGGTTTCTTTTCCTCTCCAATAAGTGGAAAAGTCTTTTTGGCTAATTGAGATTAGACCTTATATTTTTAGATGTTTCTCGCTGCACACCTTTAAGCATACGGATTGAATTTCTAAATATACTAATATGTATATATATTTACAAAACTTTATAAATTGAAGCTACATTGTGTTATTGCAATAATAATAAGTGACATTTCTCACTTATGAATTGGTGTAGTTATTGGAACATGTAATCATTTAATAGTTTCCCTGTTGCATGCTGATATAACAAATTGTATTATGTAATTATTAACAGATTAAATTTTATGAGGCTTAGTAAAACTGAGGGGAAGTGCTATGCTTAGAAAGAAATATCATATAAAAATACAAAATGAGGACCCTGTAAAAAAACATCTAATAGAGCAATGAAAACTAAATAAGAACACTCCAACAATGAAACATCACAGAAGGCATTTAGGATATATCAGTTGAAGTTTTCTGTGTGAGAAAAAGACGTGATGACTCTGTTGTGCTGTTGAAGGCTGAAATTAATTATAATGTCTTGTTTGGTGTCAGATTATAAGAGGAGGATAGGTTAGGAGTAGAATGTTGGTTATAGAAAACTGTTAACAGGCTCAGGAGGACGTAATTCACAGCTCTCAGAAAATGAATGCACAGTGTTGCAGCACAGCAATCAGCACTGAGATTTTGCACAAAATTATCGTGTGACTATCATTGAGAAGCCAGGGAGTCAGCAGACTGTACATCATCAGTCTTTGCTTCCCTCTTTTTGCTGTTTGCTGCCTACTGCTTTCCTCATTATATAAAGTGAAATAAGCATGCTCTGTCTTTGTAAGAAATAGGCCAAATTCACACTGCACGACTTCCACAGATGCTCAGTTACTTGCCATAGCCATGTTTACTAACACTGGCCAATTTCCTGAGCTGGAGCACCAAGGAGCAGGCTGGTGTGTACTGGTCTGGATCGGCCAGGCACTAGCTACAGCTGCAGAAAGCACCAGCACTCTGCACCAATAGGCTTAGTTGGTGAATACCCATCACTGACACTCTCCTTGTACTGATCCTGATAGTATCACATTGAGAAAAATTGTAAAGAATATGTTTTTTTAATCACTCTGACACTTTTTGTTAATCTTATGCAAGCAAAATTTCCTATAATCTCTTTGATATCTCCTACATTTGGGCAACAAACCTCTGCAATGCAAAGCACCTTGCTTTTGATGGCCTTGCTAGCCATCAGCTTTCCAATTCTTCAAGCAGTAAGCAGTCAGGATAGCAGGCTGAGGTTTGCCCATCACTTACTGGCCACAGCGCTTCTGGCCCTCTCTGAACTTTCTCAAGTAGGTTTTCTTTCAAAGTGTGCAAACGATCAGCACACATGTACATGTATGTTGTTCGTGGTGAAGTTTTTCCTTTGTTGTTTTCCTTTCCAGGCCTGCAGCTTAGGCAACTCCTCTCACTCACTGTTCCCTTTTGCAGGCCTCTCTGTACTCTCTGATCTATCAAAGGAAATAGCAGTGCAGAGTCTTGCACATGTTGAATCTTGAAATCCTTTTCTGGTTGTGCTGTCATTGCCAAATGAGAAACTTCTGGTTCAGGGACCATCCTTGCAGTTTTGTTCTCTATTGCTGTTGCTGGAAAATAAGTAAGTAAGAAATACATAGGCAGTGCTACAAGACAAATAGTTCAGTGTCTCACTGGACTGGTCTTCTTGGAATTTAATTGACTTGAGCTCTAGAAAAGGCAACTTTCTAGAGAGAAGTTAGCATCCTACCACATCTGATGCCACAGTATGGATTTTTAGCTGCCTTGGCCCACATGTGCAATGTCAAAATCAAGGCAACTACCACCTGGTCAGGCTGGGCCCAAATCTGACAGCAATGGCAAGGAAACCAGGGCTTTCATTGAATTGCAGGTATAAAATAACTGAGTTATCTTTCCAGTGATTTGTAAATAATTTATAATTAATAAAAAAGTCTCCATACACTTAGCTAAGTTAATTCTATTGTATGAATTTCTCATTTTTGGGAAACTAAAGAGGAGGAGGTTTGCTGATCACTTTAAACTTAGGAAGAATACATTTTATTTTAATCATACTTAAAAAAAAGCCACAACTTTTTATTGTTGTTGTATTTAGAAAAATACTGCTAATGATAAACACAAAATTACTGCTCTATGACATTGATAAATTCATACATATGCTCTCTGAGTACCACATGTGAGTAATAGTCCAGCTATCCCACTGATGTCACTAAGATGGAATTGGAAGTGCTGAAATGTTCAGTGATGGATATTCCACTGCAGCTGTGAGCAATGTGCTCCTCAGAGACTAATTCTCCCGGGACAATGTTAAATCCTCGGACTTGCACATTATAAGTACAATAACATAACTTAAAATAGTATCAAAAGAGATCTAGCTAAGAAGCTTAGTCTCATGTATATTTCAGTTTATATAATAATTAATCTCTTAAATTATAAATAAATGTTCTTTTTACACATATATATGTCTATGTGTCATAAAAAAATAAAGTGTGTTAAAATAAAATCAACAAAAAGGGCATTCAGAGTTAAAACTAAAACCATAATCTCTTGCATGGCTTTTGTTGTTTAAAAAATGGCAACAGTTAAAGATTAAGTGGTAGGATTCTTTTATTTTTTTTTTTAAGTCTAGATATCTGACTTTTACTGTAATGCTTTCCAAATATTTTATTCTTTATTTTCTTAAACAGAAGGGTTTGTTTTTGGTTTTAATTAAGCACATATATACATATATATAATTTTAAAACGTGTTAGAGAAGCTCACACAAATGAATAATTTTACCAAGGAAGTAATTAGTGACTATTCTGCAAATGCACAGACCCTTTGTTACTGTTGTTGTTTAATAACATATACTGATATTCAGAGCTGTCTGAGCTCAAGACTATTGTAGAAAGCCCTGAGTGAGTAAAGCATTTTGTCATTTATTTAGAAATAAGGCTTGGACTCAAAACAAAGTTTGTTGGGATGGGCGGTGGGCATCCTCTTTCCTGATCAGAACTCCCTCAAGTGCTGGCATATAGGTGTGCAGATTTCTAGTGAAGTAGATCTGATTTTAGCTGACAGGAAAATAATCATAGCTGCAACTGCTGAAAAAACACAGGGAGTCCTAAACTGTCTCTAACACTATTTCTTCAGCAAATTGCAAATCAGATATGCCTGAAGACTCACGGCTTTCAGCCTTTGGCCTGAGGACTTTACCTTATCCATGGACAACTTTTCAGGTAAGGAAGACAGAAAATGCTGTGCATCAGAGCATCCCTGAGAGCAGTTCTGCAAAACCATTTTCCCAAGCAGTTATGCCTGAAGATTTTCCTACTCAGTTCTGCTGCTTGCTCAGACCTGCTCCTTCTATGGTGTGAGCACAGGTGTTTGCGGTGCCTTGCAGGAAGCCAGATTATGAGGTTGGCTCATGGCTTTTTTTTTTTTTTTTCCCTGGAGTTATTTTTAACCTTTAATTCATGTAGTTTGTCATGTGGCCTCACTAACAGTGCTACGCACCATGATATGGAACCAGTGGCAAGTGGTACTAGGTATACCATAAGCCATTGTTACTGCTGAAAACAACATAACAAATCAATTGTGGACTGAAGAATCTGACTTACTGTGGGGGTAAACAGAAGTTTGGGGCATTGTGTCTGAGATTAGGAGCAGCACAGTCCTCTGAAGCTATAAAAACCTCACTCTGTTTCTTTAAACACATTCAATTTCTTTTTTTCCTTGGGCATCAATGCCCTTGAAAAGGTGCTGGCTCAGATATTGTCACCCTCCATGGGGTTAACTTTTTGCTTGATCGCATTTGATCTGTCCATAGCTTGCACAAATCTAGCATAAAATCTCGAAGATAGCATTAAACAGGGTATCATCCAGTTTTGCAGAATACAGTAACAGTCACACCTGATCTCACTTCAGTGTGCACTTCCATTTACTTCAGTAATGCACCAGTCTGATGTTAATGATCACGGAATCAACAGATCAAGAAAAGCAAGCTCATTTTTGTAAGTCTAATAGATATTCATATTCACAGCAAGAGATGTATAGGGGCTCAAAAATTACAAAAGAGTTGAAAACAAACCAGACAACATATGTCAGTGTTTATACTTTAAGTTCTTCCATTTCTGATGTTGTAGAAGCTTGTCTAAGCCACAAAGTTTGCATGTGTGTTACAGCTCTCTAATGCATATCTTTTATCCTGCTTGCTTGCTTTGAATTATGTGCAGTTAATGCTCAGACTCCCATTTTTTATGTTATATCTGTGAATTCATACATACTCATGCACATACTTATGCACATACATACTTATATTTTATATGTACCTTCTGCACACAAGATAACACGTATTTAACTTCTCATACTGTATGGCTTTTTTTTTTTTTTTTTTTTTTTTTTTTTCGGGAGAAGGAGCACAACCTGTTTCCAGAACAGTCAGTGCAGTCTTAGCTGTTATTCTCTGTAGCAGCCTCAGGCTTAACAGCCTGGCAGGAAAACCTGCAAATCCTGCTGCGCCCTGCAGGTTTCTGTGACTATCCCTTCTGGGGTGTTAGAAGTTCCCAAATAAGGAACCTTCCGTTCACCCTTTCAAACTCACTACTGCAATTTTCGGTCTTTTTGATGCTAAACTTGGGATATGTGTTATTGCCACACACACAGCAAATGAGTGTCAAATAATGGGCATAATAATTGAAGCTAATGGGAGTTTTATCGCATGGCTTTAAAAAGGTTGGCATTCCTCCTCAGGATTGTGAAACTGTCGGCCTTTAGAAATGTTATTTTAAAGAATGTTTAAATAAAGTTCATAGGTCTAGGTAAGAGAGAAAGTCAGAAGGATGATGTTTTGTCGCATACTTAAGAGCACAGTGCTATCATATAGTGCTTGAGAACAGTTGTACAGCTACCATGGATTTGGTGAATTATTCTGTTTTTTATCTCTTCTTGGAATGAGGTAGAGCACTCAGTACTGCAATCTGAGATCAATTTTTTTTTGTGTTGTTTTAAGTTGATTTGTCATACCTGGTGCAAACTTCAAGTATGACAGGTACAAAAAAGCAGAACAACAAATGAATTGAAGATACTGGAAAAAAAGTCCTTTAGGATGTCAGGTCAGTGCTTTGTTGTTCCCATTGGTTATCTCAAAGGATGGGCAAAAAATGAGAGGACAGAGATATTAGAAGCGAAGACCAGTGGTAATTTCAGCCTCTCTTCTGAAAAGAGTTATGCAAAATTTGCACAGTTATACTTAATTTCAGAAGTGTGAGAGTTGTTTTAATTCCAAGACACCTCCCATATCTAAAGTCACGCAAAGACATGAGAGATATAGGTTTGTTTTCTGAAAGAGGTTACTGATCTAAAAAGCTAAATCAATTTACTAGGAAAAACGTACCCTGAATATAGGTTGCAGAAAAGGAAAATACTCAGAAGGCAGGAAAATTAACATAGGAGTAGGTGTAAAAGTGAAAGATCGAGTAAGTATATCTCTGAGCTTACCAGGAAGACTCAATCCTGGCTCACCCAACAGGACATTTGACGTTTTCATTCACAAAAAGATGTGGGATTGGCATGCCACTTAAAAAAGTTAGAACCTTTGCAAATGATTGTGTTCCCTTACAAAGAAGAGGTAGAATCTTCCTACCTAACACTGAATAGTAACTGCAACTGGGCTTTTTTAATAAATATATAAATAAATAAATAAATAAATACTCTGCTATTTTTTTGCTTTTTGAGGTTGCATTTGCTTTCTGAAGCCATTTACAATGCATAGCACTAATTAGAGCTGGAAAACGCAGGCCAATTATCACTTACTTTTGCAAAGTGCCAAGCAATTTGAGATACTGAATACCCTCAGTAACTTCTTGTTTAGGTGCATTGTTGAGCAAAGTGGAGTTAAGAGGATTCGAGCGCAAACACAAAGTGGCCCCCACGGTGTGTGGAATATCTTTGTGGATGGAGTGCGGGACCATCAGCTCTCCGCTGGGCTTTGCTTCTAGTCAGTGGGGTGCTTGACTACTCATGGGAAAAAGAGAAAGCTCTAATTAAGGCGTACAGCCAAGTAGTGCTGATACACAACAAATGTGTTTCTAAGCATTTTTTCCTCTCTGAGAATAATTATGTTTGTACACTTAATACACTTCAGGTGTTAATCACTATTGATTTTTCAAATACTATTATCATATTCCAGAATCCCATTTACTTGGAAAGACTTACTCAAGGATAGTCATTATTTAAAAACTGAGTAATCAACATATTAAAGGGTCAAGTCAGGTTGTTTCTCAGCTCAACTCACCTAAAAGCCTTTAGTCTGACAAAAAGTTTGCAGTCTTTGGGCATCAGCTGAAGGAGGCCCTAAAGATGTGTTTCAACTAAACAGGGAGAGACAAGTCTAAGGATGTTGATTGTATTAAAAATTGTATTTTAACTCTTCAGATGTTATTTGTGTTTGAAAGTATTTTTTGAATGATTATAAACAATTTAAATAGTATAATTCTAACTATAAAACACTGAAAGAAGTTAGAATGAATAAATCACATCCGGAAAAGTGTTAACCATAGTATGGCCACCCATAAAATGATTATCACTGTTAGGATTTATAAAAAAGTAAAAATAATAATTAAAAAAAAAACAAAACTTTTTTTTTTTTCTCTTAAATATAAACTTAGCTGCATTTACCTGCTGAATAAGGAGGCATGATAATATCAAATTGTACTCGATGACTGCAAGATCTTGACCCAAATGGGTTGAAAGGGAAATTCAAACAAGAGCTATGGAGGGGAAAGATTGTTCTTACAGAATGCAATCCCATCTCTGGTTGCAGTGGTGGGAAATTACAATAAAGGCACCAACTGAATGTTTTGCTTTCTACTTTCTACCACTGAAAATGGAGAACCTTGGTTAGGAGGACCTGGGGTTTGCATTTAAATATTGAGAAAAGAATACACATTTGGTAATATAATTTGTTATTATTAAACAGACATACAAACAACACACTCAATACAAACTCAATACAATACATACTCAATACAAAAAAAGCACAAAATGCTCAGATGTAACAATGTTGACCAGTTTTCAGTTCTTTGGTTTAAACTAAGAGTAGTTTATTTCTTCGTTTCATGATGAAATATCTTATTGGTCTGACAGGATGATGCATGGGAAAATGGAAAACAGGTTGTAAACCACTGAATCTGGAGGATGAATAGTGTCTAGGCAGATGCCTATTTGCTTCACTCAGGTTTTGTGGATGCTCAGACCAAGCAAAAGCTGGAACTTAGAGAATCATGGAGTCATAGAAAATCCTGAGTTGGAAGGGACCCACAATGATAATCAAATCCAGCTCCTGACTCCACATAGGACCATCTCAAAATCAGACCATGTGCCTGAGACCATTGTCCAAATGCTTCTTGAAGAGCAGTTCCATGCCCACCACCCCCTGGTAGTTAGGGTAGTATGGTTAGGTTGCAGTCGGACTTGATGATCTTTAAGGTCTTTTCCCACCTGAGCAACTCTATGATTATGGTGAAGAATCTCTTCCTAGCCCCCACCCTAACCTACCCCTGACACAGCTCCACGCTGTTCCCTTGGGCCCTGCCACTGTCACCAGACAGAAGAGCTCATTGCTGCCCTTCTGCTCCCTGTGAGGAGCTGCAGCTGCTTTCTTTTCTTTCAAACTAAACAAGACCCTTTCCAGATTACTTGCAGATTAAATGTGGCAATTTGCAGGCCAGGGCAAGTCAAAGGTACAAAGCAGCTGAAGAATGGGCTTCATAGTGGGTGTAAGCCTAATTACAGAAAGTCTATTGCCTCTCCAAAATAAATACATAATAAAATAATAAGTAATAAATATGAAATAATTAGCTCACACCTGCATATAATAAATCAGGTGTTTCAGTGCTGTGAATGGTGGTGCTTTCTGGGAATCACATAACCCATAGTTACATAGTACAAGTTAATTTCTGGAATTTTTATCAAATTTCAGTAACAACAGAAGGTTGTGCTTTGTTTCTCTTTAAATGTAGACAGACATTTATTGGATTCACAGTCACAAGAAAAACTGGCCCAGTTTTTAGGAGACATTTCCCTGTGCCCAGTGCAGTCCCTTCTGGCCACCCAGGTTGGCTGCCCTGAGCAGCTCTCCCTGCAGCCAGACAGGGTGGGAGGGAAGCTGTCCATGCCTCAGGCTTTGAAGCAGGCATTGACTCTATCTTGGACTTCCAACTGGAAATACATGGGGTTAGCAGGGGAAGTTCCTGTGGCTAGCAGATGGGCTCCATCTCCTTCTGCTTTCCATCACTAAAAAACTGTGTTATCCAAAGCCAGCAGCTTCCACAGAGTGAAGAGACATGCAGTCCTGGAGAGACTCTAGATATCTGTAGGCAGATCCAATAGACCTCAGTTCCCTTACATAAGCAGAAAAGATTTTCTTAGCCTCAGCCAAAATGAATGTTAAAAGTCGTTCATACTTTTCTGTACAGAAAACAAAAATCTGCGTTTACAAAATAATTTTGAAAGAAAACTGCCTATGTCCTCATCCTTCTTGACCCTCAACCCTAAATAAAAAATAAAATAAAATAAAATAAATATATAAAAAGGAAAAAAATCAAGTACAAGCTTTAAAGTGCTGCATATCAGAAGGGGGAAAAAAAAAAAAAAAAAAAAAAAAAGGCCAAAAGTTTATTTGAAATCTCTGCCATTGACTT
Organism: Coturnix japonica; assembly: GCF_054131305.1. NCBI lineage: Eukaryota > Metazoa > Chordata > Aves > Galliformes > Phasianidae > Coturnix > Coturnix japonica. Next base: position 28,554,021 of record NC_140663.1, read on the forward strand.
CTAATACACATTTGAATAAGAGTCTTTCACCCACAGAAGCAAGTAAGTAAAAGTTGAGTAAATTAAGCTCTTAATTCCAAAACTACATGTGTTGGTTGCTGGAGCTCCCTTGGGTACACTGCAGTGCACACTACCAAGAGCTGCATGCTACAAACTGTTACTCGTTTTCCAAGCAGTTAACTCACCAAACAAAGATTCATAGGTTTTTAAGGAACGCAGTTATTTGTGGACTAACATCTGTACTCAGTATTTGAAAAAAAACTTATGATGACTTTCTTAAACATTTTGCTGCAGCAATCAGCAATCCCTTCATTAATGTCCTCATTTGGACAGTAAATCTGCTTCCTTCTAAGGTAAATCCCAGTGTACACATAAATAACTTTTTCCTTTTCCTTCTTTTCTTTTTCTTTTTCTTTTTCTTTTTCTTTTTCTTTTTCTTTTTCTTTTTCTTTTTCTTTTTCTTTTTCTTTTTCTTTTTCTTTTTCTTTTTCTCTTTCTTTTTCTTTTTCTCTTTCTTTTTCTTTTTCTTTTTCTTTTCCTTTTCCTTTTCCCTCTCAATAATTGTATTTATTTATTTTTCTGGAAAAAAAATAAAAAACAACAAAAATAAAAAACAAACAAACAAAAAAACCATACTCCTAATTTCATGCTGTTTATAATCGATCTCCTCTGAGTTAATAGGAGGTCAGTATGGATGTGCTGGACACATACTTTTTAAACAACTGCGCCATGACTTTTGACTGTGCTCTGTGAAAACCTTTTTGGACTTGCTGGAGTCAGACATTTGTAGTGTGTACATATTTGAATGACCCATCCCCTTTCCTTTCACATCGTCATACATTTACTACAATTTTTCTTAATTATTTTTTAAAATTTTATTTTATTTTATTTTATTTTATTTTATTTTATTTTATTTCATTTTATTTTATTTGTGTGTGTACTTGCTTTCTAGTTCACAAAGCTTTTACTGCATTTGCCTCCAGCTTGCTTATGATGTTACTTGCTATTATCTGATGTTGTCTGCAAGTCTTCCAGGAAAACCAGGAGTGTTTGGTGGCATTTGTCTTGCTTCTTATTTAGTCTAGATTCTGGATATTCTCTTTTATACTGCATGAATTAAGACTGATCACTGGTAACTTTCCACCACTGGTCAGTTTCTTGCAGGGCTTTTGCATGCTGCCCTTCCTTGAGAGCTGTACCCAGATCTGCTGATTCGAGTACATTAGTTTTGGATCTTTGGAGTATTAGTGTACCTTATCATTTACTGCTTTTGTTGTTGTTGTTGTTCTATCATTCATACTTCTGCTAGAGTGTGAAACAAAAAACCTCACTGTTCTTTGATGTGTCTTTTTCTAAGATCCCTTCTTGTGTAGTTGATAACTACCGTGACACTCCAGGATGTCTTGCTACTCTGTCTTCATTTACTTTCAAAGCATCTATTGCATGATAACTTGTGCTTAAGTTTCCAATTGACACTGATTGATTTGTGTTCTTCTGTAGGGCATGGAGGCCTGTTGCCTCAACAAGTCAGGTTTGCCACACATCCTCCAAAGATCAAAAAAGAGAGTCCCTGCCTGAATCTATGTGTAAGATGAGTGTCTGAGCACAAGTGGAAATGATGATGGGAAAGTGCAAAGAAGTAGTAAGAAGCTCTTGGTCAGCATGGTGTCAGTGGTCTTAGCACAGTCAGAGCAACGTGCTGGCAGTTTTTAGAGGCAGCATGGGCATTTTGCCTGTGCTTTTAGTTTTGCCTTCCATTCAGCTCACTTCCTAGTAAATGGAGTGCTAATTTATTTCTATCTTGTAATTTCTGTAACTTTTGCAATAAAAAGAATATGTACCATAGATCTCTTTGTTGTTGTTGTTGTTGTTGACTGCTGGACTATGAATATTTTCCTAATATTGCTATGTCAGCTACTGACTTAGCATTTCTGCTTGTGAAGTAGCTGTTCTTCCAGCTCATCTCAGACACGCTTCTTCCTCCACATGTGATAAACGCATTTGTGCCAGCTTCCAAATTCTCTGAAACTGTTGCTTAATCCCTGCCTTTTAAACATATAGCTTTGTCTATAGTAGGGACTGATTTCCTGAGGCATTTGTTCTTCAAGACATGTCTAGCTCTGGAGTCTGAACTCTCCTATTACCTGCCATCCTCAATACTCTCAACAGAGAAACAAAGGAATTGCATTTTGCATATATTTTCTATTTCACAGAGCTGAAAGAATATTTATCTCCAGAAGGCATGCTTTGATGTGTATCTCTGTCACTGTAATGCTGTTAGAGAGTTTTTCCTTATCTCTGCAGTATAATGTTAGAGTTTCAGTAACATGAACTGCACTCAGTCTTGCAGCATGCAGTGTTTTCTTTGTGTCGGTTACCAGTGGTTGCAGTGAGATGATACATCCCACTAACTCATTCCTTTCTAGAGAGTATGGCCTGGGAGTTTCATGAGGTGTCAGTGCTACTCTGGACAGTGCAGTTCTATCATGCATAATAGGTCAAACACTTTTCTTATATTCTCTTCTTGTATCTCTGCATGCTTTTATACTAGTAATTAATTGCCTGAAGGATGTGTCAGTTTCTCACAGATAATTGCAGCATCTGAAAAGACATATCAGTACAGTCCTCTTTCATGTGTTCTTTGGGACAGTGCACTCGTGGCTTTCAGTTTCTCACTGACTGAAATCTGATTTTTAAATTGGGAACGTTAATTTTCCCCCAGTCTGCTTTCAGCCCAATATTCCTATCTCAGCACCTGTGTAGGCATCTGCTGCAGCTTGCTACTTGTCATCATGGGCTTCTTCTCCCCAGAACTCTCATTACTCAGGAATAATAAAAAAAAAAGTATCCAGCTGCTGTCTTGATTCATGGGAGTCCCCTGAGTGTGAGCTTCAGTTTACAGAGAACTCCTTCCTGCCTTGGGATGATGCCCGCTGGCATTCAAACTGAGTGCTACCTGCCAAAAAGTGTGGGAAAGGTTGTCAGGTGGTGGAACAGCTCATCTGGCCCGAAAAACAAGAGCCCATTCTTGATGAGAGCTGGCTGGGAATTTTCCAGTGAAACTTTCTTTATTGGGAAATGTGGAATCTTGGTATGTATTGACCAGGTGGAATGTCTGGTCAAAACCAGAGGCAAGAGACCCACCACAGAACTGGCAGGCTGGTAATGCAGCAATGTGGAAGAATATTGCTCACATCCGTGCTTTGCACAGCTAGTTCTTTGCTCAGCTCAGTGGGTGTCTTAATCACAAGATGACTGAGTATTCACTCCCACTTTTCAACCCCTCACGATGCAGCTGCATAAGTTTGTACTAACAGGTCAGGAGCCTACAACCTAATGCTATATGTGCTTCACAGCTTCTGGCTGCACTGCTATCTTCTTTATGCTTTTGTTGACCAAAATTCCATGCTGAAAAGCACCTAATTAAAAGCAATTCATTAAAACTTTAGGAAGACCTGAAACTGTATGTCTGTATAGAAACATGTAAGATGTAAAGTTCCACATTAATCACTGGATGTATTACTGATTTCTAAATTCTTAATATAGAATTGAGTAGTAATGGAATCCTGGTTTTCCTACTTTTAGTATAGGTCTTCCTTTTGTTTGTTTTGCATTCTGCAATATGGATTAGTTCTATCCTAGCCAAAACATTTTCAGTCAGACTGTCTTGTGTTCCTTTATCCTTGCTTCCTCACCAGGAATAACTTCAGATTGGAAACTGAAGAAAGAAAATTTCCTCCTTGAGAAAATCTGTGTTACTTTCAAAAAAAAAAAAAAAAAAAAAAAAAATTGCAATCAATCACAGTAATGTGTGTTAACATAAACACTTTGAGAATGATCCACGACACATTATTCTTAGAAAATAATGTATTGATAAGAGATGCTTTTTCTATAATATTCTAGAATATGAACTGCTGCTTACAGAAGATCAGAAAGACTAAGTGTAACATGTGAATTATGCTAGAAGTAAAATCTTTTCTAGTTTCAGAGGAAAGTTGCAGAAGTGCCTTTGCTGTAGTACATGGAACTCCAACATACAACAGAAATGATTCCACTTTCCATGCAGGATATGTTTCAGTTCCAAGGACCTTGCTCTTGCCAGGGCTAGCTGAAGTTCTCAGATCAAAATGCGCTTTCATAGCAATTAGATTATTTTAATATTCTAGTGTTGTCGATTCAATTAACACAAAATGTCTTACACCAGAAAGAAAATATTGTCCCATTTTCTCTATGGAGAATGTAACACTTCACATTTTCTTTAGGTCTGGAAATTCTTAGCTGTTATTTAAACCTGTTTAATAAAGGGGAATTTCAGATACTGGCAGAGAATAACCATGGAAATATCTTTCTCTCTGCAGTAATCTTTATGGATTTAAATTGCCAGTGGTACTCAGTACTTTCAAACTACCACTAGCATTTTCACTTTTCAGATTTCCATTTGTATGAATATGGAAAAAAAAAAAAAAGAAAAAAAGAAAAAGGAGAAAAAAACAACGAATGACTTCTTCTGGTTTGTTCCTTTGCAGAATTTCAGTGCCTCTTTGCTTCAGTTCTGTTCTTTTAGTTCTGTCCATGTAACTTAAAACCAAAATAGAAGTAATGGTTTGAAAGAAAGATGTTTGCTTATAAGCTAGTGGCTCCAGCTAAAAAATTTTCACTGTCGGATTGCTCTTAAACACTCAATGAGGCAGTTCCAGTTTCACTATGCTTTTATTTTAAAGAAGATAGCGTTCTGAATCTTCTGCAGTGATTTTGGTAACTATTTCAGTGTTTCAACATCTTTTGTTTGTTTGTTTTGTTTTGTTTTGAGTTCATTGGAATGAGCACTCATTTTGGAATGTAGTAACAACTTGAACTGAAGCAGCGGATCAGCAGGCTAAAATGGATAAAAGCAGAGAGTCCATGCTGAATGAAGCGAAGAATGCATTGAAGGAGTAGTTTGCATTTAGTAAAGACAGGAGAACTCACAGAAGATGATACTGTTATAAATGTCCTATTCACATTGCTAGACAGCATTGTCATCTTCTGAAATGGACAACATGGCGTTTATCTCCCATAGTGCAGGAGACTACAATAAGCTCATCATATCAAGCTTCACTGTAGTCAGCAGTTACAAAAGGAACTTATGGAACTAGATTCCATTGATTTCACAGACTACATCACCACTAATCATAAGGAGGGCATTTTTACCTCACTTTCCCTACTTTCATTCCTAGTGCTGAATAGTATCAAAGGTCATGAATGCAGATATATTCCAGGAATGTGTTCAGGAGTCTCCAGTTGTTTAATGGACATTCAGTCCATGTGACACGACTAACAATAGTCCAAAATGCAGCTAGTCCACACTACTTTCTGATAGAGTGAACTTGGAACACCAGTTTTTACTTAATAAATGGCTGTAAAAGCATTTATTTATTTATTTATTTATTTATTCATTTTGGTATTCTCTTTGTAGCTATATAATGTCAATTTATGAACAATGTATAATTATATACTTCTGTATTCATTCTGCCTAGCAGCAGGCAAATAAATTGCAGTTGAAGTCTCAGTATCGGGGTGTTTTAGCATTTTCCATTGCCCTTGATGCAATTGCTATAGCAACAGAAGATATGTTAATGTAGTCTGATTACAAAGGTTTTAGCCACCCTCTTGTGTCTAAATGAATTTAATGATAACAAATTTGAGGTCCATTTGCTATAACTTTTCCACTATTGTTACTGTAACAAAATCATAGCAAATTATTCTAGTGTCAACAGTGTTCGGTTATGGTGGTAGACATTTTCACAATAAGAAGTCTAGGATTTTTTATCTTTTTCATTGGAAAAGAAGCCCTGAGATATTTGCAGAGCTGAACTTTGACTTTTTGAAGTAACTTATTTGGTTGTGATTTAAAGAAAGCCCTGAAAGTAAAAGCCTATGATTGTTAGAGTTAATGCAGCATCTTAGAAGAGTTTTTCAAATCAGTTATTTTAGACTCCATTCTCATACAGTGAACATATGACTGGGAAGGACCATCTGGCTTATAAAGTCCATTCCCTTGAATGAAGTTGAACTGGATTTACTCAGTCCTTAGTTTTGTAGTCCTCAACTAAATTTTCATAGTATTGAGTGTTTAAATTCTTGAAAAAATGGTGTCCTGAACTTTCTCTTCTGTCTATGAAAGAGATGCAGAGGAGTAGTTCTCTCTGTATACATTTACAAGTCTTGCACAATCCAGGTATGAGTCACTCAAGATTTTCTTGTTAGCTGCTGTTGTTGACAACTTGCATGTCAGGATGTATAAGGAGTAGCTGCAGCATATCTAGTGCTCTGTGTTTTTATACTTTCTTCAACATATGGGACTACTGGTTCATGCCCGTGCTGTAATTTGATGTAAGAAATGTCCAGTTGTCTTCTCTGTTTTTTTTTCTCTCTCTTCTTTTTTTTTTTTTCTTTCTTTCTTTTTTTTTTTTTTTCCTCCTTTTTTTTTTTTAAATGGTTCAAACGTATAATGATTGTGCATTCATAAGAGGAAAAAAAACAACAATGCAATTAGAACAAAACTGTATTCTTTCCTGTTTTAGTAACACTAGAGTGGCTGGTGGTTATAAACCATCACGTGGAAAAGTCTGTTGTGTTAAAGATTAGGTTACATACTGTGTGAGTAATGGTCTACAGATGCCAAATACTCCTGTGGGCTAGTTAAGGAAAACTAGTCAGCAATTCAAGCAGCACATTATTTTGATGTGGAAGATTGGTAAGTAGGAATGGAAAAGAGGTAAGTAGGTAGCAAATTCATTTGTTTCATTATAGGGTGCTGATATTTCTTCTGATTAAAATGGGAATGTTAAATCACTGTTCTTGAAAAGTAATTAGGATGTAGAATGAAGGAGAGCTTATTTCAGTTATCTGTTCTGAAATCTTTGTATATTCCTTTATTCGATTTTCCAGTTTTCACTACTATTTTCCTGGACTCATTTGTTGTGTATGTATACCTCTGATGAAGTTATATTGCTCCTATTGATAAAATAAAAGGTCAGATAGATCCAAGTCCACATTTATCATTTAGACTGTCTACTTCACTTGTTTAGGCCATTTTTGTGTCTCTCCGTACATGAATGTTGTACGGTCACAGGCAAACAAATAAGTTCTTCTGTAGGTCAAAACATATGTTCAGTTAAGTTTTCATTTCAATCATGTGTTAATACTTTATAGACTTTTAATTAATTTATTAAGCTATCCAATCAATAGCTTCAATAGTAAAAAACAAGACAAATGCCTGGGAAAACTTATTAATATATATATTTCTGGTAAATGGATTTGGATGCACAGTTCTTAATTTAAATTGTTGTGTCACTGATTTTTCATTTTATCTTTTTTCCTGAAAATTAAAGCTTAAAATCAGCACTACCTCTAACATATTGCTCCTCCTGCTTGAAATAAATGAAGGCTTAATCTTCATCTGTGAAAACTGTTTGGGACAGCCCTAAGAACAAGTTCTGTGAGGCTACTCCCATATTCTTCATCTCAGGAAGAAATACCGTTAGTTACAAATGGTACAATAAAATGACTCTCATTGTGTGTCAGCTGGAAATTATTCTGTGTTGCCTTTGCATCTTAATTTTAGGCCCACAGTCTGCTGTATTTTGCCTATTCAGATCTCTCCTAAGATCCATCTCTTCCTCAGAGCATGACCATATCTCACTGTGTGCAGTTACCATACTTCTTTACTTATCTTCCATCAAGAGAATAACACTGTGGTTAGCTTCTGAAGAGTAGAACCTCTTAAGATATTCTCTGTGTGTATTTCATACAAGATGCTGCTTGTGGGATCCACTGCATTCTTTTTTTTTTTTTTTCCCCTTTTTCCAGCTACTGCACTGCTTTCTTTCAGAATATTGAAAGATAATGTCTCGTTCCTGTCATCTTCCCTCCGGGAAAAAAATTACTACACGAAGTTTTATCATTTCTCCAGATCTGATCTCAGAGAAGCACTTAAGACACAAGCTCTTAAAGAACCAAATATTGCCAGTTCCATTCACAGACAGTTAATGGAACTTCAAGTCAGCAAAACAGACTGGTTTTATGCTTCTGATCAGTGTTCATTGGCATAAGAAACTGAATTGAAAGATCAATTAACATATCAAGTGGATTTTCACAACATCTAGCCCTTTTCATTTCAGTGCCTATAAAAGTATTTGGATTATTAAAGATTTCCACATGCCAAAGACCTTACTGATGATAATGAGAGTGGGTAGGCACTGAGCTATCTTGACCTTTTCTCTTATGATTTTGAAAATCTGGACTAAGATCTTCCAATAAGGTATATTTGCCCATATGGTTGTGGCATATGAATATGTCATATAAACTAGCAAAAACATTTGAAATAGTTTGCATTCTTTTGCAGGGAAATGTAAAGCAACATTTCAATGCTCAGTGTTTTCAATATTTGAAATCACTTTCAAAACCCAAAAAAAAAAAATTATACCTAGGGGTACAACCCTGGGTTTATATAAGAGAATAGGCTGCAAATCAGGTATTCTGAGTAATTGGAGATTATTGAAAAGCTTTTCATACTTTTGTCACAATGCAGATTTACAATGCAATGCAATGCAAAATAAATAAACAAAGAAAGAAAGAAAAACCAGTGATTCACTAATATTCAAAATGAATACTGAATTATGAAGTGGCAAATTCTGTTAAACAGATGATAGAGCGACCATATATATTCCTTAAAATATTGTATGTACTAGACTTCTGTGTTTAATTTATGGAAACATTAATTATAGTGCTAAAATTTTCCTGACAGGCAAAATATAACAAGTCTTTAAATAATAAAACACACCTAATTTTTTCTCAACCACTTCTCCATAAACAAATGTGTGAGTGTGTCTCCAGAAGTACACAGTCTCATCTACATGGAAACCTAAATATTTAAAACTAGAATCTCTATTGAGGGAGGATGTTACTATAGGGGGCTTGATCTACAGCTGCTGGTTAATACCAGCCAACTTAAATCTCATGCCAAAAAATGTCCAGTATTTGTTTTCTTTTGAGAAGAAACAGATGATTGTCAGATGATATCCAGATGATTAAAAAGAAGCTGAATCTGTATCCTATTCTTCTTTCTTGCACTATATATACTTATTTCATATGAAAATGTTGCAAAAATTTAAAAAGAAAAACCCAACCAAACAAAAAAAACCCAAACAAATTAGGGACTATTTATTAACTGAAAAATAATACAGTAGCATACCAAAACTAAATGTCTTAATTACATTGCTGGATGACCATTATTCAATACATTATTCAAATATCTTACTTTCAATGACAGTTACCCTGTGCTCTATCCTACATCACAAATGACTTCAGAAACAATGGCGATATAAACATCACTGTGATTTAGGTCAACTCTTAAATATTTTACCATTAAGCTTATAGTAGACCATTTACGTTAAATTTATCTTCCAAAGAAAATCTTTATGAAGCTTGCTCTCAAAAACCAACAACTTCAAAACTTTTTCTGCCAAAGACATGAATTTTCTGCAGTTGAGAACACTTAAAATACCAATTAAAATTATTTGTAGGGATCATTAGACTAATTTAGCACCTTAGCATACCTCTTGAATTCATGCTATGGAGAATAAGTACATCAGTTATATTTTTATTTCATATCTTCTTCTTCTTATTATTATTATTAAATTTATTTATTTATTTATTTATTGTTAAAGTTTGGTCTCCTTTACTGTGAATTACTGCAGTGAAACTGCATAAATAATTACGCTGTTTTACTTCCTTTATGTTTTAGAATGTAGTTCATTTCACATATTTTAAAGAGTTACTTTAGGATGGAATGAATCATACTTTAGACTCCTTTGGTTATATAGACAAGATTTCAAATAATTACAAAGGCTTATAACCTTTATAACCATTATGAGGTTATAAAGCTTAAGCATATAGATGTCACACAGACACCTTAGTGTTATCAAGTGATTGATTTTAACGGGCATGGCATCTTGTCTTCCATTATCTTCCATTACACAGGAAAACAAAAGGATTTTCTGCACAGAATTTTATAATTTTATAAGTCATTATCAAATAATTTATTTGAAATATCCTCAGTGTTTTCAGGTAAAATGATTATGAGTTAATGTCTCTGCTTATTAGTTACACATGTGTGCTCTTACTAGATAGCGACACTTTTAACAAACTGGGAATACTCTACTCCTTGATGGCATGCACCCATGTCTGAGGGAGCTGGCTGATGTCACTGTGAGACTGCCAGTAAACACACACTGGGGGCCACACAGCTGGAAAGCAGCTCTGCAGAAAATGACCTGGTGGACACCAAGTTGAACATGCACCAGCAATGCGACCTCAATACAAAGAAAACTAATGTTATCTTCAGGTGGACTAGACAAAGTATTGCCAGCAGGTCAAGGGAGGTGATAGTTTCCCTCTTCTTGACACCGGTGAGACTATACCTGAACAGTTCAGTTCTGGGATCCCCATTACTGCAGAGATGTGGAACTACTGGAGAGAATCCAGAAGCAAGATGATGAAGGGCTCATGGCACCTCTCATGGTGAAAGACTGAGAGATCTGGGACTGTTCAGCCTGGAGCAGACTCAGGAAGGATCCCATCAGTGTCCAAAAATACCCAAAGGAAGGTTGCAAAGATGAAGCCAGGTTGGTGCCTGGTGACAGGACAAGAGGCCATGAGCACAAACAGAAGCACAGGAAGTTCCCTCTGAACATCAGGAAGCACTTCTGTGCTGTGTGGACCATGGAGCACTGCCACATGCTGCCAGAGAGTCCCCGCCTTGGAGATTTTCAAAAGCCATCTAGGTATGGGCCTGGGCACCCTGCTCTAGGTCTCCCTGCTTGGGCAGGAGTAGAAGCAAATAGATCTAGAGGTCCAGTCTGGACTTCAACCATTCTGTTCCCGTGATCCTGTGATCCCGTGATCCTATGATACTACTTCTGGATGATGTCAATGATATTTACACTAAGATGTAGCTGATGGCAATCTATTTAAATGAAATGTGGAATTTTTGACACTGCAATTTTACTTTACAGAGTAAAAGAGTAAACAGAGTAAGAGAGGGATAAAAGTAAAGTTCTGTTATCCCTGAACTTAAACTCCTTCTGCTACACTTGCATAATCACTTGTGTTTGGCTGACTTGAGTGAGCTGTTTATCTCTTAAATAAATATGTTGAGTCAGTGGCATGTTAAACTTGAATCACTTTCTTCTTACTTACCTTCTTGAACTGGCTCATTGTGCATCAGTTGAGCGTCAGCAGTGTAAGGGCATTCACAGCCAATGGCAGAAAGAAGTGGTTGTCTTTCTTTTGCATTGTCAAACTTGTCCCTGAGAAAGAAGCAGTTTGAGGATGCAACTTTGTAAGCATGCTGTGTCTTTTTCTAGATTCTGTGTGGTCAGCAGCACTGAAGGCAATTTATGGATCAAGCAAATGTGTATCAATATATTATCGTGTGCACTGCTCAAAATCTATGAGGTGCCCAGATCTTGGTCTGACATACTGGTGTAGAACCGATGTACTCCAATCTTAGCCCAAGTTGACTGGAAACTTCTTAGAAACCTCATTTGTATAATTTGATTAATTACCTTCTCTAAAAATAGTCTGTCTGGTTTTGCATGATTTCAGCGTGAATCCAAGTGAAACTCAATGGTTTCTATTTTGTTTTGCTTAGAACTCTTGGGTGCACTTGAATCCGTAACTTGGAGCTGGGAACTGGAGGCTCAGAAAGCCACACAGAGCAGAGCAGGACAAAGCGGAACAAGCAAATGAACCAAAAAGGCAGCTCCAGTCTTGCAAAAGGAAACTTCAACTTCACAGGCAATTTAGCCAGTACAATTCATTCTAATTTATTGTAGTAAACTACGTATTAGTGAACATATTAAAAAATCAGGGACAGATTTGTGGCAGGGAAGGCTACTGTGCTAATGAGTGACCTTATTAGCACTGCATGGAGCAACATACGTTCTCTCTCTGTCATTCTTACCACATTTTCCCATTATCATTGGAACAGAAACAAACCTTTTTATGCTATAATCCCTGACCAAGATGAACCTGGAGCTGAAAAATGGAATTGTAACATGTCTTTTTATATAAACTTCAACTCCAGCTGTTTTTATTTGGGCATTTGCTTGAAGAAGCACGGGAGTTTCTGAGTACTGTGCACTTCCCAAAAATCTTCTGGTCCTGTCTGTAGTTGCTGCTTCAGTGATTGTTACTTTTATGCATTGCACTGCTGATAACTTACCATGATTGTCAACTTTTCATCTGTTTATTTCTCCATATACAAAATGGGATTCTTTTTTACAAGATTTTTCACACTATTTTATTTTTTTCCACTAATAGGTATCAAGTATTTGCTTTTTAATCTGAATTACAGAGGGTATCATTGATTGTTACTGTAAAGCATTTGAGATCATGTATTGGCAGACGCTGTCAAAGCGTTAAATAAGATCAACATACCTTTAAATCAACAAAAAATCCAGAGTATCACAATTCAGAAAGCAAACAAACCTAATTGTTTACTCTCCACTCTGCTGCAGTCTGCAAGAGCAGACTGAAAATTAATGTAGTATATTTTGGCCACCCAGCTAAAAACCACAAAAATCCATATAAAACACCTTCCAAATTCCTCAACCCCAAATTGTACTGGTTTAAGAAAACTCTTTCAATGATATCTTTTCTCCCTTTAAAGGAATGGTCTTTTATTAAGAAAACAGCAGTTTGAAAAGATCAGAGTGATTTCTCTGTCCACAGATTTGCAATCCAGCTGTTGATAAAACTACTTCATGATGTCTCTCATGGTAAGCTCTGTATTCCCCCCACCCTTTTCCCTGGAACAACTCTAAAGAAATATTTCCATACTGAATATCAGCAAACTCTCTAAAGACAACAGTGCAACCCGTGAGAACATAATTAAATCCCGTTTTTAATAATCTTTTAATTAATTGCTGGTCCTTTCATCAAGCAGTCTGGATTTCATTCTGTATACATCTGCACTGCTTTTTCTTCTTTTCTTTTCTTTTCTTTTCTTTTCTTTTCTTTTCTTTTCTTTTCTTTTCTTTTCTTTTCTTTTCTTTTCTTTTCTTTTCTTTTCTTTTCTTTCCCTTCCCTTCCCTTCCCTTCCCTTCCCTTCCCTTCCCTTCCCTTCCCTTCCCTTCCCTTCCCTTCCCTTCCCTTCCCTTCCCTTCCCTTCCCTTCCCTTCCCTTCCCTTCCCTTCCCTTCCCTTCCCTTCCCTTCCCCTCCCTTCCTCTCCCCTCCCCTCCCTTCCTCTCCCTTCCCCTCCCCTTCCCTCCCTTCCCCTCCCCTCCCCTCCCCTCCCCTCCCCTCCCCTCCCCTCCCCTCCCCTCCCCTCCCCTCCCCTCCCCTCCCCTCCCCTCCCTTCCCCTCCCCTCCCCTTCCCTCCCTTCCCCTCCCTTCCCTTCCCTTCCCTTCCCTTCCCTTCCCTTCCCTTCCCTTCCCTTCCCTTCCCTTCCCTTCCCTTCCCTTCCCTTCCCTTCCCTTCCCTTCCCTTCCCTTCCCTTCCCTTCCCTTCCCTTCCCTTCCCTTCCCTTCCCTTCCCTTCCCCTTCCCTTCCCCTTCCCTTCCCCTTCCCTTCCCCTTCCCTTCCCCTTCCCTTCCCCTTCCCTTCCCCTTCCCTTCCCCTTCCCTTCCCCATCCCTTCCCCATCCCTTCCCCATCCCTTCCCCATCCCCATCCCCATCCCCATCCCTATCCCTATCCCTCTTTCTTTTTTTTCTGTTTGTTTATTTATTTTCAAGACAATTTATATTTACAATATAACACTTCATTGAAGACAAGAAAAAGGAGAGCAATGCAAATGCCCTGATTTTCCAGACTGCTCTGGCCATTTTGAATCACCTCATAAAACTCCAGATCTGTCTTCCTTGGGGAAATCTGCAGGTGGTGGTGGGTTGCAGGAGGAGCTCAGCTCCCTTCAGCTCCCTATGGCCACCAGCAGAGAAGGTGTGGAGGGGAGGGAGAAGGTGTTGCTGGGTCTGTGGGTGTCTGGCTGCTGCTTGCCTGCCATTACCCCATGTGAGTCTTGGCAGCAGGTATGATGGAGCTGCTGGGGGAAAACATCCAATGCCTGCCAGAGTGGAGACCTTTAGCTTTCCTTTAAACATTCTGTAACATTTGCAAAACTGAAGAATTCTTGAGAATAACAAGGAAGGAAGGGGGAAAAAAAATAAAATGCAGTGAAAGTCACCATTATTATTAATTCAGTAGTGATTGGAGGGGTAAGGGAAAACAAGGCAATGAGAGTTTTAAGAAGGTGACATTTTGAAGCGTCCATTTTGGAAGATCTTGAATTGTCAGAAGAGTTGTTGAGAGTTGTTTGCATTTTTCTTGTTAAAATAATAACCAGAAACTTGATTACTATTCCTTGTATGCTCCACTGGTCCTCTAGGGATGGATAAAGCTTTAGAGAGGGTAATTTTTTTCCCATACATAAATTAATATATTTTAAGTCCAGAAGGGACTGTTCATCTGACCTCATGCATAACAAAGGAAACTGATTTGCTGTATATTAATTCCTCCCTCAAGTCAGATAGCTCTGATTCAACTGCAGCATACGCAGTGAAATCTTTCTTCTTGTTTGTAAGTCAGTGAGCTCCTTTATTGAACCACCATCATTTTGGGAAGTCTGATCCACCAGGGACTCTGAGATCCAAGTCAGGTCCCCTCCTCTGGGTTCACCAATCCTGGCCTTGAGAGAATGGTCCTCAGAGTTTATGATTAAGTACATGACTTTACTTCTGATCATAACAGAAGTCATATAATTACCTAAACAGCAAGATAAAATGATATCAGCAAATCAAGCATTCAGGGTTTTTTTGTTGGTTTTTTTTGTTTTTTTCTTGTTTTTCTCCAGCACTTCTTTCACATTTGTTCTCAAAACAAGCTATGGTGATAGGTGCTTTTTTTTTTTTTTTTTTCCCTTTAATTCATTACTTAAACTGTGAAGTAAGATCAGGGTCGAAGATTAGCCCTTTGGGACTTTACTCAACAGTTACTCATTATTTATAGGTGCATTTCAATACTTGCCAGTTAGTATCTAATCCATTCATGGTGGGTCCTGTTAACTTTACATAATTCTAGTTTATTGTTCAGAATATTACATGGTATTCTGCTAGAAGACATTTGCTTCAGTGGCATTGTTGCATTTATCAAAATTATAATTTAAATTTCTATTAGACCATTAATCTCTCTTGCAGAGAGAATGCCACTTGGCTTTTTTTTTTTTTTTTTTTTTTTTTTTTTTTTTTTTTCTATTAATAGGAAGAAAAAGTAGCAACCAGGAACAAGTTCTTCTTCTGGGTTCTGACAAGAACCCAGAAGGGACACAAAGCAAAGGATTCAATTAAGGTATGGGCAATGAAGAACTTCAGTATGAACAATTTAGTGAAGACTACAGCCTGACCCCCTGTAAAGTGAAAGAGAGGAAGTGCTGTAGTGCTTCTGGAAGTATGAAGGTAGCAACTCTACCTGGAAAGGCAGGGAGAAAATCTTGCAGATAATTCTATCTGTCTCCAAATATTTCATAAAAACCTAAAACAGATGTCTATTTGATCCCCAGACTTTCTCCTCTTTGTTCAATTTGGCCTCTTCTGTAATGTATTGAATGTATTACAGCAGACCTGTAAAGATTTCTCCTGTTTCATATATTCTTTAAGTTATCATCACATCTATGAAGTGATGGGATTACATACTTACTTATTTTCTACATGTACAGCATATTCAGATCATAAACTCCATTGATGCTCTTGGAACAGCAAATGTATTAGTTTCTCCAGCAAAACATTCCTTTTCCAGTCTACAACAACATAAGAAATAAAGAATATAATTTGTGTTTTATTACAATGAACACACACTGATTTCTAGAACTTTTGGTCTGAATAAGATGGCCTAATGTTTTTTGGTTTTTTGTTTGTTTGTTTTGTTTTGTTTTTGCAAATCACATTTTCCAAAATCCCTATTAGCAGTAACTAAACAGAAGTCATGCACACCAAATCTTTTATTAGGTGGAAACTCTTCTCTATTTAACCACTAACCTCAAGCAAATACAGCACTCTGGGAAAAAATCTAACTATTTTCTTTGAGTGCATTGCTTTTACTGGCTTCCCAAATGTCCTTCAATATATATTCTCTGCTTAGTTTACCCACAAGCAACTTTTGGCAGTTTTAATCTTCTCTGTGAACACAGGAGTGATCAGAACCCAAAGCAGTAGGGCAATGAAGTTTGTCTTGCTTTGATTTGTTTAATCTAGAATGGATCAGGTCCAGCAAGGGCAACCTAAAATACTTTTCTGGATGTATATATTCAAAACGACATCAGAAGACTGGAGTAAGCATTGGCTTCCCTAATCATAATGTGTTTGTGCAGAAAAAGAGGAAGAAAGATGAAGATGAGATATTGTCCTACCACTGTGAGAAGCCTGCTGAGAATATAACTGGATTTTCTGAACAAATGGACCAGAATTTGAAAGCTTTTGCAAGAAACAAACAAACAAAAACAAGTAGACATCATCAACAACAAACCAACTCAGAAAATAACACTACCAACCAAAAAAAACCCAAAAAAACAAAAACAAAAAACAAAAACAAAAACAAAAAAACCATAACCAAACCAAACAAAACCAACATGCAAACAGCTTCATGAATAAGGAAAACCACATTCTCTCTACCAATGTACAGTCAATATAAAACATTTTATACCTACGATCTGTGCCCTCCCCCATGTTATTCCCCATTTATTCATTAAAGGAGAGAGGAGTATTTTTCTTTTGTAATGTAACAAGTGAAATAGTGCATGCCTGTCAATATATACACACAGACAAGAAGAGCAGATCTTGCAGATATTTCAAAGTGCTCTCTCCAAGTAGTAATTCCTGGGAGTAAAGGCCTACTCATAGAAAATCCTCAGATCCTCAGCATGTGGTAGGTCCACTGTCAGACAAACTGTGCCAGACCCTCTGTGCATATATACGGGAGATATGCAATGTATATACCAGATGTGTGTTAAGTACATCCTTCTCAAGTACACAAATTCATAAATGATAATGTCTCTAGCATTCTTACGCTTTGCAGGTTTTATAATTATTTTCTGTTTCAGTTTCTGGTTGAACTATTGTATTTCCTCCCCATTCCCTTGCTGGGTAAAGAAGATTTTTCTTTTCCTGATTGTTGTTATGGAATCTCTGCCATACCAGGTGATCCAGCAGTATAAATTATATACAGATTAGTTGTGGGCAAATGATCACATTTATGCTGTATTATCTAAAGCATACAACAGAATAATTATGTTGGCTTTCTGCTTCTGCGCTGGCTCTCTGGCAGCTGCAGGTGCTGCAGATGCTACCTGATCTGGCACAAAGTTGTTGGGGGGTGAGCGGGGGAGGGAAGACGTTACCTGATCCTGAATAAGCCAGGCAGGAAAAACAAACAAAAAAAACCTCAAAGTTTTTTTTTGTTTTTGTTTTTGTTTTGTAAAGCAATACAGTCTATAGTAGAGGAAACTATTTATTATTTATTTATTTATGTGGCAAATATATATATATATATATATATATATATATATATATTTAAACAAACTACTAAAATCCCTATTCTGGACTTAATGTAGCATCACATAACAGCCTGAGGTTAATGGGAAGAAGAAGTCAATAGCACAACGTCATTTAGAAAACATGACTTTTGTGTCAGTTTTTCTGATGTGACCAGCTCTCACTAGAGTCAGCAGAAAACTGCTGATCATGGCTTCCTTGTTCCAACAGCAGCCTATGTTTTATTCTGCACAATGTAAGCTAACTTTTTAAATATGTTGTTTGTAAACAACATCTGAAGGTGACTTTATATCAACAGATATGAAATCATTGTGACACATGCCACTTCCCTTGAACTTGTCTATTTTTTGGAGGACATTTCATGGAATCTGGCATTAACAGCATTTATGCTCTGGTTTTATTTCCTTCCACCATATCTTTCATGAAATGAAAAACTGGCCAGCTTTATCAAATTAATTGCTGTGAATTATCATCTTAACACTGTCCTGAATCCCTGGAACACCAGTATTTTAAAATATAAGGTATCTACTAAAAGAGAGACCGCAGTTCAAAAAAGTAGACCTATATTTATATATGGGGTGCTATAGCCTCAACTTTTCTTGACCAAACTTCAGGGTGACAAAAAAAAAATCAGTTAATTTCTTGTGCCTCCTATACAAGCCTGGGCAAAGAGATACTTTTCATAGAACCTTAACTTCTGTGTACTCTGCAGACATCTTCTGTCAGGGTCAGTAGAAAAGTCATGTCTATGTATAAAGTCCATGTAATTTGAGGTGCCCAATGTTTGTCTGCCAAAAATTGCTTCTGTCTCTTTGAGATCTGTTGCTTTCTCCCCTTTGTAGTGGTACAAACTTAAAACCATGCTCTGAAGCAATGGAACAAGGTTCGTGCTTCTGAAAGTTCTTGACTGAACAAGCACCTTTTTACACAACACCCTGGGAATTCACGGCAATCACGAAGGAAGCCCTTAATGAATTTTTCTCTCAGCCTGAAAATTGACATGCGTATATGTCACCTCCCTGGGAAACGTGAGACCCCAGCTACACAGGGACGGAGGATGAGGAGTTGGGCAACAAGAAGTTGCTCACCGAGCCTCCTGTTGGAGACGAACCATGCAATTTCACAAGTCAGTGAGCCACACAAACCTGACTTTATAGTCCAGTAGTTAATCACTGGTATGGAAAAGAGGCACCTTGGATTTTGACTCCTCTTTCTTATACTAAATAACAAGTCTTAGACTGCCCATATGAGGGTGTGTGCATCCTCCCCTGCTTCCCAACTTCCCAACTACAGTGCTTATGGCTGAGAAGTTCACAGGTCAGTGCCAGCATCAATACTGCAACTTCATTTTCACTGCAGATAAGACCTTGGTGCATGGAACCCTTAATCCATAAAGGAGCTGTGATTCTGCAGCTAAATTTATGCTTCCCAGGACCCTCACGTTCAGAGGTGCTGAGCTGCAGAATCATTTCATCTAGAGTAGCAGAATCCTATTTTCCTCCTGCTCTGTGATCAAGGATGCTCATCGTATTAATATCTCCCTGTCAAAATGCATCAGTTGTTTACTTCAATAGAGAATGCTGCTGCAGTGGATTCTGGGAGCCAGAGCTTTGGATTTGTGGGATAAACAGTGCATCTATAAGCTTCATTCGAGGTCAGAAAGCCCCTCCCTGTGAAATGCAATGCTTTGTAGGAACATTCATAATTGTGTTAAATATTTTGAAGGCTGATGAGAGTGTATATTTATTAATCTATTTATTATTAGTATTTTATTTTATATACATTTATTTTTTCTTTTGGTCCATTTACATAGTGTAAAAGGTTCCTGTGGCATAGTAAAAGGTTATGCTACTCCTTGTCTAAGAAGATATGGGAGGAAAAACAAAAGAATTATAATTCTGATGACATGGGTGCTTCAGAATTAACCAAGCCTTTCTCATTTAGTAAGGTATGCACTTGTAATGTGTCTTGTTTCAAGCTCATGGCCCCTACCAAACTCAGACAGTATTTTTTTTTTAGAACTTTTTAGAAATATGGCAACAGCTGTGCCAGTTGTTCTATGAGATTTTAACTGATGTAAGCTTTACTTACATCTCAGAGGCATGACTGACTTGTCCGTGTGCAAATCCTGCCAACTCCTCCATTCTACTCTCACTTTTGCCATTAATTTATGCTGTGGATTTGAGTTCATCATTTAGGCTTAATTGCTGATCTCACTGGCTTTGGAGCACTGCCACTGAGCTCAACATAAGTAATATAGGCCTTTAGCCATTTTGTTTCCTTGTTTTCTTATGGAAATGAACAGAAAAATGACAGAGCCCAGTGCTAAAGCAGTGGTCAGGTCAGAATTGGTGTTATGCAGCTGAATCTTGGAATATGTCTTTTACATTAACCATCACTGCTTGATGAACTAATGCAGTGCTGGAAGTGGGGCCTAGTTCTGCTAAGTGGAGGGCCTTGATGCATAAGCAGCAGGGACACCACTATCCTCTCCTTCTGACCCTGCCACTCCCACCTGCCCAGCAGTTCACTTTCCTCAAGGGACATTGCCTTCTCAGAGTTATCCTGCCACATGGCACATCTCAATCAGCAGTCTGGAGAAGTGTGTTTGCTCCCTTAGGCCAGTTAAGACCTAAATTCCGGTTTTCTTGTTTCCTGGGCGAATATTCCATCAACTAAACAATTATACATCCAGAAAATAGCATCAGACATGCTCAATTGTAGTCCTGGCTACAATTAACATTTCAGTCTTCTCCAGGGACTTTTTACTGAGTTTAAATACCAAGTTACTCATTAAATGTGAGGTGTAGGAAGGAGATAGATAAGCATCCATCTTTCCACTTCTGAGTCTATGTGGGAGACTAAAAGAAGGCACCTAATGAATTTATGTAGCTCTACATGAGATAATCCTGGAAAGTAGGACAGACTGAATTGTTCTGTGAGACTGAGGCAAAGTCTGGGCACTAACTTCCCCTTTTACACAGAACTTGTTTAGACTGAATCTGATTAAGACAATCAGTGAAAAACAATTAAAAAGCTTTTATTATTATTATTATTATTATTATTTTCTTTTTTTAAGTCCAAGGTGTGCAAATGTACATTAGCTATATATGATAATATGGTCTCTTTTCATATTGTTCCTTCTTCAGGCTTCCCCTCTGCTTTAAAACTTCACACAAGTATGAGTTTAGTCCACTGTCTGCATCACTTGCCTCCTTGCTGAAGAACAGGTACTAGTTCCCCTCAGCTTTTAAATGTTTCAGCACAATCTATATTAAACAGTAATAACATATGACAGGCGGGATGTCTTGGAAGCCCGGAAACTTCAAAAACAATTATACTGAAATGTCTTAGATGCCAGAATAGGCAACGTTAAAAAAAAATAATTACCTTTCCAGTGTTGTGCTATGTATTATATTCCCAGTTCACTGAAGAGAGAGAGAGACTAATGCAAATTCTCCAGACAGGTAAACAAGTCTGGGAAAGCACCACCCTCTGGGAAATTTGCCCTAGTTCACAGAGGCATATAAACACAGATTTTTTTTTAATTTTTTTTAATTTTTTTTTTTTTTTTTAAAGAGACAGGCTGGAGACAGGACCCCAGCCTAGGAAGGAATGGAGACAACAGGCGAAGCAAGCTGAAGATGTATGCAGATTGTTGGCTCTCTAAGGGCTTGTTTTTTCTGTAGCTGTCCTAAACTAAGGAAGACTCCTTTACATGAAAGATACTTGTGGTCAGTCTGCTATATCACGGGAGAGAACAGAAGTAATACTGCTGAATTTGGTCAGACCTGCTAGATTATAAACACAAAGAACTGCAAGGGTTCTGCAAGAAACAGCCAATTTAACTTTCAGCAGAGGGGTGGAGATGACTCCCGGCAACCAGAGCAACTGACTGTAATAGAAACTGCCAGAAGCTGTTGATCAGACCTCCAGTCTTTCCCTGTGTGCCGTTCTGCAATTCATATGGCTTCTGGATATTCACTAGCTTATACGATGTGCACTATTCAGTCTGGCATGTCTGCAGGGATAATAATTGAAAAATCCTAATCTGAATTCCCCATTATGTTCGCTGAATAAGAATGATTGTCTTAGCTGAGCATTCCTCAGTGTCTACTAAATCACCATGCCTTTCTGTAGTATGTATGACACAGTACTTTGTAAATAGTTTTATGTTTAATAAGATTCTACAAAGCAGGGCTTTTGATGAATTAAGTACCTTTTCTGGGGTCATAAAGTATTTCCCTGCCTAGTCTGTAATGTGTTTTATTCTTTAGAATACATTCAATTAAAGCACTGGTACAACTGTAGAGAATTACTGTAACTTTATGAGATAGTGGCTACGTTCACTATACAGCTAATGCAAGCAGCACTTGTGCAGTTTACATAGCCTTACAATTTTGCATAGGTTAATTATCCCTGTAATGTGAAGGACCCAAGTAAAATCTATTACATCTAAACCAAATAATCATTACAGTATACTGTTACTAAATGTTCTTTATTATAAAGAATATATAAGAAGTGACAAGGGTGTATTATTTTCAGGCAGCCTTACAAGATAATGAATCTCCAAAATCCTCAAAAGTTTTCTTGTCTGTACATAAAGGGCCATCAATACCTTGGTGAACAGACACCCACTGCCCTTACTGATTTCAACTGGTTTAGATGTTGATACATGCAGTGCTTTACAGGTTGACACATGAGATTCCAGGTTTTATGAGGTAGTATGCAGTAGTTGTAGGCATACGAGCTGCTTGGAAAAGTTCAGCCTATCATGGGCTGGATACAAGACTGAAGTTTTTTTCCACAGTTGTCAACTGTCAACATGAAAGGCCTGCTCTAGTGGGCAGACAATTGTCACTCATACAACAGGAAAGGGTTTTTTTTTCTTCTTTTTTTTTTAATTCCCCCGCCCCAGAATGAGTAGCTTGCATGGTTTTTCTTTGCTAGTAAGTCTTAAATAGGTGGGAAGTAAAATAGAGGTTATTCAGTATAAGTCATCTAACTAGATCTAGATTTTTCTAACAGAAAGCTAACACTGAAACACTACAGTCTTGTCATGTATTTATGTATGTTGTAAGAATGAATCCATATGAGGTGGCCCCTTTACCCATGAATATCTGATAAATCTGGCAGAATGACTGAGGCAATAACTCCAGTAAACAACTTGCCATAAATGTTACTTTATTGTTAATAAGAGTAGCGTACAGAATGTCCTCAGTGGGATAATCAATTCAATTACCAGTGGCAAAGCACCCAGATTAGAAAAAAGAACAATGCTATTTTTTTTTTTTTGTGGGAAAATGTTGTACCATTTGAGACACGTTGTAGTTCTGCTCACACCTAGTAATAAGAAAGCAATGTAGTAAATGTTATGATAATGGTTTCTCAGAACTAGCAGTGAAGTACAAGCACCTGCATATTCCTGTTCTCTGTCTTTAGATGAATGATTCAAAAACCCATCCCTTCCTAATGACTTAATCATGTTTAACTACACAGAAATCAATGAGAATTTTGTCACTAGCTTCTAAAAGGGCTCCAAGGAGAGCCTTCCCAGGCATGTCTGGTCTTTCAGCAGTACCATCTGATTCCTTCAGTACAGGAAATTTGATGAAAACAGATTCTGAGAATATTGTTTGGAAGAATATGATACATCAGCTGTTGTATATAGTGTAAAACTATACTGGACGACAGTCCCCTGGATTGCCTAATTTGATTTTTGGAAATAAGTATACTGTTGATCTGTTCAACAATATGCTGCAATGGACTTAGGCTGCCTTGAAAGTAATGCCTCCTATGTATTTCCGTGTAAACAAAAACGGATACAAAGAGCATGATAACACTATTTGATAGAACAAATTTTCAGCTGCATCACAGTCAACATATCTCAACATAGTTACCATCATTAGCTAAGCATTTTGCTAACGATTAACATGAGACTGCATGCCTCACTTGTTACAAACAGTACTGCTGGAGGTGACCTGCTGAAACGTACCACTCAGTGCTTCAGAGTGCACTCACATCCATTGTTTGGTTTCCATAAATGTTCAGTAAGTGTCAGTGAATGCCAATGAGTGCCAGTTTTTTTGCATAGAGGAATTCAATGACGCACCCTTGGTCCATATGCACTTGCATGTCAGACACTATTCTGTCAGACTGTCCCTCTGTTGCCATCTGTCACGCAGCAACAAAATGTAACACCCGCCTCTGACATCATAAGCCAACATAACATAGGAGGCATTACTTCTGCATCAGTCTTTATACATTCCTCATAAAAATACCTAATTACACAAGTTTTTCCTATAGCTCTATTAGTCTTTCTCCTTACACTGCTATTAAAAACTACCTGTCTTTAGCTTTGAAGGTCAGACTGAGGTATCTTGTCTGTCAGTGGGGGGAGCAACAGATACTGCAGGAAGAGACAGCCATACTTTCTCTGCCTCTGTTGTTTAATTTTGAGCTCAAATGTTTGAATAATCATATCTTACTCATCTTTTGCTACTCACAATTACCACCAGTGACTTCTAGCATAATCCTCTGAGTCTTCTCTTTTCAAAACTAGAAAATTCTAGTCTACTAATCCCTGTTGATATGGAAAGAAATTTGTACTTTCTGGGTATATGCTCTATACCTACTCTTATGCCACCATATTCTTATTAATACCATCAGAGCAAATAACACTCAAAATCTGGATCTGTCATAGATTTATAATAACAGGATAATAGTGATTTTTCCTCCATCCTTTATTCTTTTTCTAAGATTTTCTCTCTTTACTTTTAAAATTAGATTTAAGCACTGAGCAGATTTTTATGAGAACTTACCCACACTAATTTCTAAGTCTCCTTTCATGTAGTAATATTTAGAGACTACAAGTTTAGAGATAAATTTGGGACTGGTTTTGTTTATGATCCTGTTTTTAGGAGCATTATATTTTCCCCATTAGTTTATTAGCATGATAATAAATGACATGAATATTCATTTTAAAAACTCTGAATTATCAGTGAATGTCATTGTCTTAAAATCGACTTCCTTTTCTGGGTCACTTATGACTGAATTGGAAAACGTAAGCCTCAGCACAGATCCCCAGTAAACTCTCTTGTAAAATCTGCTCATTACTTCTAGCTTTTGTTTCTAAAATTTGATCAGATCTGAAGTTTCGAAGGAATCTTCCCTGCTGCAATGGAAGCTGAGCTTTCTGCAGAAGAATGCTGTAAAATTAATTGAAAAATTGTGCTCACTGCATAGGCTCAATTACTTACATCTTCCTGCTTTTAGACACCTTTGAAAAACTCTGGTAAATTCATGAAGTATGAATTCTGTGTGCAAATGCAGCGGCCATTCCTGACTACTTATCTATTTATCACGTTTTGATTGATTACAGGATATATTTTTTTTATCAATCTCTACCAGTTTTCCTGACATGAACTTAATATGATTTCCCAGCTTTTAGTTCCTTCATTCTCTCTTGGAAGTTTTTAGAAACTATTCAGTCCATTGATCATTACTCTGTTGTTGAGGCCATTTCAAATGTCAGTTCCTTCTGTTTGATAAAGGGATTCTGCCTCCTTTTGCAAAACTGTGGATGTCATTATAAGCACTGTACATGCAGATTTCCAGTTCTCCTCTTTGTAGTAAGGATGATCTCAAAATCCTGCTTTACTTAGAGCACCTTGTCCCACTGCACGGCCACGGAGTGGTTTCTCCTTCACAGCTGCAACAAACAGATACTAGTAATGCGGTTAGTCATTTAGTCACAGCCTTGCAAGCTGTAGACTGAGGCAAGCTGAGAATCCAGCTGAATCAATGGCTTCGCTTCTGTTTACTTCAGTGGACAGGAATTAAGGACTTGTATAATTGTACTGGGAGCCGAAAACCTGTGTACTCACAGAGTATGTTGAGAAGAATTGAGGTCTGCCAAAATAAATCCCCAGTCTTCAGCCAGGCTAGATTTTTGTTTGTTCTGTTTATTGCCACTTTTTTTTTTGTGCCACCTTTGAGCAAGGCCCAAAGGGTTTTGGTTCACTGGTTCTCAAGAAAAACAAGAAAATGTTGAGATCACAGAGTTTGGATTTTGGTTTATAAGGACAGAATTCTTGATCATCTTGGACCCAAACGGATTTTTGTTTGTTTGTTTGTTTTTTCCCCTGTGCCTGTGGTTTTGGTTTTTTTTTTACATCTGGGTGATTTTTCCCCCATTGTTTTGATTTTAGAAAGGACCTGCCCTGGTAGCTGCTATAATCTTCTACCTTACTGAAGTGTGTGTGCTACCATCAGCATCTTAGGAAAATTTAACTGCATAAATAGATATCTCTGGCCAAGACAGCTCAGAAATGCTACAGCACAGAGTGCTGCCATCAGGAAAACAGGGTTTGGAATTGAGAATGTTTTTGCTGGGCTGATGGAAACTTGGCATGCTGCATGATAACTTAAAGTTAATGAATGCTGGTGGAAAACAGGCCCCAAACTCTTGGCAGTAGAAAGTAAGTCAGGAGCAGAGATTTAGTAAACAAGCTGCTCACACACAACCCTGGCTCAGGAGAGTGAGATCAGTGCCGGTGACTGCACCTTCTGGTTCTGGCCAAAAAGGTGGAGAGTATTCAGCCAGATAGGAGCTGTGCAGGCCTCCAGCCTGTTGTCACTGTCTTCTAAAGAGGTGAAATAGTGCTGTAGGCTGAGGCTGGGCTTTTGGATTTTATCCTCAATACACGAATTAGATTCAGGTATCTGAGCACCATTTGAGTTTTCTAAATCTAAGATGCGGAGCCTGAAAATGACTACTTGGCTGCCACTTAACTCTGGGGAGGCTGACTGTTATAAGAACCGAAATTCCTATCACTAAAATTTGTTTCATGTTTAAATGTTTGCAACTGTTCATGTGCTAGAGTTGCCAAAACATCATCATGTGAGCATCTTTAGCGTGGTTTCCAAGTATATTTAGGGTACATAAATTAGACATTGTGCTGATTGGCTGGCAGGGCCTAGTTTAATCAATAGACTCACTTAAGATCTACATTTCTGCTCTTCATTTAAAGGGTAGTGGTAATATACAATGCTGCTTTTACTTTTTTGGTTAAGGCATTGTTGTGCAGTTAATTTCCTCCTCTGCTTAGTCAGACATTATGTTTACCTGAGGTGTTTCTTCTGATGGTGTCTACCACCATCTGTGTGGGGGCACATTTTAAACACAAAAGAGGATGTTCAGTACAATAAAGCTTACCAGGAAGTAAGCTCCAGAGAGGGCCTGAATTTCTCATCTTTCCCATCCTATATCCTAGAGACAAAAATGTCACTAGGTGATGGAAATGCCTATGCTCTACTTCAGTGTCCTATGGGAAGAACAAATATCCTGCTCTGAAGTGCTTTGTAATCTGAAAATTGATCCAGAGCATGTGGATTCAAGTTTCCCTGAGCAGAAAAAAAATACTAAAACTCAGTCTCCTCAGCCTGAGGTGAAGGCTTTAAACCTTATGCTATGCACTGACAGATAATGCTGTATTTTTTGAGAAGAAAACTGGCACAAGGACCTGCGATCAAGGTCGGATACTTTCTCATTGGTCCAGGAGTGTCAGCTCTGGCTCACGGTAATTGCTCATCCCTACCCTTCTGCAAGTTGTTTGTTAACGATGCATACTCTAGTTCATTTGCTTTAGGCTAAATAAAGGAGATCAGTTCAAATTGTGCAAATTGTTGGCTTGAGCTTGTCTGAATCTCCTTGGGGTGGATTAAGGAGTTGCCCCAGATACTGACTCAGTCACAGGTGGGATGAGAGAGGAATCTCCAGCTGGGAAAAGAGAAAACATCTGCCCTCGCTTTAGGAAAGAGTTCAAAGCTAAAAATACCTCAGGCAGAAGGTTCACTCTTTTTGTTCAAGATCTCCATGATGAAAGCTCTGCCAAATGAATTTAAAAGATATGGATGTTCCTAAATTCCTCTGTGGATTGAATCACTTTTTCATCATATCTGTCTACAAGTATTCCATATGTCTTTCTTACTTGAGTCTAGTTCTGGTCTCCTCAAAACTGTTACTGAAATGCCCCTCAATGTGGCAGCAAGAAGATTAGACAGTGCACAGGGTAGTGACACGCTAGAACAGGTTGCCCAAGGAGGTTGTGGATGCCCCTTCCCTGGAGGCATCTAAGGCCAGGCTGGATGTGTCTCTGGGCAGCCTGGTCTGGTGGTTGGTGACCCTGCACAAAGCAGGGGGTTTGAAACTAGATGATCATTATGACCCTTTTCAACCCAGGCCATTCTATGATTTTTTGATTCTATGAAATGCTCTTCAGCCTCACTCCTTTACCGCCCTGGTTTCCTCCAGGAAAAAGGTCCCAGCTTCCAGAAAGCTCTGCTGCTTCTAGAATTTGCCTTTCTCCTTAGCCCTCATTTCCTCTCCAGCAGCTCCTGTGAGTTTTGTTTGTTTGTTTGTTTGTTTGTTGTTGTTGTTGTTTGTCATCTCCCTTTTACAGGCTCAAGTCTATCTGATCCCACTTTGGGCCATTTGCTGGAAATTTAGGATTTTCAACAAGTTCTGTGTTAGCCAGAGGATCATGAAAAGGAGACAGAGGGACAAAGGTGGATAAGGCTGTTTTGGGACTGCAGCAGCAAGAAATTGGCTAGTTACAGAACTGCAGCCCTGGACCAGTTGGCACAACTGCTTGTGTAACTGCTCCCTAATCCAGCTGGGTGAGACAGACATCAATTTTGACAGATTAAATACCACACAACTTAGACTGTTTTGACCGAACTGTATGAGAAATAAATTCTGTTAGCATTTATCTTGACAGATCTAAAGGGTGCAATTAAAAGAGGAGGCGGAGCTTGGAGTAAAATGTGCTATAAATTTTGACCAAGATCAACTTTGCCTAGATGGAAGAGGGACAACTGAGGTTTCATGTGCCACTAAGATCATGCTGACATGAAACTAGACCTTGGTAGCATTAAATAATTCCAGAAGAAGGTCGTATCTGGATGTATATACATCTAAGGATGTATTTTTTTGGTTTATAACATCCAGATTAAGCAGTTCATCAAAGTTATATACAAGGATTTCTTAGTATATATACTAGGGAGGTCCTGAAATATACCCATTTTGTAGAGGTAATACAGTTTTAAGAGATTGCTATGGTCATTTCAGACTTCCTATGTCTTTATGTTATGTGCTAAAAAGGGAAAGCATTGCAAATATAAATCTTATGTCAGTCATAGAGAAAGAGAAAAAAAAATATTATTGAAAATTTATCTTAAATACTAACAATAGAAAAATAGGAATGGAGTTTTCTATGTAGTCTGACTGAGTCACAGGCTGTGATATTGCCAGATAGTAAAATTAGCATCTATATTGCTAGGATAAAGCTCAAGATTATCTTTGTTAAGAAAACAAAGGAAAAGGTACATAGGGCTTTAAATTTGGGTATGCTTATTTCCTTTCTGAATGGAGTCATCAAAAGATAGTTTAATTTAATTTCATTTGGGAGGTTAGACCAATTACCATGTGGCAAAAGAGAGCTAACACATGCTTTATTTATACTTTGGTTTTCATTTAACTGGAAAGTGACTGTGCAGCCACGTGAACAGAGCTTAAAAGCCTGTAATATCTTTTGTATACTGAATGAGTGGAAGCTGGCAAAAAGACAACTTCCCTCTTCATATCAGCAGTAGAAATAAGAATATGTTTATCACATGGGAATGCTTCCTTTGTATTTACAGAAAACTACTGCACGTCTACCTCTGAAAGCCTTTTGGTAGCAAATGGGTAGCATTAATTCCCAAATTATATAAGTAATCTTCCTTTTAAAACCAAGGCAATTTCTTGAACCTGATCTTTTAAAATCCTTATTAATATCACAGTGAAATTTAAGCTATGCTTTGCCTTTTATCTGTGTGACATAAATAATTTAAAAAGCTCTCTTTCCATCTATGATTATATTCTTGATTCTATTTTTAAGTATAAAACAAGCTATACATAACTTAGAATTGCCCTTTATTCTAATTATTTACAATATTATTTTCTGTAGAGGTAAATGTGTATGCCAATAATCATTATCATCATATCATAAGCCTCTGACACATAATGATTGTTAATCTCCTGTATCCTTTAGTTTGCCACAGTTCATTGGCAGCTTCATTGATATTGATAGCTTTATTTTTTCTAGACACTAAGTGAGTAATTCATCAAGAGAACAACAAAGGCTGCAACTGAAAGATAAAACATTCACATCTGGTAACTCACCCAGCACCTGAAAATGTGCTGGAACATACAGAGGAAACAGGATGGTTTGATACCTGGATATGCAGGGTTAACAGCAGGAGTG
Source organism: Coturnix japonica (assembly GCF_054131305.1). Lineage (NCBI taxonomy): Eukaryota > Metazoa > Chordata > Aves > Galliformes > Phasianidae > Coturnix > Coturnix japonica. The sequence continues at coordinate 28,583,918 of NC_140663.1, forward strand.
CCAGGCCAGTGCACCCAAGGTTGTGGGTGCTTTGGAATCTTTCTGTGAACAAGTAGACCCATGCTACTATACATCTCAGTAAAAAATAAAAATAAAAATCTGCTGACAAAAGATCTGAGGAAAAAAGACCTGTAATTCTGTAATTGCATTCAGAAACTTTTCAAACAAGGAGACCAAATGAGGATAGTATTCAGACATATAAAGATGTAAAAAAAAAAAAAAAAAAAAAAAAAAGCTGAAATTTACAGAATTTTGGGCTCAGATTTCCCAGTATATTTGCATAAGGTGATGGTCTCAAAATGCATTCAGGCCTTTTTTAAAAATAGCCATTTAACCAAGCTGAGTGATATTACTGAGCTCATGGTATGGTCAAAGAATCATAGAATCAGATAATGGCTTAGATTGGACGGGACTTTAAAGATTCAGCTCCATTCAAACCTCACTGCCATGAGCAGAGCTACCACCTACCAGAGCAGGCTGCCTAGGTCTCTATGCAACCTGGCCTGGAAACCCCCAAGGGATGTGGCATCCACAGCATTTCTGGGCAGCCAGTTCCAGTAAAAAACTCTGAGTAAAAAACTTCTCCCAAACATCTAACCTAAAATCTACCACTATTAGTTTAAAGCCAGTTCCCTATTCCTATCACTATTAGACAGTCTAAAAGGTCAGTCTCCTTCCTGCTTATAAGCTCCTGTTAAGTACTGGAAGACTGCAATGTTGTCTCCCTGGAGTCTTCTCCTTCAACCTTTTTTTCATAGGGGAAGTACTCTGACCCTCTGATCATCTTCCTGACTCTACTCTGGACCCACTGCAAGAGCTCCACATATTTCTTGTGCTGGGGGCCCTACACCTGGGCACAATATTCCAAATGGGGCCTCACGAGGGCAGAGCAGGGGGGGACAATCACCTCTTTTTTCCTGCTGGCCACCCCTCTTTTGATGCAGCCTAGGATACTGTTGGCCTTCTGTGCTGCAAGAGCACACTGCTGGCTCATGTCCTGCATTTTGTCCACCAGGATTCCAAAATCCTTCTCTGCAGGGCTGCTCTCAATGAGTTCTTCTCCAGGTCCTTACACATACCTGGGATTGCCCTGGTTGAACCTCATTAGGTTCACATTGGCTCACTTTTTGAGCCTGTTGGGACCCCTCTGGATGGCATCTCTTCCTTCTGCTGTATCAACTTCACCATTCAGCTTGGTGTCATCAGCAAACTTGTTGAGTGTATACTCAGTCCGACTGTCTATGTCACTGATGAAGATATTGAATAGTATAGATCCCAAGATGGACCCCTGGGTTACACCACACGTTTGGTCTCCACCAGGACATAAAGCCACTGATCACAACCCTCTGGCTGCAATTATTTACTCACTGAATAGTCCAGCTTTCAAATCCATATCTCCCCAGTTCAGAGATAAAGATGTGGTACTGGTACAGGACCGTGTCAAAGGCCTTGCACAATTCCAGGTAGTTGCCCTTCTTTTGTTCACTGATGTAGTCTCTCATCATGGAAGGCCACCAGATTTGTCAGGCAGAACCTGTCCTTGGTAAAGCCATGCTGTCTGCCTCAGGTCACCTCCACATCTTGAATGTGCCTTAATTTATCTTCCAGGAGGATTTGCTCCATGATTTACCAAGGCACAGGGAATGTTAGAAAAATGGCAGAAGTCTCTCTCTCCACTGATTATAAATTTCCTCATGTTATGCCCTATGTAATTATCTCCTGTGACATATGGATTCTTATATTTCACTGTATGTGAGCAGGGAATCCACAATTGACCTGGTATTTAATCATCTATCTCGTGGTGTCGTGAATACCCCAGTAACTTATACTGTCTTTCTACCACTAAGTGTGTAGAGAAGGACCTGGTTGTTCAGATATATTCTCTCTATAATTTATTTTTGGAATATAGCATATTTCTGATAGCGATAAAATCACAAATTCTGCATGTTGCAAAAAATGGCAAATAAAACATCAATATAGCAAATGTTGAATTGAGACATGCTGATAGGACAGGACACTTTTGTAACTATATTTGTTAGCGCTAATAAATATCCACAGCATGAGTGAATGACAGTTACCAGGCCTCTTGAGATGTTTTCTTCCATGTTGGACATGATACCATTTGGAGAGAAAAGAGCTTCAAGCAACATACCTTATAGAGAAAGGTTAACACATAGCCAATAGCAGTTCTTTCTTTAGGAAAATTCCACACTGTTAAAACACTGTTTAAGATTACATGTAAAAATATCAGAATTTGTCACTGTGGAAACTTTGTGCCAAAAAACAAGTGATAATAATTACATAGATCTGTGAAATACAGGTCACTTAGTAGTAAATCTAATTTATATTTTATTTATAATTTATTTTATTTTATTTATTTTTATCTAATTTTGTAAAAACTTGAGCAGAATTGCTGAGAGGATCTCCAGGTTAAAACTATGATGCAGTTGTAGCAGCAAAACCAATTATTACATAATTTCCAAGGAATTTAAAGTAAGTCTAAAGCTAGAATGGGCTTGTTCGAACATGAAGGAAGAAGAAATTATACATCTCAAAACAGGAAGACTTTGCTGTTGGTGTTTATATATATATATATATTTAAAATGAAGCACTTCTGAATTTGCATTATTTTTGTTTCTGTTCATGTTATTGAAGGGAAATGAGAAGGGTCTGTCAGCTACTTGGGGGCACATCTTTCTCTTTAAATTTCAGGTACTGTTAGCAGTTAACCAGCTTTTCTGTTACTAGTTTTACTGAATTCTGTATAAATCCAGAAAAAATCACTGCGTATGTTCACCTATTAAGCATAGGCCTCAAAATGGGTCTGAATTTTGGCATAAGTGGCTATTCATCCAGGTGCATTAAATATTGAAAGCAATTAGAAGTTGCATAATTTCTAGGCCTTCAGATATGGAATAATAGGATATTTTCCTGCTGACATATACAGAAATATCATTTTAATCTGGACTATAATGGCTAAATTTACTTTATAAGGAAGAGGGAAGCTTTTTTCCTTTGTTTACCATACAATGGATAAGCAGTGTAGTATGTTTGACAAATACTCCTCTGCATTTTGGAAAAAAATATAAGCTATATTTCCTGCATTTGATGGTTATTAAATTCTTTTCATTTCCAACTGTAAGTAAAGACATTATTAAGCAGATTGTATTGAAGATTTTAATCTATAAATTACCATTATCAATAATTTTTATCGTAGTATTTTTAAAGTAGTACCTATTATCTGCTCATGTTCCTTTCTAATAAAAATGAGAAAAAATGAGTTCTCAGAAATTGCAATGAAGTTACTGGTGATAGTAGTAAAACAAGAAATAGAAGGACTATTTATTCTTGCTATGATATCTTAATTATTAAAAAAGCAATTAGATGTCTGACAAACAAAATAAAATGCTCAAAGACGAATAGTTTTCAGCAAACAATCAGAAGAGTGTCAAGAGGACTGATTTGATATAATCTTTTCAAAATAGCATAATCCTCTTGTTTTAATGAGATCATAATTTTGATCAAACTGAAAGTTTTAAAGTTTAAAAGTATTGGGCTTTTTGATCCAATATGGTATTACATAATGCCACATTTCTGTTAAGAAACTTGAATGAGAAAAGATGAATACAGAGTAAAAGAATGGATTAAAGCAGTAAGAGCAATAAGAACTTTTTTCTTGTCCGTACTGAAGCAAGATCCCTCAGAAACCTTAACTTATGCAAGTGAGTTCTTACCTGTCACTTAGCTAGGCCTGTATTAACTTGCACACTGTGTGATCTCTGGCAAAATATTATAATACAATCCCATGGGTGGAAGCTAAATCCAAATAAAATCAAATGAGATCTATAGGTAGAGATGAGTACAAGTTGCTGCTGGAGCTAGTTCCCAACATGCATAGTCATTGACTAACCACTATTTTTAAATCAGTATTTGCTTTTTTTCTAAAATAACTGTAATTCAACTAAACATCTTGTGAAAATTAGTCCAAGAAACTGTGCAGGGGGAAAAACTGAAAATCTCAACGTTATTCATTTTCTAATGACAGCTTATCCACTGTTGGCATCTGTAAGTTGGGTTCTACACTTCTGTCAGTCTCACTGTCTGTTATTTAAATAACACTTTATAGACCATTTCCCCCCCTAAGTATCACTTATCTATTTTTCTAATTTGAAAACATTCAGCTGCTTCTAAGAGGAAGCAATGAAAAATTAATATTTTCTGCATTATAAATATTTCTGTAATTATTACCTTGGATAAGGAAAAAATGAGTGCAAACAATGATGGCAGATTGAGTTCTTTTATGTGGCTATGTCTTTGAGTTTAGCAAATATTATTATTTGAGGCTGAGTGCTGTTACAACAATGTATTTTACCCCCTGTTGTCACTTGCAAGCAAAATAAATCTGTAATGCATGCTACTACTTGTAACTGTGAATATCTGCTATTGATATTTGCTATAAAAACAATTATTAGTGAAGTTGACAAGACTTCTAAGACCAATAAAGATATTGGATACAAACTATTGCAAAATAATTCATTTAAAATTAGCCAGTGAACTACAGACACAATAATGAACAAGATATTTTTGTACTTTTTACTTAATATGCATTCAGCTCTGCTTAGAATTGAAAATTCTCAGGTCAGTCCACTGACTTTCAGCAAAAATTATTTTTAATTTCATGAAAAATAATATTGCTTATACTTATAAAACATAAAAGGATTTTATATATATAAAAGCGGACTTGTTACACTGTTCTGAAGCATGGAGTACTTTCTTTTTTTCAGAAAAGACAGAGCTAAAAGCTCAGACATAATCCATAATAACAGAACATTAAATTTCTTCCTCTAAGTTTTCAAAACCCGAAGCAAAGGTAGCCAAATATGCACTTTAGGTCTTAATATTTACCCCTTGAGAATATGTATTATTAAATATTTTTTTAATGTGCTTGTAATGTACGATACCTTACATGCAAATTTGCATTTTCTAAAAGTGATTTAAAATGAGTAAAACAAAGCTTTGTAAAACTGTTTGCTAAGTGATGCCGCAATGTAATTGTGAAATTTGGAATCTTAATTAAGCCATTAGTGTACATACATGTAATTGGGCAATATGGATATTTAATTTTGTGTCAATTATCATGTATAATTATGAACTGAACAATCTTAGGAAATTGCGGCCAAGACTGGCAGCCAAACAGTTTAAGAGTTCACCATCTTACTTTTAATTGTTATTACTATGATTATTATTTATAAATGTGCCCTAGAACATAAAGTGTGTTAATATGCTAATGTTTCATCTAAGATCATGCACTGTATAAACAACTGTATGCAATGGGCAGCATGAAGATAGGTCTATTTTTCCTTCTCTTTGTTCAGTAACTATTTACAATATTTGTAATTTGTATTGCATTGGGTTTCCTTGTATGTCTTGAACAAATCCTGGATGCGTTTAAGCTTTTCTATGCACTTCTATGCAGTAATCTTGCTAGCACTCACTGTTTTGATCTTTGAATGCAATCCCATCTTAAGAAAATTGCCATAGTAGTAGCAATACAAATACAGAAATGTCCATAAGCATTTGCTGAAAAAATAGTGTGCAAACAAGTGAGCATATGTTCAAACCCAATTAAAGACTAATAGATTCTCCTGCCTTACCAGCTCATGTAAAATAAGAGTAGGTAGATGTGTTCCTGGCATTGGGTACTTGGTATAGACTTCCTGGCTTAGATATAAGAAAGCCTATAGCTTTCAGAGGTGTCTTTAACTGAGCCCTCTGTAGATGCAGTCTGAGAAGCATATACTGCAGTGTCCACAGAGCTCCACATAGTGTAGGTGGGCCTGCAAGATAGTACAGCATCTTTGAAAGAAGAGAACAAAGCCAATCTGTTGTGGTGATACCCCAAGGCATCTGTATATGATGACAGAACTCAAAATTCTTTTCACTTAGTTGCAAACCATGGTCTAACAAGCCACAACATTCAGTCTGATGGAGAAATAACAGATCAGATTTGGGTCGTAATTGTATGCATTCTTGACATATACTTGTCTGTTCCCAAGATGCAGGATAATTTTAGAAACTTATTGTAGATAATGACTACTTTTGATAGGAGACCTGTACCTGTCCTCCCCAGAGTGGGTATAGCAGTGGGTATAATGTAGCAACTGAAATCACATTCCAAGAGTATTAGCTGAAGTGCCCATAAGACAGTGATCTTAAAACTGTGATCTGGGAATGAGTTGGGCTCTAGCTGAATGGTAGCCAGTGGGAATATTGAGGGTGCGCAAGTGGTGTCTCCATTCTTCCATATGCTTGATCACAATTACTGTTTAGAGCAGAATAAGAGATGGGCGGTTAATCTTGCATGCAGAAAGAATGGGTCCAAACAATTCTCAACAATTTTTGTCAGTGCATCACTTAAATTCTAACCATAAAAAGGGACAGTTTTGCTGCCTATGGTTCACGGACCACAAATTGAGAACTGTACTTACTGTCTGAAGAGATACTATCGCACATTCTTTTCAGTTGCCGTGAAAGAAATTTTCCTGCAAATAATTTAATACCATGTAATTGTTCTTACTCACTATTCACACTGTATCTGTTTTACTGTTCATTAGCAGATTACATTTTTTTGAAGATAAAATACCACCATTGGTTACAGTTGTGAGCTTCTCACAGAAGATTCCATCTCCCGTATCTATCTTAAACCATGCACAGGCAAGAAAGCAAACATTATTTGCTGAGTTCATGATTGCAGGTAAGAGATTTAAAATCAGGATTTCTGTAAGTGACTCACATTTGTAAGTGCCTCAGCTTTTGGTTTGGGAGCTACCAACTGAACCATATGCCAAAAGAGCAGAATTAGCATTTGTAACAGTAAAACAGGAGCTTGCATGTGGTATTGATATTGTTCAGGGCTGCAGCATGGCTCAAAATTCAGTCTGACACTGAACTGTTCTTTTTAATAGAGGCCTCACAAAATGCAGCAACCAGGCAGAATGTAGAGTGTTTTCATGCTCTCTCATGAATTTCTAATTTTTGGCCAATGATGAATTGTTACCTGCACATAAATTATTTTCCACAGTGTGAGTAGTGTGAGTAGACATGCGTGTAAGTGAGATGGAGTTACAAAGATCAGTATTAGGTTAGAGGATGATTTTAGGTCAACAAATTCTCTTTCCTAAAGATAAATTTGTTTGTATTCAATTATGAACGAATAACAAAAATCAATCCTTTTGGAAACAAGATACCTGGGACATGTTCCTTGTTTACACTATGTGCCACACCAGAAATGTTAATTGTATTCAAAGAAAATAAATATTCTATTTGCATCCACTTTAAATCTACTTTATACTTCCAGACTGGTACTAAGGGGCCTTTGGGAATCCTTGATGTATTTGGGAAAATGCTAATGGAAAATATATCATATGTACATTGGTTTCCAGGAGATACAAAGCCAAACTTGAGGAGCATTAACTTGATTCTTTTCTTCCCTGAGATAAGTTTATGAAGTACAACACACACACACACACAAAAGTACCAAAAATGGACTTGGAATCAAAACATCACCAAGCAGATAGTCAAGAGCATTGTTGTAAGCTTCTGCATGGAAATATGTTTGCTTTTGTGTTGCAAATAGTAATCTAATAAAGGTAAGTATCTATATGCAGCAGGCATGTCACATTGGTGCTGTAATGACATGCTCTAATGACTATGGAGCATATACTTGAAGTCATTTTATCTAAATAAATGATTCTATTCAATTCACAACAAAAGTTTCTAGTGGTTATTAGAAAGGTGAAGGTAAAAGGCCACATAACTTATTTCAGTAAATATAGGATAGAATAACAAAATATAATAAAACACATATCTCCTTTGTACACCAATGAAAATGAGAAGTGAACAAACCTGCCTTTTGAAAAAATATGACAGCTAAATCATTTAAATTTGGTTTGTATGACAAACTAAGTAAAAAATGTATGCTTTTGTAGTATGTAAGTATTATATTTTTTCTTAAGAAAAAGAAATCACCTTCGAAAGCAAACATTTTGTTTCAGAATTTTCACCTCTGCAATATATAACATGCATTAAAATGACTCCTCCCCCCAACCATCATTAAGGTGCTTTTCTCTTTTCTTCCCACAAAAAGTTTTAAACCAACAAATGTCTGTAACGCTGACTCATAACAGTAATACAGAATTAGGAAATACAGTACAGGCAGTACCACAATTTGAGTGGCAACATAAAGTCAAAATCCCTTCTACTGACTACCAATTTTGGTTATTATTCTGTGCTTGTGCTTCATTTTTATTTTTTTTTTCTCCCTGTAATGTATATGAAATTGTTTATTTTTCAATTAGTATGTATTATTTTTTTAACATTATTAAATAGTTGCTTCTATGTCCACCTGAAATGGCTGCATTACAGATAAATATGAAGTATGTATTAAGTAAGCAAACAATTCTTTTACAGTCATTGAGGACAAAATATATACTGTGCTCCAAGTAAAGTTTATGAATAATATATACTATGCAAATATAGTAGTACTTATCTAGTTTTAAAAAAAAATGTAAAACCTAAGATAGTGTAAGAATTTGCATAGATTACTAGTATGTCTTTTGAGACGTTTTAAAAATGTATTTACATGTATAAACAATTTCCTTCAATTCTCATAACCTTCCATCATTACTGAGCAATACTGAAATTACCAGCCCCAGATAACCTGCTTCTGAGTTGCGGAATTTAGTTTCCAACTAAAATCATGTCAGGTCATGCCAGATAATGGAGAAAGACAGCAACAGATACCTATTTCTTTTTTAGGCTGGCTATCTCTGTCTTTCTTTCTGTATGTCTAATGTACAATATGCATTCTAACACTTTCAGCACATTAAGGGGGGAAGTTTTTTGAGCATGTGATGATTTGACTGTGAAGTACTTATCAGCATATGTGGATACACACTGTGAATACTTTGTATCAGATATTAAGACAAGTCTAGTAAAATCAAACAGAACTGAGAATTATTCTCACCAATTCTAAGAAGAATTCAAGAGAAAGCCCTTTTTAAAACAACAACAAAAACAATCTATTTGCATTTATGATCACTGAGCAATTAGTGAAGTGATCTACATGAGCATAAGATTCAAATAAATGCCTCATCTTGTATACCGATATAACGTGACCTAACATGTTAGAAAATAATAAATGTGGTTTGTTAAGCCATTTTGTAAGAGCACAGATCTGGATTTCCAGATGCTCACTTTGTGTTTCACTTGGCTCAGACAGCTCCACTTTAAAGTCTTGTGCCATGATGGAATGATAATTGGGTGTTGATGAAAAACATCAATCATCATTGTATTGTGATTCGAGTTATATTTGTTTTAAAGTTGAACAGTAAGATATTGTGAAATAAAGCATATGGGTTTGGAGACTGCACTTTTAAAAGCTTCTTCATTCCCAGCCCAAGTGCGAATAATTCCTTAAATCAATAGAGCTTATTGAAACTCTAGGATTACCTGAAAGTGCTATGAAGAATTTATCAGCAAAGAAAAAAATATTCTGACTCTTTCCAGTACATATCCTTGTGCTCCATATCTTCCCTAATACTTCTGAACCCCTACTGTAAGTACCTTTCCAACATTCCTTCTGGGACAAGCCAGACTGATTTTTAAAGTTTTATTTTGCAAAGTCGTTCAGTGGAAATGCTTTGTTATCAGTGATTTAAATGATTGTTAAATGATACTTAAAACAAACAAACAAGCAACAACAACAACAAAAACTACCCAAAGTTTAATTGATCTCTTTGGTTTATTTATACCTGTTACTTTACGTCATAAAGAGGAGATAATTCTTTGTCCATGGTTGAAAATAAGCAACCAATTATATAAAAGAGATTATATGAAGCTGAAATGTGAAACTGTTCTGATTTTCACTTCCACAAAAAGCAGTCATTAACATAACAAGTGATTGATCATTAGGATAGGGCTGAGTCTTGCTACAGTTATTTAAATGACTCAGAAAGCCCAGGGCTTACAGAATGGCGGTTACAGAATGATGCAATAAATGAGCAGTGCAGCTAGTGTGGCAGCCTATATTTTCACTGAGAAATACGAATGATGCTATCAAGACCTTAACCCCCAGAGATGCATTTCATCCGACTGCCCTTTGTGCTCTTTTCTTCCTTTGATGCTGGGAATACAAAAAGCACAGACTGAAAATTCACTGAAACGATGTTCTCTGCAGTTAGTATGTGTTGGCATTGATGAAAGAAATTTATACTACTATGAATTTCTTTCACTTCAGTGCCCTACAGGAGACAAGTGACATTCTCTGTTTCTGCTGTTTCACATCTAGCTTGTTAAAACTGCTGAAGATAGCTGTGGTAAAGAACCAATGATCAGGAATTGTTGAGGTTAGAGTGGGATATCTTAGGTCAAGAAGTTCTTATATATATGAAGATTTTAAATAGATGTTTATGTAGGTCAAAAGGGGTAAGTTTTGTAGCTGAAGGACGGTTCCATGAAGAACAGTGAAGAGAAGGGATTATCACATTAGGCTTTTTTTCTTCTGTATGCCTACATTATAGTAACTAAATTGATGTGTGAAAGTGAGTCAGAAAATTATTGCTAGGGAACCTGGTTGATCAGTGGCAAATTGAGAGAGCTCAGTAATGTGGTAAATGAGCTGGCAAATGTGTCGCAACCAGTAAGTGAACAAAAGCATTTGAAGAAGTTGTTGAGAGAAAAGTGAATTTAAGAGTCATTCAGAAGGAATCTTTTCTTCTCTGTAAAATGTCTTCATTCTTCACTCTCCTTTTTCTTCAACCTGTCATCCATCTTCCCTTGTTCTCACTACACCAGTTCTCATTTACCTCCTCCTTCTTGACTAGATTGTCATTGTTTTTCCACTCTGAAACTGTGACCAACACGCACAGGAATGTGTGGTACAGACTGTTGGCTACAGACTCTCACTTATTTTTGGCTACAGAAACTACTGCTAATTATTACATTCCTCTAACTACTTCCCATAATGAACACAAGCATTTTGAAAAGTATGAAATTAATTAATGATCCCTCATGAGATTTCTACCTACATCAGCTTTATTTAGACTAATTTCAGCTGGGGCCAGGAGGTTCAGGTTATCTGTCAGGGTTATGTGAGTCAGAATTTCTCAGCTTTTAGAATCCAAGAATCACCTGCTTTTGCAGAAGAAGAAAAAGACTTCTTATATAGTGTTGTCAGTTTTGTTCTCAAAGATAAAAAAAGTAAAAATGAATCTGGATTTCTTGTGTTCAGTTTACCCCTGTTGTCTCAGATATTGCCTGCATGCATTAAAATGGGTGTACACATGTTCTTAGTCCTTTAGAAGTTCAACCAACACCAAATGTGCTGCCAAGTTCTGAATACTGTCAACAAGTACTTAGAATGATTTCAGCTCAGGCAGTTCTCAGTCACTTCAGGCCAGTTTTTCAGAAGAGCTTAGCATTTGTCTAACCATAACTGCAGAGATTTTGAGCAGTGCTAAGAAGCAAGAAACTCTCATTGACCAGGCTTTCAAAGAGAATTGTCAATGTCCACATTTTCATAGGATGGCCACTTAACCTTATCCTAAACAGAGACTGGGCTTGTGTTAAATAAGAATGTAAGTATTAAATCTGTTTCATAAATATGCTGACCTTCAGGACTACTCTGACAAGAAGGGGAAATTTCTTCATTAAGTTCTGACTTTGAATATTAGATTTACTTCTATGTCTTGGCAGGAAGTTGAAGTTTTAACTTGAAAATCATTCTCTTGAGGCATAAGCATATAGTTTCTATGCTTAGGCATGCTAAGCCTTGGCAATTCTGTTTTCATTTATCTGAACTAGATTTTACTGTATTTGTTTGGGTCATAATACACTCCTTGTATATTGCATGTAGTTTCTTTGTTGTTATTATTGTTTTTCCATTGGTGTATTAAACTGGGCTAGCAGAGACATGATTTTTGTTACCTCCTTCTTATGTAAGATGAACGTAGATCTAACCAAACTCGCCAACTTTTGTTTGTGGTTTGTTACAGTGACATTACAAATCACGGTAACGATCTCTCAGTTTTCTGTTTTCATCAATGATCCTTGTACCCTTATTTTTACATTTTTGTGCTGTAGAGATAGTAAGAGGATTAGTCACCCCTAATCTGAAGCATAATTTTAAAAGGATTTCAGGGTAGAAATTCAATCCAGAAAAAATATTTCTAAAAATATCTTTTGGTTTTTAAGAAGTTCTGTTGTTTTCACAAAGTCTGAACCAACGACAAAGTTTTCTGAAATATAAATAAGGCGGACTAAAATAGCCACTAACTTTTCCCATATCCTCTTAAGCAATCTTCATTTTCTTGATAAATAACCTCATAATGAAAAGCTAAGCCTGAAAAGGCAAGATGGAGGAGGGAGAAAAAAGACATTTTGTTTAAGAAACATTTGCATCTGTGTATTTAGACCTGCAGAAAGTGCTTAAAATGTTTACCTATCTGTAAACACAGTCAAAATGCCCCAAGGTATTAAAACTCAATGTGCCAGCAAATACTAGGAGTCAGGTGTTTAGTGGTCTGGATGTGTGGATGCCTGAGAATTCACTAGGCACCACCGAACATCTTCATCCATGCATAGTTTATAATGTGACAAAATATGCTGACTAAGAACAGTGGTAGTAGCAATACAGTAAATAGGATTTCTCTCAACTGGGCTTCAGTCTGATGTAATTCTTATTGTACTAGCAGTAAAGTTTTCTCTAAATGTCCTTTATTTCCCCACTGTGATTGGTCCAGCCTACATAAACTATAAGCAGTGATCTTACAGTTGGATTCAGGGAACTTATTCTGTAGGGGTCATAAGCAATTTTAGTATTTCCATTAAGGAAATCTTTCCAGCCAGCTGCAAACATCCTCACAGCTCATAGTTTTCTCCAGCTCCCCAGATAGTCTTCACTACCCAAACACTGTGAAGTATATTGCTCTTGCCCTTCATACATACACTTACTGTTTTCAAGGGTCCTGAAAACATCTTTCTCAGCTTTCTCTCTTAACTGTAGAGACCTGCTGTCAGCATTCAAACGACCATGCCTAGGGCTACTTTGAGCATTCTTGAAGGTAAGAGGGGAAGTGAAAGATTTGTGAGCAAGTGTCAAGAAAAATTAGCAACTACTGTGTAAATGAAGTTATAGAGATGCTAAGTGCAAATCATTGTCAGTCTACAGATAAGTACCTTTTTTTCTTGTAGTATCCTACTAGCTGAAACACCTGAAACAAACAAACAAACAGGAAATTAAAACTACATCTATCAGAAAAAATATACGTTTTCCTAAGAATCAGGAAAATAACTGTAGAATAAAAATGAAAATGAGTATGGAAGACAGACAAACATAAAGTTGAATAAAAGAGATGATTACAGATTCAGGGGGGAGCAACTTCAATCAGGCCATCTTTGTCAGATTAGAAGGAAACCTTATCTACTTAACTTGCTTAATTACAGCACGTTTCACATTCTTGGATGACCTGTGCAATAGTGTTTGTGGTTGTGTCCACCCCTTGATCCCAAGCTTATCTATATGCTGCATCTCTCTGTGACAGTCTGAGGTGTCATGGGTTCACTGAACTAGAAATAATTAATTGTTATTTTGCCAGTCCAGATCTACCTCAGCCTCTTCAATCCTAGCAGCCCAAAACACCTGATGGTTGTTTTTATATTCTTCAGTGACATGACTCTTCAGTGTGTGAGCATCCATGTTACATGTTTTTACAACCATATTTTCTACACAGGCAGCAATATCTTTCTGTGCTGCAGTGGCCCAGGCAGATTTACCTCTGAGCTGACAGTTGTTCTGCTTTCATTGCTGCATCCACCCCTCTATAGAATTTGTCACCATCCTTGAATCAGTGTAGAGGTAGGGCACTGGCCACTTCTCCAGCAATATCTAAAGCTGGATGGCCCTCACTTCTATGAATTGGCTCAATTCACCTCCTCTTCAAAAACATGGTTAGATGGCATGAAGTAGGTGATGGTACTTTATTCTTATGTGTGTTGTGCAGGCCACTAAGGCATCTTCCATCCTCATCAAGCTAACCTTTTCTTCCTTCATACAATATACGAGGACAGAAGTTTACACAGGCACATCCTCAGCTGCCAGTTCTGTTAATAAGTTAATAAGAAAACATCTGAGTGATACCAAGTTTGATACTGTAAGTCTAGTCACATTCAATATATGAACTATTACGATTATGGATTCATAACTAGCACACTGTCCCATTTGTCTAGTGGTGTTCAATGAGCTACTCAGGAGCCCCTCATTCTTCATCTAGCGGCATTCAGTCAGAACTCACAGGGATAGTTTAGGGGATGGTACAGCTTCTTGAAGCAAAGGATGCACAAATTCTTTGGATTGCTGATGATAAATTTACTGTCTACAAAGCTTGTGCAATGAGTGAATAGTAATACAGCCTGACCACCAGCATGTTGACTTATAAATCAAATCTATAGAGATTTCTAAGTTTCCCAAGGAAGCATTAGGCATAACTGAGTGCATGAATCTTACCCAGCAGGCTTCCCTGTAGAGGGAAAGAGAGGCTCAGCCCATTGACTGATCACAGAAGTCAGAGCTGTTCTCCCAATTTGCCTCTGATCATATCTTCCCTGACATGCCCCCTTAAGCCATTTTTATATTATTTCTTATTGTGCAGATGGAGCTTGACTGACTCCTGTCCTGTCTTTGTTTATGACTGGTGTGAAATTCTCTCAATTTTATTTTAAAAATATAGGCTAAAATATTCAGAGTGCACACTCGGCAAGGGGTGATCTCACCTGGAGGTGGGTAGCTTTTGGGATGGAGCTTATAATGAGATCATATTGAGCAACAGAAGCAGATGGATAGACAGATTAGGATGGGGTACATTATCTCATAGTATTGTTGTCTGAAGGGGCTGTGGAATCTTCATCACTGGAGATTCTTAAAGAGAGAACAAGTCATCTGCTCAGAAGATTTTTTATATAGCTCATTTCTAAAGTTGGATCAATTCTTATAAATGTGATGAAAGATGTGAACACTAACAGACTTAGTTACACTATACATAGTCTTTGCTTCAATTTCTCTTATTTACTTATTGTTTTGAGCAATATTTTGGTATAAATGTCCATTGGTAATGATAAAGCTATCAAGAAAATAAAGTAATTAAAAAATACCAACTAGTAGAGCCAGTATGACTGCAATTTTTCCTGATGTTTACTTTGAAGAAGTTCAATAAAAGGATTGCCTGAGAAAACTCAGGCTCTTCCCACGTGGGGGGTGGACAGTTTGGAGGATACTGATATTTTAAATTAGAATTAGATGGAAGTGTGATACTTGTGTAATACAGTGTTTACATTTGGAGTTAGTCAAGGAACAAGATGAATATACTCACTGTTAGCACTGCTTTTTCAACCCAGCATTTCTGTATGTTTAATATAATAGGTAACCTTATATATGATATGTCCTGTACTTTCAGATTAAAAAGAGCCATTAAGTCATTTAGACTGATTTTTGTATTACACAGGCCAGAAACTTTTACTATGTTATTAACTTTATATAGTATATAATTTCTTGTTAAGATATAACACCTTGTAAAATCATAAAACATAATCAAGACTACAGCACTTTAAAAGAAAGTGGCTTCACTGATTTGCAATGTCAATAAGAGCATCTTTCTCAAATTTGCATCCTAAATTCTTATGGCAATCAAGAGTCTTAGAACTAAAGTACATCTTTTACCTGGGTTCATGTTCCTTGTCATATCTCTGGTATTATAATCCCTTGTGACTCTTGTCAATTTTTCCATTTCGATGGTCATTAATGAGAAATATGTTCACCCACTTAAATGTCTTAAAAGTATAAATGCAGAGTCCTGCCAAAATAAACAACAGATGTTAAAACATACTGTGGGGTGAATACTTTTGTCAGAATAATCATTATCACATAATACACAACCACATTATCTTCATCTGTTCCTGGTGGTGTATTCCCAGGAAACCTAGGTAACAAATTTCATTGTACCAGGAGATAGTTGGGTTCAAAGCATGCACATCAAATTTTCTCATTCCCTTTTTGAAGAGATCAGACATATACATAAACATTGCTAGAGTAAGAAAAACCAAACAACATAGGTAGCATATGAGATAAATTTTAGCATAATTTTACAATCATTTTCTCAACTAACATGAAGATGATCTTATAATGGCAAAGTCAGATGGAGATTTTGAAAACTCATAATAATAACCCATAAAACTGTTAATAAGTCATCAAAAATTGTGAGGATCTTTAAGAACCATGGGTGTGTGTTCAGAATATTTGCATTAAGAGTCTTTAGTGTGAAATTCAAATACTGCGAGATTCCACTGTGTAGTCAGGAGGGTTTGGAATTGTCTGAAGCAGGAGAAAGGTATGTATTTTTGTGGCACTGGGATCCTGAATAAACTTGATGGCTTTGTGTTCCTTTTACTCATTACTGTTCTACTTTTGAATCTCAAGACTTGATTATTAGTTTTAATAGTTCTGTATTGCCTCATATTGAGCACTGTAATACATAAAGACTAGATTATACTGGAGAAAGTATGAGCTTGTGGACAGTGAACCCAACACAATTTTTTGGGTACAGATCACAGAATTCTTGCATTAAATTTTTGTGTGCTTATCCACTTGATTAAATTGCAGATTAAGTTGCATAACCCAATAGATACTTTTTCCTCCACAAAGGTTTTAGCTATAATGTCTGGTTTATCTGTACACTAAGGTGTTAAGAATTTGAATCCCAGCAGTGAGAAATTTATGGTGATTGTTTTACCAAGTGTAGGTAGGTGCAAGTTAGTATTGGATAGCAAGTTGCAACTCTGCAGAATTTAATTATCAGGTGAAAACGCTTGTTCCTTTAAAGTTTACAAGAAGGTGACTAAAATTGGCTTAGATGATAGTATGCTTCTGGCAATAATATAATTTGTGTCTCTAGGGGTTTGAGCTGATGTAGCTCATCACTGGTTTTGAGTTAGATGTGATTTCAGGGCTAAAATATATTACATTTGCGGTCTCCTTAAAACATCAGAGATCTTAAGCTGGTCAGGCCTAATAAAGTTTGCCTGCATTTTCCCCTGTGTATTTTCAGAAATATAGGTCACACATGCACAGTCATGCATTGTAGACAACTAGTTTTTCAGTGAGGCAGCACCAAAGGTTAGACATCTAAATTAGGTAGACTGGACTCCACTCGATGCTTTATTGTTACAGTTAGGACAGTGTACTTGGTGCCAAATTCTGCTCTCATACTTGTCACTGACATCTATGAAGTTATTCTGGATTTTCACAAATATGATTCAGAACCAGAAATTAGAAATCACTCCAGGCTATGGGTGGTAATACATGTTCAGAATCATACTATAAATATCTCCATTTAAATCCCAGGGTTATCCTTGAAGACAGGAGCCTTTGCAGAATTCTGACTGAGATATTGATTTTAGAATGATTTTAGGCAAAGTAATGGATCAAAACTCCGCTTATCAGAAAAACATTTCATTGAATGAAATCAGTAGTAGGTCTGGCAGGGATTATCTTTCAGTGTAAAATCCATACAGCATGTTTATTTAAATTATTATTTCATTTTCATGAAGACAATGAAGACAGTCATATTTTTCACAGCAATTTTGAAGTGTGAAACAGTCTGTAGGACGAGAAATGATGTGAAGCAAGTTACAGAGAATTATGTATATATAATTCAAATGCTAAGAAGTTTTTCTAAGTATCCAAATGCAAGTTAGTGTATCTTGGAACCAAGAATGCAGGTGAGCATAAGAGGTTGTGAAACTATCCTGGGAAGTTTAGCAGATATGAACAGAATGTTCAGTGCAAATAGTGCCTCTTGGTATGAATAAATTATAAACAAAAAAATGGTGGCAAAAGGGACCATGTTAATCATGGATGATTAAGAGAGTATTATGACAGATTATCTGACAGCAGACAAGCATTGTTACTTCTAGTATAGTGCTGCTATCTATACTGTGTTCGTGTATCAGCACTACTATCTACACTTGAGAAGAGTGCAGGTAGATATATTAAAAATTTCAAAGGATCCTAAAGAGAATTTTGAGAATTAAAAGCCTATACTGTAAACTAAAAGAAACTCAGTTTCTGTGAACTTCTTATTTCATAGAAGAGATTCCCTATGTTCAGGTGATACAGATAAGAGCTTTGGTGCTGAATTAGAAGAACAAATGTGACAAGGACTGGTTAAGTGAGGTTGAACTCAGTTCAATGGAACTTTAAAGCAAGAAACTTTCCTAACAGTAGCTAAACATGGAAATATCTTACAACACAAAAGCAGCAGACGCAAGATCACTTAGGCTCATTAGAATAAGGCTGTAGTTCATTCTTAAGGATGGGAAGTCAAATGTCTGGAAATCTATGAGTGGAAAAGTCAGGGGGACAGGGGAGAGAGCTGGCCACAATGGTCCTTTTGGACTTGACATCTAATTCTGCATTTCAGAGAACTTTCGCCTTCTTACCATTTTTTTTTAAATTATTTTTTTTATTTTAATTTTTTTTAGTAGTCAAAAGAGAACATACATATATTTTTGCATTGCCCTCAGAAAATACATGACAATAATTATGATCAAGCACAGCATGCTTGTGCATCTTAGGCAGTAATATGCAAGAGGGAATTCATCATTTTTATGTCCTCTTACAAGCAACTTATATTTCTTTACTTTCTTTGCCAGACTTAATCTAAGTTTGAAGCTGCAGTAAACAGACAGTTCATACAAGAAAGGTCAGACTAAAATTCAGAGAAGGTATAAAGAATCTTTTTAGTTTGCTGGGCAATGTTGGTATCCGTATTCCAGAGCTCAAACTGGTTGTTGGGTCTTGAACCAAAATTGCAATCTGTTTTTACGGACTAGATTGGCCTGTTGTTTTTTTTGTTATCACTGTTTACTGTCTTGTGTTTGTTATTACGGAAGAGAGGTTGTTTATTTACTTTGATTTTCTTTCCTTTGTGGTACAGGATATGAATCACCCTGCTCAGATCATCTGAACAGCTCTTACTTAATGAGCTCCTTGCTGTTCAGAAGCCTCAGGCTCTGGTGGAACCTTTTCACCATTGGGAGAGAGAATGGTTTCAGTTCAAGTAGAAATGCTTTTGTATAACTCCATTTGTTGTCCTTAGTGTAAACAATATGGGTGAAAGTTAATGGGTTTCAAACTCAGGAGCCTGGAATACATGTTCTAAAGGTCTCAATCGGTCTTAAAACTTACAGAAAAGGAAACTTTCTTGCAGTTATATGTCTAGTTTCTCTAAGAAATGACAATATCTTGTGTATATATGTGATACTCCATTTATTTTAATAAAAGAAAGAAATTACACTGCATGTAAAAGCTCTGAAAATAGTTGTAATATAAAGAGTTTCAAAGAACTTGGTGTATTCATTTTTAGGATTAAGACAAAATCTGTCAGCAACTGAATAAAATCCTGCTTTCATGTCATGTTGTTCCATAGAACACATGCATTATAGTCTGTACTATGCAACCCTAACTTGTAGTAGTTATACATCCTATTTCCTCCTCTGATTACTTAGCTTTATAGTCCACAATTTATATTTAATTTAGTAGTTAAATGGAAGTTATTAAATATCTTAGTATCACTTCACCTGTAGATCTTAATATGTATATACATATATATCAAATTTATATGAAAGAAGAGAAGCTTAAACAAGAAGCAAGCTAATTGTTTGAGAGTCTAAAACACTTCCTTCTCCAAGGCCAAAATATCAGGATTCAGATGCAATACAGACTGGAATTTGCACAATTGGCTGTATTTAACCACATTCCTTAAACTCTTTTCCCAATATTTTGAGTTTCTCCATATTTACTAAGCATTCTTCCTAATACATATATTTTAGATTAAATAAATAAATAAATAAATAAATAAATAAATAAAATGCATCATTTAAATAAAAAAATGTACTCACTGATTAAAATTTACACAGTATTTCTTGTTTTCTTCTTCCGTATTATCTGTATGGAAAGTACTAGATTGTTTCCACCTAGATGACACGCATAACACTGGAATGAATGAGCAGAGTTTGTCTGTCTAAGCAAATGTGAAATTGTGTACTCAGTAAATACAGAAAGAAAATTAATTTTATTTCAATTTATTGCTGCAAAAAGGTGTCAGTATTTATATTCCATAGACAATATACAAATGTCTATATTCATACCTACTTATGGTAATAATAGATAATTTCCCATTGGGTTTGTAATTTCTTTCAGAGCTGTAGGCAGCTTTAAAAAACAAAACAAAACAAAACACCCCACAAGTTTTCTGCAGCTGTATGTAGCCTTAAAGAGACTAAATCATACTCACTCACCTGGAGTGATTCTTCTCTTTTAAACAATTTTGGTAATGAAGTTTCTCAAAGAATATACTGAAACCCAAATCAATTTCTTCTCTCGTATCTTCTTGTAGCTAGGTGGTAGAAAAGCAGAATGCAAAAATTTAACTTTCTTGAAATAGAAAGTCGTGTAATTTTTTGTTTGTTTGTTTGTTTGTTTTTTGGCCTTGGTATTTTCTGAAATGACCAAGTCATTAAAGCTTTTCAAATGAGGGATTACATGGGATGTAGCAGCCTCGATGAGACTTAGTTCTGTCCCATAAAACACAGATACATTATTTTGAACATACTATGCTTTCAATTCTCTCCTCAGCAGGAAGAAATAGAAAATATCAGTATGGGACTGTGTAGCATGAAATACTGGCAATACATTGATGAGTCAAAAGATTCAATTTACTGTAGCCAAGGCAAATATAGTTCAGGGAACTACATTCATTTTATGTTTCGTTACATTGTTACTTCTCTGACAGATAATAAAACTGTATTTATTTTTCCAAGAAATGCTTCTGATCTGTAAAAACATAGACCTTTCTTTTTGCTCTTTATCTTCACTGAGTTCCCTTTATGCTTCCTTGTCTATAAATGTCATTTATAGCCTATGTTGCCAACATACTTGAGTGGATTTTGGAGGTAAGTGAGGATAAGCCCCATTTTCCTAAACACAGAGACACAGTGTAAAATGATGGACTGTGTGACCACCAACCTCTACTTACTGACACATACAGTCTAAATAACTCTATAGAAAATCACAACTACTGAAATTTACAACCTGTGGAAAAAAGAAAAATACGTATGGAGATGGGAATTGAAGTTAATTTACACTTTCCCTATCTCTCAAGATGGTTATTTTTCCTGTTACCATGTTCTCATCCAAACTCATGGCATGCAGGTTATATCATTATTTGCTAGGATTCACACATTCTTTTTTCTGATACATACTTCCCTCCTCTCATACATTTATCTTTTGTCTGAGACCACACTTTTAACCCTTCTGTTCTTTTCCTGCTTCCAAATGACACTTACAACAGAAGAATCACAGGAAATGTCTTCCTTCAGAGATATACCCCAATGCTATTAAAAGCTTGTTTAATCTGTTTTATAGTTTTATGTTGGTAGAGTTGGGACCATATAAGGCTCTTACTCTATTCAAGAAAAGTTAACAGTTCCCTGTAGGACTATATAGTTCTTCTTTACTTATATTAGGAATAGTTTGATTATTCTAATACCCTGTCACTGCAGATCTGGAAAAGGCATTCATTGTGTCTTTCTGTTTCTTCAGTGGGATTCTGCAAAGATGGCATGCAAGAAGGAATCTTAAATGCAGTTTTAAACTTATATGTTACAGAAATTCTGAGAAATCACAAAGGACCCTTCTGAATTAGCATTCTTAATGAAATCTGCTGTTTATTACTCTGAGAAGGGGCTCTAAAGAGCACATAAAAAGTCTGGGAGTAGTGACCTAGTGCTTAGAGGGTATAAATGCTACAAGACTTATTTCATGATATATTGCTTCTTTCATTGTGAGCCACAAAACAGGTAGAGGCATGGTAGACTAATTTGGTTTATATATTCAGCTGTAAGGCTAGACACTGCATCATTCTTTTCATAAAGCAGGGGCTGGAAGCATGTGGAGCCTGTAGTCATGACAACAATAAGGCAGCTCAGAGCCCAAGCGGCAAGCAAGAAACTCAGCCTTGTCTCCATCCTTTCCTGCTTGTGACCCAGCTCTCCTTGCCTGCAGAGGTGGGGGTGCGTGCTCATGAATGATCTATTTAACAGAGATGCAGTGCAGAGACACGTGCCTACAACAAGCCTTTTAGCAGAATTTCCCACCGTTGTACTAACACTAGCTCAGCTCCACTCCTGCTAGTGGTGACTTCAGCTCAAGCACACAAAGCCTCTTAGCAGCTGCTCTGCTTCGCTGCACAGATTTATTGCTATTCAGCAAACACTGGTGATAAAAAGACAACCATCTTGTCTACATTAGGACTCCCATTGCTGCCAGCACTGGTGGAGCTGCAGGAGGAGTGGAGAACACCTTGAACTCCAGCTGGAATCAATGCAAATTACAAATACTCAAAGTCCTTGAAAATTGAACCCAAGTTGCCTAAGCTGACATTTTATTGGCATGAACAGGCAATATGAAAGCAATATAAGAACTTCTGATGCGCTAAAAGATAAAAATGGATTATCTGTACATCTCACATGAAATGAGCGCTAGTGATAAAAGAAGAGATCAATTTCAGACAGCAAATCTGTTTTCAGACTGTAGTTCTTTGTTGCTGATGGTATGCAGTGAATCTTGTCATGGTCCATAAAGACCTACATAATCACATGGTGCTAACATATTCTCCTCTTTTATGCTCATTAGCATTAAAAGCCAGTTTTACTTATGAAGTAGTAAAGGAATGACCAGAGACAGTAGTTGGCAAAGGAACAGGGAGAATTTCAGGAGAACTTATTTAGCAATTTATCCCATCATATTTTATTCTAAATGAGAATCTCCACAAGTCCTATGTGGATTCAGTGCTGTGCTTTCTGCATTCCTTCCTCCATGTAGATGAAAATCCTCTTGGTATTATATACACCTGCTTTCTGTTTTTCTTCTTTTACAAAGGATACTGAAGTTCACATTGTTGTATTTGCATTCAGCAAACTAAATATGACTATACCATGAAGTTTTTTCAAGAAGAAAGGTTCAAGACACAACCCTCATCAGGTAAAGTGGTGTTCACTGCTTTTTGGTATATGATGGTGTGATTGTTCTGGATTTCCTGCAACCTGGACAAATTATCAGCTCTGATCGCTACATCATGATGCTGCCTAAGCTGAAGGCTTGACCTTCCAGAGTTGGGCAAGAGAAGAAGACAACCTTTCCCTTGAAATATGATAATGCCAGGCCCCTTTCCAGTTTGTAGGCCATGGAATATATTGCCAGTCTTGGCTGGACTGTCCTATCACACCAACCATATAGTCAAGATATTTTGCCTTCTGCCTTCTGTATGTTCAGGCCATGAAAGATGCACTCTGTGGACAATATTCTCCCAGCAATGGTTCCATCTCAGATGCTGTAAAACAATGGGCGACCTCCGCTGGTTCAGATTTTTACAAGTGTGGCACGCAGGCTCTTTTTCTTTACTGGCAGAAATACATAGGTAATGGTAGTGCTATGTTGTGTTTTGTATTTGAGAATTTACTCTATTAAATAGTGTTACTTTGCTCTTTGTATCTGTTGTAGTTGCCACAGAAATATGCAGGAATCATTTTTTTTTTTTCAAAGTGACGCATGTAGATGCAATAAAGTACTACAATCTAAATTTTTCTAGTGCTGGAGTCATCTAATATTCTTTTATGATTAACTCAAGATACTGCAGATATCAATGGCTCATCCACTATGCTTACCTCACTAGATGATGTTGTCCCAGGAGAACATTAAGGTCTGGACTGCTGTTTTAGTATGAAATCAACAGTATCAGAGAACCAGAGAATCACAGAATGTCTATAGTTGAAAGGGACCTCTGGAACTGTCTGGTCCATCCCCTTCTCAAGCAGGTCCACTTAGAGCAGGGTGCTCAGGCCCACATCCAGGCAGCTGCTGAAGATTTCCAAGGAGGAGAATACACAGCCTCTGGGCAGCCTGTGCCTGTGCTCCATCATCCAGACAGCACAGAATCGCTGCCTAATGTTCAGAGGAAACCTCCTGTGTTCCATTTTATGCTCATTGCCTCTTGTCCTGGCACTATGCATCACAGAAAAGAGCCTGGCTCTATCTTTGTTGTGCCCTCCCTTCATTGACATAAATTGCTGAGAAAGAACATCCACTCACCATTGTTTCCTCAGTGTAACTGTTGTTACTTCAAGGGACTTCTATAGTCAAACCCCAGAAAGTTATTTGTTGCAAATTAACTGTTGGTGAGTAATTTCTGCCACAGTCAGTGGCAGCAGATCAGGCCATAAGACCTTTGTGGTACTTTCCTATATATTGTTCTTCTTCTTCATATTTGCTTCTGTATCTTTTCCAGTTGCATTCATGCAAACCATTAAAAAAAAAAAAAAAAAAAAAAAAGCCATGAACTTAAAAATGCTTCCTACTTTTAAGTGTGTCAACACATGATTAAGTGGTTTTCACTTTATTCAGGTCATTATTTTCAGTATTAGTTTAGGAAAGGCATAGGTAGATATTTAGAAAGTGAGGCTGTGAAATTCTGTGTACAAATATAAGCAAAAGTTGGAAAAATAATGCATATGGAATAGGGTGCAACATGCAGCCCAACAACACACACCAGAGATGAAAAACAAATTTTCCATCCTACAATCATTTTGCTGTTGTTACTCAGCTATACCATTTTGATTAGGTAGCAAACTCTATCTGGTGTTTAATGGACCTTTTACCTAGTAAGAAATAAATGTATTGTTTTTATAATTGGAACAAAGAAAAAAATTACATTTGACTTTGGCATTACTAGTTATTTTGGAAGAATTGCAATCTTTCAACTGTAAACATAAAGAAATAAAGTATCAGTATTTTACTTACTTGACAAAAAAAATGTTTTCTTTTAATTTAAAAACAAACAAACTACCTATGCAAGTTAGTGTCAGCAATTCCAGTCACAGAAGCTTAATATTTCATAAAAATAAGCAAAAAGTAAGCAATCATAAGAAAATGAAAAATTTCTTATATAATAGCATTTCTGGAGGGCAATTTTTCTTCAGGACGGAAAGGGATTAAATGTACTGGATACATTCAGTTTGAAACATAACTGGGCCTCTTTTATAGCTTGTCTTTACAGTCTTGGAAAGTCTGGAGAAGTCTGAGGTTTTTACCTTAATACTGCCAGTACCATACTAACGGATCACATATAATTATGATGTTCAATCATGATAGGTGGCAGTTAAAGAAATTCAAAGGTGACATCCAGGTATCTTAAAGAAGCTTGGAAGGAATCCTTGGCTCTAACACTGAATTCTCTAAGTTCTGCATGCAAGTAGACAGGTTCAGACAGTATCTGAAGTGGGACACATAATGCCTTTGTTGCTTTCTTTAAATTTCATTTCTAGAAGCTATTTCCAAAATATATACTGTTTTTTGTTTTGTTTTGTTTTTCTAGGTGCAATTGGGCAAACAGTGATGGTAAAAAGCCACCCCTGACAATAAACCTGTCCATGAAAAGGCAGACAGGAGGAATATTGGATATGTTGTGTCTGGCAGATACACACTGCTGAATGCTGCTGTGGCTGAAGACATGGGGACATGGATGGGCACTCTGCACCGAGGAAGAGCACTGTGACATCCGCTTTGTTCCTGCACACCCTTTGCAGCGGGGAAAGCACAAGACTGCAGGCAGGAGGATGCTTCTGGCCACTGTACAACCCCACAATCCTTACCTTGAGACCCTTTGTGCTCCACACGTGGTACTGGAAAGCTGCAGAGAAACTACCAGGGTGGAAACATTGAATTTATCCCTTCTGTGAAAGGAAGGGCTGGATGCAAACCGGGAATTTAGGAAGGTTCATTTTTTTACTGCATGGTTCTCTATATGAGAGCATCAGCATCTGGATTTAGGAGAGAACAAGAAGGGGAAAAAACACTCTGAGCTCAGAAATAATTATAAGAACAGGAGTATTAAATAAATGAGCTGTGTCTAAGACACAGTTGGGGATAAAAGACATGTTAAAATTGTCTGTCTTTATATTGAAAGACAAAATAAAATGGTTTGGTTTGCCAGAGGAATAAGATTTTTAAACAAATAACACTCTTTATAGTCAGTCTGTTGATGAAATGTGTACTAAATTGAGAAGTGCTAAAAAAGAGCCAAAAAACAATATGTTATTTCTGCTCATTCATTGCCACGATCTGTTAATTAAATTTAAGTTAACATGCTAGCAAACGTGGAAAAGAGCAATTTGGGAGATTTACTGATTCTATAAAACAGTGTAATTTTAAATATATACCGTTACATGTTTTGTAGATTTTTGTACCATTTTATATGAAGAAATTATTTCATATTAAGTAAAATAATTGATATTTGCACTATATAGCTTATGAAAAACTCTTTCAGCATGCACAGGAGGAATCACACATTCATACACGTGTATGTTTATGCATTTGTTCACATGCTGAGAATATAGAGTCTATAGCAACATTTGTAGATTTTGATGTTTTTTTATTTTTCACAAATGTTAAGGCAAAAATAGTAAAACACACAGGAAAAATAAATTGGTAGAATAATAAACTTAGTCATCAATTTGTTAATGACCAATCATTTTAATCAGAACTGCACAATGTGAATGTGCAATGTGCTATAGTTTATGTACCAAAAACACTGAATTCCAAACTTTTCCTTCTTGGCAGAAGAATACACTGCAACATTTTTCTACATCATTTTTCTACAGCGACCTATGATATCTTCATATCTGTTAACTGAACTTCACCACACTTTTCTCAGGTAGATATCTGTGGGTAAAAAGAGGATCAGAGTGACCATGTAGTTTGTCAATATCAATAGAAGCATTTCCAGTGGTTTTGCTGGCAAAAAGGAATTTTGTTGTTGTTGTTGTTTTTAACTACAATGTAATAAAAGGCAGCAGAAGAGCTGTAAACATCTGGAAGCTTCAAGCGCACAACTGGCCACAATCAAGACAGAGCATGCAGAAATTTATTTAGCTATCTGCTGCTGAAAACTGTAGCTGACTTACTTATGCTGAGACTTTTAAGAACAAGTATGTACTTTTTTTTCCTTTTCTTTTTTCTTTTTCTTGTAACACTCCTGCCTTTCTTCTAATTTATCCACAACTTAACACACTGATGGCCTACTTTCAGGTAAGCCAGATAGGATAAGGTAAGCCAGACAGAAGGACAAGTAAGAGTTAGCAGTCTCCCTTGACATCTTTTTTTCAGCCTTAGAAAGGTATTTGTTTTCATACATCACTGCAAAATTTAATGATATTATGTACAAGTATATGTATTTTTATTGGTTGATGTCTGTCCAGAACTGTACAGGAAAGTAAACAAAAATGCACTGGCCTTCCTGCAATACGCCAATTCAAATTATTACATGGCTACTACATATCTAGCAACAGAGCTCCTCGCTGCTGTTGCTTAGAATATGTGCTTTGTTCTCTATCAGGTACAGATAGCTTTTATAAAGCCTCAGTTTTAAAGAACAAATCATAACAAAGCACAGGATTTTGTAGTTCATGGACAAATGCTCCACAGATCTGTACACGGGTAGTGTTTTCTTGTATTTATTCACAGATACTTTCAAAAGGCACTGTAGTTTATTAATTGCCTTCCTTTATGTACCTTTAAATGTTTTATGTAACTCGCCATTCTTCAAGTTCCCTTTTATTACTCTGCCATGTTCCTATTATTATAACTGTTGTAGAGTGCAGCAGCTTTCCATACTGACTTTATCTGTATTCACAGTCTTATTCTTGATCTAGTAGCTGAGGGACAGATGCAAAAGTGTTGAGAGTTTGGTTTATCCTTAGCCTTTATTATCGGATACCCACAAGGAAATAACGCTTTGATCTACTTCCTTAGAAAGCTAATCCTGGTGATTATGTGGAGATAAGTGCAGTGGTAGCTACAGGGATATACGTCTTTAATCTCTTGGTGTTGAATACTTAATCCAGTAAAGATTCTTGGCAGGAAGATTTAAGAAAGAACAAAATAATTAAACTGTTCGCAGGCATTGTTTTCAAGAATGAAGATTTGGTAGCTTGGTATTGCAGTATCTCATGCTTAAGGTTTTTGCAAAGGGACACTTAAATGATAAATGTTACCATTACAGAACAACATATTGCAAAATGTAATATTTTCACTGTTGCAAACAGTCCAGCTTCTACACTGGAAATCAGAAATTGGTATGTACAGGTACGAATTGCATCGCTACAGTAGTCCAGAAATTTTATTTCCTTTTTTTTCAGCCTTATAACCAAATTTAAATTTTTTTTTTTTTTGTGCAAGATGAAAATGATGAGCCATAAAAACAGCGCATATCTGTCTTCAGATTTGTCTAAGTACTTCAAACTGAGGCCTTTATCCCAGATCTAAATGCTGGGCACTGACAACTTGGTCTGGTATTAGATGTGGAGGTTGGTGGCCCTGCATGCGGCAGGGGGGTTGGAGCTTGATAATTCTTGAGGTCCCTTCCAACACAAGCCATTCTATTATTCTATGATTCTATGAGTCTGTGAATATGTTTGCATTGTTACAGTGATGAGATGGTGATTTAATCTGTACTATACACTGTATATCTTAAATTAACAAATATATTAGATGTAGTTCCTGTGCACACACAGAAGTGGCTGAAGCAAACAAACAATGTAGACTAGAAGTAGGATCAAGCTTGCATAAACCATACTTACGCATTACTGGGAAGAAAGTACATGAAGACTGTATAAATTATGCCCAACCAGTTATCTACCAATATATATTTCATCAATTTAAAAACTATTTTGCTTTTTAAGCTTATGAAATTAATTTTCTTTTCCTCCCTTAAATTTATGTTCAAAGAGGATTTATATAGCATCATGTAAATATTTTAGCATGAAGTCAGAATGTAATGATTTCAAAGAATTGTAACAACAATAAAAGAAGTCATATATGATTAATTAGAATCCCCAAAAATCCTCAGACTAGAAACATATTGCAATGAATCCTCATCTATCTAGGTCTTTTATTGTTGTTACCGTGGTATGCACCGCACTCACTCAAATTTGTATCAATGACAGAGACAAAATCCACAGCTTTGATTGTTTGTTTGATGCTTGCCTGCTTGTTTTCTATTTTAACAACCTTGCCATTAGAATGAGATGCTCTCATGCATAAAGTCTGTGGGCTCCACTCATCTGAGCTGAGGCAAATGGCATGATATTTGAAATCATTTAGTTCACTGGGATCTAAGGCATAGACCTAAATTCTGTACTTACAGACTATGGAATAGTTTATTATAGATATTAGAGAATAGTCTCAATAAACCAAGAAATTGTAAACCAGTAATGTTCCTGTTTAAATATAAACCTAGGAAAAGCTTGGGTGAACATGAAAGGAAACCTTTGTTTTCCTTCATTCCTTATAATAATGTACTGGGTTTAAAGAAAATGAAAATAAGTGCTTTTTTCACACAAGGTATACTTTTTTGAAACTCACTGTCACTGGTTATCATTTATGTTAAATATGTGAACCTGAGTTCAAAAAGGAGTGAGAAAAACACTCTGGATAGGTTTTTCAGATTACTTGGAAGGATGATTCAGATACTGCCTATAGCTCAGGCAGTTGCAAAACCGCTGGCAGCCAGATGCTGACAATATCCATGGAAGAGATTGTACAAAGGGGAATGGAACACTCTCTTTGTGTAGTTATTGTCATGCTTCATGTTTTTTGTTTGTTTGTTGGTCTGTTTATTTTTGTTAACTATTAGCTACTGAAGACAAGATTTGCACCTAGAGGGTGAAATTACATTATTAATTCAAACAAACCTCCCAAATTGTTCCTTAGCAGAAGCTTGAGAGAAAGATAATAACTTCCTGAATCTATTCTACTTCATTTATTTTAGCATGCACATATGATGAAATGCCTCCTAGAGGTGTCCATTCCTCTACTGTCAAATAAGACAGAATTACTTATACCGAGGCTCTAACCTTTAGACAAGCATCAACAACAACCACCACTACTACTACAACTACTAGATAGATAAGCCCTGATCTAAATGATTGTTTGTCTATGGAACTTGAAACTTAAATTCGTTGAAAACATGATAGTTTTCTCAAGGCAATTAGATGTTTCTGTAACGACAACAACAAAGAATAAAAAACTCTTTTAGAAAGCCTCTAATGATCACAAAGTGCAAGATAGCCTTTTATAATGATAATGAGGGTGTGAAAATTAAAGAGAAACACCTTGCAAATAAATTATCCAGCACATCCCGTTACAAATTTTCTTGCATATTCTAGTGAAATCCTTGCTAGTTCTAGCTTTCCTTAGTTAAAAGATTAAAATAGGAAATTGAGAAGAATGCAGTGTTTAGGATCAACCTGAAATTGCTCAAGTCCAAGCAATACATTTTCTCATTTGTTTTAGGCTGTTTACCTCTCACGAGTTCAACACAATCCCATAACCTCATATGGAAAGTAGATTTTTGAATACAACATATTCTATTCCTCAAAGTAAAGGCTGCTGTGACTTGTATATCGTACATCAGAAACATACCTTGACTCCATGGCCTGGTACCAACACTTTCAAAAGCTCATTTACCACAACTGAGGCTTTATTTTCTTCCCTGCATCTAACATTCCCTACATGATCTTTGTATGTCACTTAAGATACAATCCTTTGAATGTAAGATAATATGGTGACATCTAGAGCTATCCTTTTGTTTTCATTTTCCTTGGTAAAATACATAGATTTGCTTGTACATCTTCAACCATTCTTAGTGACCTGTCTCCAATACAGAAAACATTATGAAACTTCTCCAAGATGAAAAGCAACATAATTGAGAAACTGTGAGTGTTATATGAGTTCAGTTGTTGGGAGATGCTCAAAGAGATATTTAGTCCATGGGAACATACAAAGTGTACTTTAGTACCATAATAAAGAGGGAGACTTTTCTTAATTCTGTTCTTGTATGTTATATTTTTAGAAGACATTAAGATGTAAATCTTATGGCAATTTCAGACCCATCATCATTAAATAACCTTAGTTTTGTTGTTGTTGTTATGGCTGATTTTCCTTCACTGAAATGCCAGCTTATGATATATCAGTGAAATAAAATTAAGAAACTGAAAATAATTTCAAAGCACTTCATTACAGGAGCCAACTTTATATAAAGAAAAGGGTGGTGCATGCCTTTAGCCTGCAATGCTAACAGCATTCCTTCTCTGATCTGCACTAGTCCTGAGAAATTCACACCAGTGGAATTTATTCCATTTATTTAAACTGGAATGAGATATAACTCTCGCTTAATGAATAGTTACCAATTTTCTTTGAGAATAAATAAATATCCTAAAAACTCAACTTGAGACTTTGGACGGGGCAATATGCTTTAAAGATAATGCAGGGGATGTTCTCTTCTGCCTCCAGTTTAGGTAAAAACCTTATTAAGAATACAGATGGCAAAAAGCAATATTTTTCTGTGAAGTTCCCCCCTTCAAAAAACAATAACATAAAGATAAATTTCTGTAATTTTTGAAGGAAAACAATCTATGGGTAGAGAAACATGGGCAAGTCACTACCACTACACTAAATCTGCATGTAAAAATATATCAGATCCCATTTCACAGTAGTACTTCAGACTAGGCTAAGATTTGTCATGATTCTTTTCCCATTTATGTACTTCATTGACCTCTTCTGCAAAAGTTGAAGGAAAAGGCAGTTCATAGTTATGTCTTGGGTGTTCAACACAGATAGAAAAGACCTAATAGCTGCTGTACTGTTGGTAATGAGCTACTTAGGGATGTCTGACATAAAAATATATTTTGCAAATTGTATAAGAAGATTTTTGGCCCACACATTATATTTTGTTTCTTTGATCACTATTCAGAAATGTGGAAGATGAGGATAACTGATGATGCAACAAAGTAACACTCAGGTTCTTTGATTTCCTTATCCCTTGGTTCATCTCATGTCCTCTATTAATAAACCAGGGCAGACATTTAAAAAATATTGATGACTACAACAAAGCAAATATTATTATTCATAACAAATAACAACTGGTTGAAAACTCTAATCCTGACACAGCACTTAAGCCCTTAACTTGACAGACAACTGGATCCGTCCTAATGCTGCTGTGTAAATAAGAAGTTGAACCATGAATCACAAGGAATCAAATTAGGAGTTGATACAGTGAAAATCCAGTCCTCTAAATTCTCTAAATTTAGACTTATTTATTTGTTTATTTATTTATTTTTATGGTTAGCCAGAGTAGTTTCCTGTGTTCTTTCTCACCACACTGATTTATGCTGTCCAGGTGGTGGTGTTGGGAGGGGGAGCAACTCCTTTCACTGGGCAGTGCTAGTTTGTACTATCTTAAAGCTTTTCTTGAACTACAGCTTAAAAGTACACTTCTGTGACTGATATAACCTTACAATTCTTTCAACTTTAGATAAGTCTGTGCAAAGGTCTATAAAGTTGGGAAATATGGCCTACATGGATGCATTAGAAGGTGAATTAAAAACTGACATTGATTTTTTAATTAATCTATTTATTTATTTATTTATTTATTTATTTATTTCCAGCTAGCAGTGTAGCTGCCAATAGATCTAAGTCAAAATGGCAACTGGTTATATGTGGCCCCAGTCACAGTTTGATAGTTGGGACATTCTGAGGTCCCTTACAGACTAAATGATTCTGTGATTCCAATCCCAGGAGATGTTACCATCAAAAAACAAAACAAAACAAAACAAAACAAAGCAAAAAACAAAAAATAACCAAAAACTAAATCCAACCAAATAAAAACATACAAACAAGAAAAACAAAACAAACAACAACAGACCTTCATTCATGTTAGATTCATTTTGCTCAGTTTTCAGATAACAGCTGGTTTAATAGTTACATAGATTCCCTGTCACAGTTGCAGATACAAGACGAAGGACAAGAATGGGTAAGCAGAGATAACTTGTCAGGGACATGACAGGGATTTCATACCTGCAGCTTTAATTTAAGCTTGGCTATGCTAGCCAAAACCTCAGCCTAAATGGCAGCAAACTAGATCAGTTACAGAACACATGGGGAAGTGAAGCACATGGATTAGACTAACACCACAGGTGACTGGAGTCTACTATGTTTGAGCTGCTGCACTTCACAGGATGAATGAACAGTTCACAAGTCCTGGCTGGCAACATCTGAGAAGGTTTGAGATCAAAGCCAACCCTTCCTATAGCATGGGGAAGTGAGGAAGTTAGTGCTAGTGTTAAATAACTGGTGCCCCTTTTGTTTTCTCTTCCCTTTTGGTAGTAAACTCCAAGAAGAAAGTTTACTTAGATTGTCATTTCCCAAATTCCATTCAATAGAAGTCAAGCAAATGTGTCTCTGAAGCAGATGGTTAAACCAAAGCACAGTTTCTAAAGATAATTTAGACTTCAAGTGCCACTGAGGAATAAAGAGATTTCTATCCGTACTCCATACTGGAGACAAATCAGTAGGGGGAGAATAAAGAACAACAAAACCTTTTCATCAGAGACTTATTATTCAGTAAAATTCGTGGCTGATGAGTTGGGCACTGCAAATACAGTTGTTCTGTACTGATGACTGCAGCAAGGACTGCAGACTGAGAGCTGTAAATACCAGGAGCTTGTAATATTTCTTGTGGCATGAAACACTGTCTGCTTAAAGAAATTAGCAGGAATGTTCCAAAAACCCCTTTCCAGAGCTCAATATCTGACCACACCCGTATTGCTGGGACCACACATGAGCATGTAGCTCTGCTGTCTCAAAGCAACAAGACAAAATTACACTGCAGTCATCACCAGCCCTATATATCTTACTGTCAAACAGATTTTCTTGATGTTTGTTGTTTGTTTGTTTTACTCCAACATACCATCTTGGGTAAATGTATTAGGCTGAAAATCTTATTTTTGTCTTTAAAAATTCTTTTTGCTCTCCCACAGGTCTGTAAACTGTGAGCATATGCAGAAGCAGGGCAAAGAGATGAATATTGTTCTTGTCACATTGTTCATTTATCATCACTGACTTGAACACATTTGTTTCCTCTGTGCTGTGTGTATATCTACTGGTTTGAAATCTTTCAAGTATAAGGGTGAAGCTTAGTTTATGGGTTTAGAAGAAGAAAATAGAAACATTGTCATTTTTGGCATTGCTTATTTTCTCTCATGACCAACACACGAGTATTTTATCCTATCAAACATGGGATAATTTGTTCAAACTGTAAATTCATCATAAGTGCAGTTACATCAGGTGTATAGTGAGTAAAATGGTTTTAATAATAGAAATCTGCATGGAATTTGAGTAGGTTCTACTGGTGCAAACTGCCGTTCAGAGCAGCTTTGTCTGCTAAAGGCTGGCAGTGATACAGGCTGTTCTGTGCAAAAGCTGAAATCACAGGAAATCCACAGTCAAAGTCCCTGCCTGAGACACTGCAAATGACAAGCATTTTGCAAGGGCTGATCCAGCAGACACAGAAGACAGCTCGGCAGCAGTATCGTGTGATGTGGTTTTCCTCAATTTATTTTTCACATAGAGAGATCTTTTCACAGAAAAAGCACTCTCAAATTAACACATTTTCAGAAGTTGTGTTTGTTTTATGAGATCTTTTCTTGAGAGAATTCTTTACCCTCCCTCCTTAGAAAAATAAATAAATAAATAATCACATGAGAAGAAAGGGAAACATCTCTGCATGTCTCAGAGTAAACATTCCCTGCTGTGCTCCTGGCAGGCACAGAGCCCACCCCTTCAGAAAGGAATCCGATCTTGAAGCAAACTAGGTAAAGGTAAAAAAAAAAAAACTAAAAATTAAAAAAAAAGGAAGAAAGAAGAGAGAGAGAGAAAGAAGAAAGAAAGAAAGAAGGAAAGAAGGAAGGAAGGAAGGAAGGAAGGAAGGAAGGAAGGAAGGAAGGAAGGAAGGAAGGAAGGAAGGAAGGAAGGAAGGAAGGAAGGAAGGAAGGAAGGAAGGAAGGAAGGAAGGAAGGAAGGAAGGAAGGAAGGAAGGAAGGAAGGAAGGAAGGAAGGAAGGAAGGAAGGAAGGAAGGAAGGAAGGAAGGAAGGAAGGAAGGAAGGAAGGAAGGGAGGAAGGAAGGGAGGAAGGAAGGGAGGAAGGAAGGGAGGAAGGAAGGGAGGAAGGAAGGGAGGAAGGAAGGGAGGAAGGAAGGAAGGGAGGAAGGAAGGGAGGGAGGAAGGAAGGGAGGAAGGAAGGGAGGAAGGAAGGGAGGAAGGAAGGGAGGAAGGAAGGGAGGAAGGAAGGGAGGAAGGAAGGGAGGAAGGAAGGGAGGAAGGAAGGGAGGAAGGAAGGGAGGAAGGAAGGGAGGAAGGAAGGGAGGAAGGAAGGGAGGAAGGAAGGGAGGAAGGAAGGGAGGAAGGAAGGGAGGAAGGAAGGGAGGAAGGAAGGGAGGAAGGAAGGGAGGAAGGAAGGGAGGAAGGAAGGGAGGAAGGAAGGGAGGAAGGAAGGGAGGAAGGAAGGGAGGAAGGAAGGGAGGAAGGAAGGGAGGAAGGAAGGGAGGAAGGAAGGGAGGAAGGAAGGGAGGAAGGAAGGGAGGAAGGAAGGGAGGAAGGAAGGGAGGGAGGAAGGAAGGGAGGAAGGAAGGGAGGAAGGAAGGGAGGAAGGAAGGGAGGAAGGAAGGGGAGGAAGGAAGGGAGGAAGGAAAGAAAGAAGGAAAGAAGGAAAGAAAGAAGGAAAGAAGGGAGGAAGGAAAGAAAGAAGGAAAGAAGGAAAGAAAGAAGGAAAGAACGAAGGAAAGAACGAAGGAAAGAAAGAAGGAAAGAAAGAAGGAAAAGAAGGAAAGAAGGAAAGAAAGAAAGAAGGAAAGAAGGAAAGAAGGAAGGAAAGAAAGAAAGAAAGAAAGAAAGAAGGAAAGAAAGAAGGAAAGAAAGAAGGAAAGAAGGAAAGGAAGGAAAGAAGGAAAGAAGGAAAGAAGGAAAGAAGGAAAGAAGGAAGGAAAAGAAAGAAAGAAAGAAAGAAAGAAAGAAAGAAGAAAGAAAGAAAGAAAGAAAGAAAGAAAGAAGAAAGAAAGAAAGAAAAAAGAAAGAAGAAAGAAAGAAAGAAAGAAAGAAAGAAAGAAAGAAAGGAAAGAAAGAAAGAAAGAAAGAAAGAAAGAA